>NW_028301714.1:56595000-57220000 GCF_037042655.1 Diuraphis noxia | reverse complement strand
ATTTTATTTTCTTATTGATTTGCACTAAAAGAAATGTTAGCTATTGAAAAATAAATTTATAATATATAAAATATGACGAGAAGCTGTTTGGAACTTTTGAAAATATTATTAAACTGAATAGAAATAGTTAAAAAAATATATTAGAAAAGATAGTACAATGGAATATTAGCGAGTTAGGAATTATATAAATGCGCATCGCACTGTTGTTAAATTAATAGTTGAATGTGGTGATGACAATAAATGCCTAAACCTACATTAAATAATGGTAATTGGTCAAAAAGTCCGGATACATTTTTGTTAATGTCGGACAAAAAGCCCCAGCACATTTTTATTGTCAGACAAAAAGTCTGAAAATATAATTAAAATATTTTATTACATTTTCATCTATAATTATATTATATATAGGTATTTCATACTACACAAAACAAATAATTCAATATAAACATCGATGCATACAATAATAATAATAATAATTTTAAATAATTCAATACAAATATCGACCATTATCACAGTAATATTAATAATTTAAATTACTTAAGTCAAAATAAAAATTTTTCTATTGAATTACTTGTTTTGTGTAGTATAAAATGACCGCCGTGAACTTGGCACCCCGACTTTGTCGTATCGTCCCCAAACCAATACCATATTTTTGCAAATAATTTGCAACAATTTGCAACACCAGAAAAAAAATTTGCAACATAATTTTACAACCCCCACAATAAAACATGTTTCGGGGTGCCAAGTTCACGTTGGCACCCCGACTTTGTCGTATCGTCCCCAAACCAATATCATATTTTTGCAAATAATTTGCAAAAATTTGCAACACAGAAAAAAAAATTTGCAACACATTTTTTTACGCCAAGAAAAATACAATTCGTTCGGGGTGCCAAATTCACGTTGCACCCCGACTTTGTCGTATCGTCCCCAAACCAATATCATATTTTTGCAAATAATTTGCAACAATTTGCAACACAGAAAAAAAAATTTGCAACACATTTTTTTACGCCAAGAAAAATAAAATTCGTTCGGGGTGCCAAATTCACGTTGCACCCCGACTTTGTCGTATCGTCCCCAAACCAATATCATATTTTTGCAAATAATTTGCAACAATTTGCAACACAGAAAAAAAAATTTGCAACACATTTTTTTACGCCAAGAAAAATAAAATTCGTTCGGGGTGCCAAATTCACGTTGCACCCCGACTTTGTCGTATCGTCCCCTAACCAATATCATATTTTTGCAAATATTTGCAACAATTTGCAACACAGAAAAAAAATTTGGATGATCAGGATGTGTACCTACTATATTGCAATAAGATGAAATTAAAAAAATTACTAAAAACCATTTAATCGATTAATCACCCCGTTTCTGAAGATATGGACATGCGAAATGAAACGCCTAGTGTGTAAGCCAATTTATAACACTGCCGTAGTTTACATATACCTATGAGCACCCATAAATAGCTTTTCATGGGGGGTAGATAAAAAAAATTCTTAAATTCATGGTAAAGACTATTAGACTATAGAAAGGTTTAATGTTATTTAAACATATGAATATAAGTTCATATAATTTTTCCAGGGGGTGGCAAGTGCCCCGTCATGTACCCCCCAATGGGCGACCATGCATAAACCCATTACTTACAAGTTACAGGTAAGAAAATAAAACTTGTGAAGTTTACAATCGCCCACATTTTTACACGTAGTTTACGAAGGGTTTTTTTTGTGATATCACTAATTTTTATCACAAATGCAAATAATAATGATAATGTATCTATATTATATATGTATAAAGTATATTGTATTTGTATATTATATATTTTTATCTATAACTTTTATTGTTAGATACTGAGTAAATACTGAGTATTTAAACAATATTCTATAAGAACGGTAATATTGTTTATTCGTTCGGTAATTTTGTCATATTTTTTCCCCGATGAGGCGATGACTAGATAAGTAACAAACATTGTTATTGTTACTGATGGAACGACCACGACGACGACGGCTACCGTGATTTTGAATTTAATATAAATTACCATTAAAAAGTTATGAGTTATAACTAAATTTAAGTACATATGCTGATTTACATAAAACATGATTAATATTAAAGTAACTTTTTGTAAAATAATAAAATGTTTATCATATTTTAATTGTCAATAATTAACATTTATTATTTTTAATATTTTTAATATTTTAAACAGACTTTTAAACAAAATTATTTTATATTATATAAATTAAGTACAATAGATTCTTAACATATTGTATATAATTCAAACTTCAATAAGAATCATACAAAGCTGTGTTAATTTTTTATTTTAAGTACCTACACATGAAAAAACTAAATTTAAGTTGTTTTTTTTATAAAATTTATGTTTAAATCAAATAAATTTTAAAATTGAAATTAAGATTATTGTGTGTATACTTAGAATATTTTATTTATAGATTGTTACAAGCTATATGCATCTACCTATATTTTACAGCAGTGGAACTTATTATACTTATACAGGAAATTACTAACTTTCAAACCTCTACATAAGGCATTTCAATAAGAAAAAACAAAAATTTACCAAAATTTAGTAAGTACACATCCTTGCGCAAAAAATGTGTTGCAAAATTTTTTTTCTGTGTTGCAAATTGTTGCAAATTATTTGCAAAAATATGATATTGGTTTGGGGACGATACGACAAAGTCGGGGTGCAACGTGAATTTGGCACCCCGAACGAATTGTATTTTTCTTGGCGTAACAAAATGTGTTGCAAATTTTTTTTTCTGTGTTGCAAATTGTTGCAAATTATTTGCAAAAATATGATATTGGTTTGGGGACGATACGACAAAGTCGGGGTGCCAACGTGAACTTGGCACCCCGAAACATGTTTTATTGTGGGGGTTGTAAAACCATGTTGCAAATTTTTTTTCCGGTGTTGCAATTTGTTGCAAATTATTTGCAAAAATATGGTATTGGTTTGGGGACGATACGACAAAGTCGGGGTGCCAACTTCACGTACGTTATAAAATGCCTATATATAAAATAATTATAGATGAAAATGTAATAAAATATTTTAATTATATTTTTGGACTTTTTGTCTGACAATAAAAATGTGCTCGGGCTTTTTGACCGACATTAAAAAAATGAATCCGGACTTTTTGTTCATTTTTTTTCAAAATCGACTTTTTGTCTCCGGAATTTTCATCCGGGATACAAGAAACGTGTATTTTTCCCTAAAATTAACAAAATATATGCTAACATAAACTTTACATTTTCGATTTTTAAATTCACCATTGTATATCTGATATTTCTAGCTTGCTCTGCAATAAATCGAGAGCATTTAGAATAATATGAAACTTCTATAACTTCCGAGTCCTAAGTATTATATATTATATATATCATCTTATTATAAATTTATAAATTCCAATAACCAATTCAACCAAAGAACAACAAATAACAATTATTACCGTCCCAGGGTTTTCTGAGTCAACGTCGGATGATATTGCATAAAAAAACCTGTATTTTATCCCAATTTTGAATTCATTAATCCTGGGTGTTTCACAGCCTAAATCGCAGAGCTTTTCTGGGGAGACATACAAGTGGTCATTTTTGACATTCTCGCTCTTAGGTTTGTCACTGTTAACTGGCAACACGAATCTCAAAGGCCTGCTGCGAAACATGGCTGCATAATCTGGGTTTTTGTTGAGATTCTGAAATAAAAGTCCATTAAGTTGCAGTTTGATAATAACCATTGTGCTGGTATAATATGAGATACGCTATTACTGCCTATAGGTAATACGAACAAAGAATCGCCAAAAATTTAAAAATAGTATGGTTTTATACTGAAATGTAAAATACATTATGTTATCATATCTGTGAAACAATAATGATATATAATGAATGGTTATTGTAGATGACGACTACAATATCGTAATGATTTAATCAACATCCGGCTTGAATATAAATATGTGTTGCAATATTACGTATATTCCTAGTTTGATTATCAATTTATCAATAAATAGGTTATGAGTGTTATTACTGTTATTGTTATCTAATCATATCAAACCGGCACCTAACATGCATTTGCATATACTGCACCATTTCGTGAGATGCAAAAAAATAACCACTAAAATAGCGGTGATAGATGATTTACTTCATGCTGTTCATTTAAGACAATACACAAAACGATTTTTATCAATATAACTAAATGTTTAATTTTATCAAAGTTTAAAAATATTAAAAATGTACTTGTAATGCTTCGACGAACATGCAGTCGATCATGGAAGGATCTCGGTAACAACAAATATCTATTACAACGTGGTCGTCTTCTTCGTACTGATTTATTATGTGGAGATAAAAGAACGCATCCGATTTAAATGTCTTCACCGTTCTGCCATCAGATCGCGAAATCAAGTGAATTAGAGTCTATGTACAATATACACGTTTACAAAGAGTTAAAACAGAGTTACATAGTTTGGAAACATTATAAATATGAATATATTATAATACATAGCATAATTTATAACTTTTACTTTTGTTTACGAGGTGATCCATTTTACGCCTTTTTAATTTTTTGAGATCATTACTATTTTGAATGATAAATATGGTATTTTGGTCAACAAAATCAAATATTGGACAGATAGTTATAATTAACTTATAACTTATAATCTTTAAAATTGGAAATTGGAATTTAAAAACCTAATTAATTCGTAATATCCATAGGCAAAAATAGTGTTAGGTTTTTTTTTTTTTTTGGGGGGGGGGGGAGGGGGCTGAAGTTCTAGTTTATATTGAACACTTTATTAACATTTATAATTTGGAGAATATACCTATGACATTAGTTTATTTTTTTTAGGGGTTAGTCCGGCAGATCCCCCTTATTTGAGCCTATAGTAATATTTATTGTTTTAATATTTTCATACATTAAATTGAGTATAATTTATAAATAAGTGAGTACTGCTAATACCAAAAAAAAAAAACTTTGACACAAATAAACTAAGACAAAAATTATGTTGTGATATTATGAAAAATATGTAAATCTGAAGTAGAATTTACTTCGTATTCGTAAGTTTGTCTTGCAACATGAAACCATTTTCCTATTTTATTATTATTGGTACCTAATACCATGAGACCACTTTTAGAATATTTGGAATTAGTATTTAAATATGTTTAATATTTAAAATTTGAATTCTTATTCTGAAATGTCATAAAAATTGTCTATACCAGGCCCTTAAATAGTGTTGGTGTGGCGACGATTTAAATTTAAAATTTGTTTATAAATATTTTGGTAAAACAAAAAAAATGTACCTACTTGTATTATATAATAATAAAATAATATATTATGTTATTATTGGTGTCTATGTAATCCATATAATAAAAAAACGAGTGCTGTCATGGGACGGCTGCATCCGAGTTGGGTCCCAAATTTTAAATTGCTACACTAGTTGGGTCCCGGATTTTTATAGGTACTACACTAGTTCGGTCCTGAATTATTTTAGCTACAACATTAGTTCTTGAATATTTTTTGGTAAGTACTACAGTATATTAACATTTTTCTTCCCATCTTAACAGACTTAGGACTGTCTATAATCTATTTAGACCACAGGTATGGTTAAAAATGTTTTTTACAGTTTTTTTTTGTTTTTTTTTTTCTTTTCCATTAAAATATAAGTTATTAGAATTTTATAAAAATCAACTTCACAAAATCACATGTGTGTTGGTAAAAATGTATAAGACATTAATTTTACAAAATCAAATCGATTGATTATTCCTGAATTTTTTTTATTATATATTATATATTTTAATATTTTAAGAAAAAAACATTTTTAACCATACCTGTGGTCTAAATAGATCATAGACAGTCTGTTAAAATGGGAATGAAAATGTTAGTAGAGTGTAGTACTTACCAAAAAATATTCAGGAGCTATTATAGTGGAATACCTAAAATAATCCGGGACCAAACTAGTATAGTAACTTTAAAAATCTGGAACCCAACTAGTAATAGTACCTGCGATTAGCCCCCGGACCCAACTCGAATGCGCCGCATGGGACACCCGATAGAAACGTAGTTTCTTTGGCAGTCTTATAGGTTACAGATTAATTTCAGTGGAACTATTCGAAATCAAAGTAAATATTATGTTATCAGGTTTTTTTTTATTTAATTCATTGAAAAATACATTGAATTATTATTATTGTTCATATTCAATCATCGAAAGCAAATGATACGTTGTCATTAAACGATCGCGAAAACTGAGCACACACTGAGCAACATTGTCAACACAACACGCACCGCGGAGAAAAGATCAATGACATCGGAGCCCGATGCGAATATGCGATCAAACAAAACAACGCGAAATAATATCAAAACGGAAAAGCCTGGATTCGTCAACATATAGTGACGAAAGTGATTTAATAATATTTAATGCTATTTATTTTGATATGAACGTTTTCTATTGTAATATACTAGGATAATTTATTATAACAATAATAATATAGTATCTAGGGTTTCCAGCTACCTGCAACTTGCCTTTTTTCTTGTTTTATCGGCGACGACGTGTAGATATATAATAACAACGTAGAGAAAGCGGTAGAGTAAGAGAGATAGTGATAACGCTTTTAATTTCGTTAAGCACGATTTTCTGAGTTAGGGTCCAGGCCCGTATACAGGGGGGATTTAGAGGTTACCCCCCCCCCCCAAATTTTTAAAGTAGTTATATATTTATAATATGTTATATGTTGTCGGAAGACGGACTTAAAATATTTTAACCCCCCCCCCCCTACCCCCCGATAATTGCTCCTGGATACGTGCTTGCTAGAGTCCTTCCGCTCACATCGCGCCATAAGAAACTACGTTTCAATATGTGCTGTTAATATAAATGTCATTCTTGTCATCAATAATATGTTGTTGTTGCGTATCATGTACATAATTTAAAACTTTTAACTCAATGACGAAAAAAATGTCTATAAACACTTGTTACTTACGGGACAGTCTTGAAACCATTTTAGTGCACTGGACAGTGGATCTCCTTTGAATCTGTTAACAACGACAGTAGATAGTGAAATGCTCAAGGGCTGTTCGACTACGACGAAATAGTGTTCAGTTATGCCGAAAGAATGCATATACCCAGGGTGAAGGGGCCACCGACACTTGATGGTAGCCACGATGCACACTCGCCCAAACATTTCGTCCGTCGAATACTGGTATCCAGTTTCTTGGAAAACACAAACAGGATTTGCCAAATAAAACCTATAGGCTAATATAACCTAATATAGGCTGTAGCTTTGCCAGGATGATTGGTTGGTTGAGAGTGGGAAAGGGACCACGCGTGTCCATCAGCCATGTTTTTGCCGAATACGAAATATAGAAAAATAAATATTAACCGCTTTTAGAAAAAAGTCTCCTAGAAGTATGAAAGTTTTGGATTGGACTTGGACTCAATCATAATATAATATGATACATATAATAGGTACCTCGCAAAGAGGTAAGTTGGTTGTGAATGGACATGAATAAAAAGTTGTTAAAATAAACGGTAGATTTGTATGTTTAGAAACCTAAGAGTTGTTAATATACTTTGGAAAATCATAATTTTTTTTTTCATACTACATTATACATATTAATATCACGAAATCTTTCTTAGAAGTTTTTCTTATTTTTCCAAGAAAATGTCATATTTCATAGTGGTAAAGAATTTTTTTTTAACACGTGGTGTACACTTCTTAGCGGAAACGTGTTATAGGTGCTCACTAAATATTATACAGTGTTTTTAAATACTTTTTGGGTCCTACCTGAATCGACCCGAGGAAATTTAACCACGCAATAATGAGGTCCGTCAATTTTTGGAATAGTTGCTAAATTGAAAACAGCACCATCGGCTGCCACGTGTGGGTGAGCAGTATGATGAACAATACCAGTCCGACGAGCAATGTCTATCTAATTGGAAAAATGTCCGTTAAGGAAATGTCGGTGCACTATTTATTGTTTTCATATTCTGATCAAAATATTGACTGTCAGCAGAACCAATCAATGGGCATTTTGCGTTGCTAATTGTTTAACATATTCAAATTAAATTACCAATGTTATCAAATTTAGGCCTTAGGGCCTTGGTCACACTGCGGTATATTTGTCGGCTTAGAGTCCGAACGGTTTTTACGTTACCGTCTAAATAGCCGTTTTTAAATCTACTGAGCCATACTTTTACCCTGCAGTCGATTTAAAAAAAGCTGTTTAATTTAAACGTAAAAACCACGGCGGTAAAACTGTGATGTGGACTCTACGGCGAAATACCGCAGTTTGACCCAGCACTTAAAAAGTTAAAAGTTAAAATAACAACATTGTCTGTGTTAAGATTTTGTTTACGATGTTTCGATTTTTATGTACCAGCTGTGTTATGAAAACGACATACGCAAAATATTACGATTCAAAAAACACTCGTTTGTCGGGTACAAATATAAGATATCGTAAAAAAAGACATAATATACAAATGCTGATAAAATGTTATCAACTTTAAGTTTTATATGATTGGTCAGTTATTTTATAAAAGCTAACGACACAATAGGTTGGTTCTGCTGATCGAAAATTTGTTGTATAATATGCGCGTGGGAAATAGAAAGAAAACAAATATATTAGTGCGTAGACACCTCCTTAATATTAATTATGCTAGAATATATATCTACCACTATTACCTATACTAACAACGCGAGCATAAAATTTTGTTGTTTATAAATTCGTTCAACCATGAAACGTGCTTAAATGTGAGAATAAGAAATAAGAATAACAATCATATCTTTAGATATAATTTTACATTTTTATCATAATTGATTACAATATTACAACATTTTATTTGTTCAAAAACAGAATTTCACACACATACACACACATATATATACGCGTTTATGCATATGCAATAACAATATAATGTATGAACGTACTTTACATGTGTATGTAAAAGATAAAATTCCAATGTAATTTAAAACGATTGTTATGAGCCTTAACCATATAATATTAGTAATTAATTTACGATTTTCATTAATATTATTTCATATTTACATAGATGTATCAAAAACATACAACTTGTTCAATTTAAATAATATAGTAGTCTATATTTTATATTTTATGATGCAATATACAATATGCATGATGCATACTTACCATTCGTGTTTAATCTTAAATATAACACAAGGAAAACTATTAAACACTAAATAGAAAGAAATTGTAGATAATAATAATATGATCCTATTTTAATTACAAAATTTTAAGTATAAATTTATTATTTCAATAATAATATAATATACACTAATAAATTTATTATTTAAGATTAATATTATATTATATTTACAGTTTTAAGTGTTTCGAGAGTTGTAGGATCAATTTTGCTCACTATTGGATACTCGGTAAATGTAAAATACTCATCGCCAATTGGATAAATAGATATCATCGCATTGTCTGATTGATCGTCTCCCCATTTAAATACATTAGAAAACCTAAAATAAAAGTAACTTTTTATTCAATTGAGTGTATTTTTATGGAAAAATATAACTTAGGTATCTGAAACTTTAATCTTAGATGTTCTGATCCATTTGATTACTTCTGCGCCCTAGTAAATATATATATATCAAACGACACCACAGTGTTTTAAAAATCGGTACGTTAAGACAAAATTAGCCACCAAATTTAACTTAGGATTTTATCCGAAAATCCTAACACACTCAAACTCTTTGGTTTCCGTTAATATTTTTCCAATTGGTTTTCTGGAAATCTAATGCACCTACTGAAATGAAAATGATATAAAAAGTAGAGACTAGGTAAAATAAATGCATAAAGCATAAAAATAATAATATGAAAAATGTATATTTTCTCTGATTCATTGATAAACAATGAATCATAAATATGTTTTTGCAAGTTTTTGTAGTATAATGTACCTAGTATTCTGGCGTTCTGAATTCGAAGTCATAATATTACAAATGTCGAATAATTTGATTTATACAGATGAATTCTAATGATACTACCATTATAGTGCAAATAATTTGATACCCATATAATATGTGTGAATAAAAGACCTTACGTGCGGCCACGACATCCTATAACTCTTAATAAGGTTCTGCATGTTACCGTATTCTATGTAAACCGAGTGGTCATACAAAAACAATTCACATTGGGTGTGGGTTTAATTATTGGAAATTTCAAAATGTTCAGTTAGTATATACTAGTCATAAAACTGTTAAATATGCAGTGACTGTGACGTATATTCAGGAGAGGCTTAGGTATGATTATTATATTATTGCTTCAGGTGGCTGTTATTTTAATTGTAGATACATTTGCACTTATAATTTAATTAGTAATTATTATAGTTATAAATATTAATGTCTTATTAGTATGATCAATTTATAAGTATTTAATATTTAATCATCGTTCTTGTCCAAGCTCATTTTCTAATATTGTTGTAATTAAATTTTAATACATTGAACATTGATTTCTTTTTCAATTTATTTATACTTAATGATTTATATCTACCTCCTGCAGAGTTATGTTCAATTATTCATCATTATTGCTTATTATTGACATTTAGTTAGTATATTTGTTTATTTTTTTTTCGTAGTATTTTTTATTCTTATTCGATATTGCTGGTATTTATTTCTTGTTGGTCAACACTAATATTCAACCGGTAAATACATTTAATAATTATATCAGTTACGAAAGCCGTGTGTAAAATATTAAATACTTGTCTCGTTTATAAATCTGTCAAATGGCTATTCATATTTTTTAAGCCCAATGGCCTATGCTGCCGAGGGCTCTTTCCTAATAAAAAAAAAAAAAAAAAAAAAAAAAAAATCTGTCAAATATATAAATTATCAATGCCAATGTCGAATTTAGAAAAAAATATACTTATACTCAACATCATGTTTTCTGTTAATTGTTATATTTGGGAACAACAATTTAAAGACCGATTTATCAATACTGAATTATTATATATTTATTATGGTTGATTAGTTTAAAAAAAATAGTATTTACGTTTGACAAGTAAACATTTGGCATTATTTACGATGGAATAATTTTGTTGCACCATTACATTTTTTTTTAAATATGTTTTAAAATGGGGGAAAATATTATATCCTAAAAGTTGAATTTACACTGGTTAGTTAAATTAATTTAATATAAAAGCTATAATTTGTTTGACCTTAAAAGATATCGTGTGATACAAATAGTGTAGATACACTATGCAGCAATATGTTGGGATTGCTGTGAAGACAATTGGACATTATTGAAAAAGGTTATACGAGTATACTTTGCTATTCAATAGACAATAGTATATCATTGTAAATGAAAATCAACAAATTTACAATAATATTTAGTGTACTGAAATTACAATCTTTAATGAAAACGGTAATATTTTTCAACTTTTCACGTATCTACTCGTTTATATATTTATCAAGCATGAAACTCAACTATATAAAAAATTCGTAACTAATTAATTATTTAATGCTGTCGTTTGACATGAGCCACATGAATTATATTAGTATTATTTATTAGTAGTTAATAAAATTATAACATTTTTATCTATTAATGTGTACATGCGTACCTACGCTTAATACTTAACAACTCTAAATGAACTTTGCCCTTGCATTATACATTATATAACATAATTAAACGAGATGAACAACAATATAATGTAGACATTCAAATTTATTTTTCAGAATTAGAATATTACATTTTATTGTATATATTATATGTATTTCGTTTCCTTAAGTTCTAAAATGTTCTTCGATCAAAACAACAGGTATTTTTACTTACAATATATAATATATATATATATATATATGTATTATATAATATATAAAATATAAACACTACCTATATGTTAATACGAAACTGAATTATTAACAATATTGCAGTATGTTATAGGGTGAGAATATATTTTTTATTTTTTATTTATTTTTTATTAGAATAATTAAGCTTCGGCAACTATGGCCATTAGCAACAATGGGTTTAACTCTAAATTATTTACAAGTTATACAATTTACATCTTAAACGAAAATATAAATATAAATAGGTATAAATACAAACATGTAAGTATAATGTAAAATAGACGATGAATGATGAAATGAATGAACAAATGATGATTGTAATTTAATTTTTTATATTAATTTTGTATATATATATCTATATTTTAAATTATTTTAACTTTTTAATTTTTTTTTTCTAAATGTCAGAATATTATGTGATGTTATTATAAAAATTGAGTAAAAGTAGTTAGCTATAAACGGTTTTAGTATTTAATATTTGTTAATAATTCAAATGTATATGCATTATATTAGGTGGAATCGTATCAGCGGTATAGTACGTACCTATACTAGCTATAGTATTAGTAAATTATTATTAGTAAATGTGTATTACAGTGATTTTTCTATTGTATGGTTGATATCTATTATACTTAGTAGTTCATACCTGTGGAAAATTGTTTTACAAGGATCCGGACACGCTCTGGTCCCGAATTCGGTAATGACAATTCTTTGAGCTGCTTTATTTTGTTTATATGTGTTTGATTCCAAGAATCTACACTGATATGATACTGTTCCATTTTTAAATGCATACCTAATATAGGATAGATTTACAAGGTGCATAATTTATTATATGATATTATAATTAATATAGTTACCGAATTTAAATATAAATCGTGTGATATTAATATATTACCTATGTATTTTTTATACAACATATTTAAAAAATTCATGTAGGTTTCCTTATGAATGTTATTATTTTTACCTGTGTAGTAAAGCCGAACTGTCGAATACGTGTTTAAATTCATAATTTCCCACTCGTGTACTCCCCGGACCGTTTCGTAGCAGCGACCCCGATAACCATTCCGGTATCTTACCTATATATATTATTAATATTTAATTGTGTTATTGTAAATCGATATTGAAATTTTTTAAACTGAGATTTCGGTGCATTATGTGTGAGTAGTAAAATAGGAATGCATATAAATTGTATCTTCTCTATGTTATACAGTGCAATATTTAATATTCAAATCCTTTTCAACTTACCCTCGATTTTCCCTTGGATCGGAGTCGGAATTTCATGCGTACAATTTCTTAGCCAAATCGACGTATCACAATTCGGGTATAAATCCTGGCCGGCATTCAGATGTTTTACTAACAAGTCTCTGTTTTCGTCCAATCCGATAAACATACCGTCGATCCCTCTTGGTGCAGTTTTTCCTCTCGTCGACGGCACAGTCTCTTTCCAATTGTTTGCGACGCGCAGCAAACCCTTGGTCAACCAAAATCGACATTTTTTATACCGGTCAATAGTTGATTTGACTTTTGAGGTCAATATTGTTTTTAACAAAAATCTTTTCTTCGATAAATACCGGGCTGTTGTTTTCATCGTTGTTAAATGCACTTTTACACGGTATAAATGCTTTACAGTTAGGTACCTACTATTTTATTATTTCGAAATAATCATATTTACCACCACCGTGTGTTACGAAAAACACGTGTAATTGGATACAAATAAACGATTATAATATGGCTTCCCGAATGAATATAACATATATGTAGGTAGGTACTATATAACCGATCAAATGTTAACTAAACACATTTAATGTACTTAGCACAATATTAGCCTCTACGTATAATATTTAATTTACAGGCATATACATACCTTCATATAATGTATGCTTTAATATGATCGAATAAATAATATATATATATATATGATATAAAACGATTACACCAGTTTAACATAAAATAATTTTGATCCTGTTATCGGCCATCAATCATTATTGTTTGTACATTCTATTATAACAGTTATGGATAGGTTGTAAAAAATATATTATTATTGTATTTCATAATAATACCAAAAAATTATACTTACATCTCATCCATAGGTACACTAAACTGACCTGCGAACTGCGTTTCTAACCACACGACGTCAGTGATGAATTATGTACCGTTTCGATTAAATTGGTGGTCCGTAAAGTATGTATTATAATAGGTACCGCCAGCGAACAATATACGAATCGATTATATTATAGACGATTACGTAACTTGAGCGCATAAAACTAAAACAAAAGTGATGAGTACAAAATAGAGGAATTTCATTGGAATAATGAACTTGTATTGTACATATATCCATTATAATGTATATAAAATTATTAAATCCTTAAAAAATGTGTTTGTCCAGATTCTGATTTTTGAAGTTCTTAAATGTATTTACTTAACGACCAAATACTTGAATTTTTAATACCAAAGAGTACCGCAACGTGTGGTGATACAAGCTCCTTTTTTTTCCAATGAGAACTACATAGGTACCTATAATATTATAATATATTAGTATATTACTGTAAGCTATCGAACAAATATGATTTTTTTTTAACATTTTGATTTATTAAATGTTATGCACTATAAGGGTAATTTAATTAATTATTTCTTTTACTATTAAAAAATTACAAAAATGTTATAGCTTATAATTAGCTCAAATATACGCAGGGTCGCGCGTGATTCACCAAATATAATCAACCCCTTTTTTCTTCTTCAATAATTCAATAATTCAGTTATTTAATATTTTATTTTTGGATTTTTTAAACATACTTAAATACCATATTTTTAAATTCTTGAAATGTCTTGCAGTATTATTCTGTGAGCGTGGAGATACAAACTTATTTTTTTTAATTAGAACCCTCCTTTTCAACTGTAAATTATTCCGTGGATAATTTTTCTAAACAATTTGAAGTATCAGAATTAAAATTCATACGGCTAACTAATTTTTGAGTTATTTATTTTTAGTGTTCTAAGAATAAAAAGTAATGGGTTTATGAGATATGAGGGGTATGGTAATTTAAAAAATATAGTTCTTATTATATTAATCCATCAAGGCATCAACATCAAACATTTGGAATAAATGGTCAAAATACAATAATACTATAGTCTCGATATTGCGTCTAATTTAAATTTTTAAGGACTATTATCCATTTAACAAACGTTTTTATAAGAAAGTATTCATCTGAATTTTAAAATAGGTGCATCGAAATGTTCAAAAAATCTTTAAAAAACAAAAGTTTGAATCGCCACAGAACACTAATTGAGTATTAAAAAACTGTCTGAGTATATTTTAAAACTCCAAAAACCAGAATTTGAATAAATTCATTATTAAAGGAAAAAATGGGGGTGAGCATGTTTGGTGAACCACTCTGTATATCTTAAAATTTGAAATCATATAACGCTTATAAAATAATTCTTCCAATGTTTTTTGATATTTTTTATTGTTGCAGGAAGAAACCTTGTATTAAATCCAAAAAGTTTTTTACTCATAATCAAAAATAATGGCATACTTACATCGGAAAATTTGTAAAAAAGTAGAAACATTATAATGTTTATAAGTAGCATAAAATTATAATATTTAAAAATTATGTAGTGTCGAAAAAAAGCTAGCATAAATAATTACTGAAAATGTTAGTATTGCAAATAAAATCGATGTTGTCCAAAAAAGTCAAAAACTGATATTGCATAATATATTTAGTAATTTTGTTCCATTTATTTTTTTTTTTAAGTTGTAGTCAATTTTTTACTTTTGATCTCCTCCCTTTAAGCATCAAATAGATAAAAATATTATTATTGAGTAATCGTATTAGGCGCGTAGAAACATTATAAGTTGTTAACATGTCATAATAATAATATATTATGAGATTATAAAAAGATACAAATGAGTTAATTAAAAACAATCTGAATAAATATGGAAGTAGAAAAGTTTTTAATTTATTGTAGATAATTTTGTTATCGCATCAAACACCGCGTATTTATATAGAGGTGTACCAACGTTTTCCTCACAGTTCTTACAAACAGTTATATAACAGTGTTTTTATAAAGTTATTAATTTACACTCAACATCATGAAATCCTCTGTAAGTAATTTAGTATAAATTCATAACACAATATAATAGTATTCAATAATTTTTTTTATATAATATTTGAATTGTCTGTTTCTAAACAATATTTAATTCAATAATTTAATAATAATTTTTATTTTTAAATATGTACCTGCTTTGTTGACGTTAAAGAGTACCTACACAATTTGGCGATTTATGTTTTAAGTTTAATTATAGATTGACATTAAACATGGACAGACAGTTTTTTTGTCGGTCTGCGCAATATTTTTAGTATTATTATTTATTATAGTGTTTTAACTCTTTCATACAGCCTTTCAGAATAACTATTCACTTAAGTTTAAATAAGGCCAAAGTTTATTTTAGTTATGTGATATAAAAACATATTTTTATTTTTATGTTATACATTTTACTTGCAATTAATAATGTTTTCATAATACCTACTTATAATTTATAAATAAATCAAAATTGTTAAGTAGGGACTAGGGAGAATAATTCAAAGGATGTGCAACTGCACAAAAACGTTTTTTAGTTAGTGATTTTATAAAAGTTAGTCAATTTGATAGAATTTAATACTCAAAACTACTGTTTAAAATGTTTGTAATATTATAATCAAGATAAAATGAATTTGGAAATTTTGTTTATATTGTTTATCAAATTAATACTAAAAATATTAAAACATACTTATATTTTCGATAGGCAGGTCCTGAATACAATATATTTCTATACCTACTAGGTGTATATATGCATAATAATCGAATGATTGTTTACATAACAATTGTTCTTACTATATTGACACTTACATAACATTTAGAAATTAGACGTCAAATAAAATTTATAAATAACTCATATATTTTATTTAGATGGTATTTCTTTTCGTGGCAGTATTTATGATACAACAATGTTTGAGCGCTCACTGTCATCACGAAGGTGAAAAATCTCCACAAGAACATACCGGTGATCACACTGATCACACTGGTCACAACCACGAAGCTCACGCGAGTCACGAAGGAGTTGACCATACAGGCCATAACCACGAAGACGGCATTGATCACACAGGCCATGACCATACATCAAATGATCACGCTGGCCATAACCACGAACACGAACACACTAAATAATAGTTATTAAGCTAAGCACACAAATTGCAGTATAACGACACCACAATCAATTAATAAATTAATATTTCATTAAAATTAATATGGCATTCTCCGTGGTATAATTTAACTATATTATTCTCGTATAATAACTATAATGTCTAATAATATTGTACAACATTATGAAATAAATTAAGAATATCGAACTTTTTATTTAATTAATTTATCTCATACCTATTACAAAATGTCCAACTACTAGTAACTAATATATATGAATTATGGGTAATAGGTATACAGGATACAGGATACAAATATACAATTACATTAGAAATATCAATAAAAACGTTGGTGATCAGTGGTCCTTATATACCTAAAAATATGATTCTGAAATATATTATATATCATAGTAAGTATACCTTATTAGTGCTTACCTATTTAATTAGATTAATTCTGACTATTTAAGTCGTAAATATAATTATTGTACAAATTATAACATAGTAGGAATAATTATAATAAAATAATAAATTATGTGCCTACTAAGTACTATCCTACTGCAAACTGTTCGAAGTTTATACTCGTTCACCCATAGACGTAAATTAATGTGGGCAAGAGGATTCTTACGGGACTAAACCCGCAAAAAAGTCCAGAAGCCCCCCAAATATTTCCCGACCAAATCACGTCAGTATAGTGATTTATGTTATTACGTATTAATTGATATTTCTAAGCCCCAGATTGGGGGCTTTAAACATGTGTATAATATACATTACACTCCATGGATATACATGCGATCAAAATGAAGATACTATTTTAATTTGTAAATGTATACCTCGTAAAATATTGTTTCGTATAATATTATAAACACGCGAACACGTGTTTATCGTATATGCTAAGACATTTAACCTTTTAATGTAACGAGAAAAAATAAAATGATTTCTAGGTCAATCGTTTAGTCGTTATATAGGCGCATATAGCCAGTGCCCAGTAAGTGTTATATATATATATATATATAATAGGTAGCGAAGTAGCCAGTATACTATAAGTATAATCACAATTAGTGTCTGACCTTTCAATCTTGAGTTGAAAACAAAATAAAACATTTTCATCGTCTAACCGTAATATTACTATAATATTGCATTCTAGAAACCATGGTTTGTTTAAGAGTAAATGGTTTAGTTACGAGTAAATACTTTACGTTTAACATATGGGATTTCATATGTATAAGATGTAAGTAATCGTATAATTTTATATGTAGGTATTCCTACTATTCGTTCATATATTCACAGCTGCTGGGCATTGAAGAGTTAAATTAAGGCACATAACTAGTTACTTAAAAAAAAAATCAGTAAATCAATTTAATAATCACAGACATTTTTAAATGTATTGATTTTACAATGTCTTATATTTATTGTTTTGCTTAAAAATATTTTCACTATATCAAAAAAAAAAAAACGTTCAGATTATTAACTTTTAGAGTGGTTTTTGGTAGCGAATTTGATCTAGTTGAAACTTTGAGAGGTTTAAATATAAACCTGTTAAATATGTTTGGTAACCTTAGTCATTCACGGCTATCTTATTATTTTACCTTTACTAATAAACCAATAAAAATGTGTTAATCTTTTACACCTGTTAAAAAGTGTAATAATCAGCAATTAACTTGTCAAAAATTATAACATCCAATATCCAAAAAGTGTTAATTCTGTCCTATGGGTGAAAAACACACTTGTTTCTGTGGATAAAATACCCATGACTTAGGGAAATTAATATACAAAATATTGAACCACTTTTTCCTAAATCAAGCCTCAAAGATTTAAAATATATGTAGTTACGAACAAATTTTGTTTACATAAAAAAAAAAAAAATAATAATAATAATAATAAATTATAATACAAATTGGAATTACAATTGTATAAGTATACTTAGTTTTTAAACGAAAATACACAATAACTGTTAAAATTCATAGGGCCTTGTGAATTATTAAATATTATTATATTTCATTATAATGTACTTCTATAATGGAAAATACCTATATGGCTTCCAATTAATAAAGTCTTAATTAGTCATAATATTATAATAATATAATTACGTTTTGTGTGATGTGGTTTTTTCTAATACTATTAACATAGAAGTCAAGCTTGTTAATTCATTATATATCAATTACCTATATCGTTTTAAACACTTGCCTTAATTATTATTAATAGAAATTAAATATATTCCATGCACAAGTAATTTATAAGTAGATATATAAATCATTATTGATAAAGTGGTATCTGTAACTGAACTTTAGTATACATGACGCGTTTCTTAAAAACACATTTTAAGAATTATATTTTCGGACAGTAATACTAGGTACCTAATTACTAGTTTATACTATGAGTTATGACTTAATAAAGCGACAAACACTTTTATAATAGGACTTAGGACTATCGGACTATGAGTTTTTCCTTCTTGTCTCTAAACCCCTCAAGGCTAAAAGTCAAACATTAAATAATTATTTCTACTACAAAACGCAAAAAGTGATGACAGAAAGCAATAATTATTAAAAAACACAACATTTACTGTTATCATTATAAAACCCATTCATCGCTACACTCAGATAATTTAATATAGGTCATTAAAATGTTAAAAGATCAGGCTCACGTCCACACGGCAGGTTCATACATGCACTGTGGTGTCGGGATAAAAAACAGGTTTAAAAAATTAACTTTTTTACGTTTATTGTTTACTCGTCCTAGCTATAAATAAATAATTTGAATTAAAACGTTACCGCTATATAACTATAAAAATCATCAGTGCCAAATTCTGAGTCACATAAAGGGGTGCCAGTATTAGAAACTCTAAGAACCTACCTAATACTATAAAGAAGAATTTTTATTTTTACGTTACGATAATCATTTTTCGGTTTTATTTAACGTGTATAAAATATACAATTTTCATGGTAATAAAATAAAATACATAAAGTGATGAGTGTTGGAAGTAAAAATTTAAATTTAAGTCTTATAAAACCAATTTATGACCATGTTTAGATTAGACAAATGATTGAAAGGTCATTTATGATATTGTAAAAAACTACATCATCTTATAATTATATCTACGTTGTTAAATATTATAAAAAAGAAGCACTACTTGTCTTAATTGTATGTACCTTGTGCACAATTTTCATTAACGTGCCATTACTGATAGTTTTAAAATAATGTATGTATGTAATAATATGTGATTTACAATAAATAACTTTAACTATATACTATGAAGAATGAATGTATTCAATGGTAAAGTGTATTTATATTGGTTAATGTGGATATAATTAGGAAGTATAATTATAGAGAAAAGTCCTTGATTCAAATATACAATTTATCCTTATAATTGTTACTAAACTTTTTTATTATTCATAAAATTCTAACTTATAAGTTATAATTAACCGACTACTTTACCGAAATTGTATTTCTATATACATATATATATATATATATATATATATATATATATATAAATACTCAATAGTCAATACAAAAATAATAATTTTGCTTAGGAATATAAAATATAAAATGTATATCTTATTTATTCAAAAATAGTAAAATCTTTTTGTTTTTTAAATGGCGATATAAATTGTAATATTCATTAATGTTCTCAACAAAAATATTGTTTTTTATGACATCAAAATTATGTGAAAATAGTTTCAAAAAATTTAAACATGTATTAACGTGTATATTGTACAGTAATATAATACATAATATCTGAATATTATTATAAAACAGATAATAGTATTTAATATATCAAAAGATAAGATAATACTACGAATATTGTATTTACCAATAGAAAATAAGAAAGCTACCACATAATCATTAAACAAATCAGATTCTGATAATATTACTTAATAGTTATTACTTATTAGTAACTACTAAGTAAATGACGTAATCGCAGAATGCCAGTAGCGATTATAAATGATTATAGTATATCAATTATCGCTTATCGCTTATCGGACCCGTTAATAAAAATGAAGATGTGAGTTCAACAAAACGATGTATCATAACATTATATTATACTTATAACATTTATTATACATACTCTTGAAAATATTTACTAATAAATAATAATCAATAAATAACAATATTAATGAAAGTTTATTTGGATGAAAGTGAAACTAGATACTACACTCTATTACCGTATCCATCGCAGAATATAGTTTAGTTGATTTAAAAACGGATGCTTATAGATAGTAACATAGAAAACCACGAAAGTAACTCTATTCGGACTCTACGGCAAAAATACCACAATGTGGCCGGGTCCTTAAATATATATTTATCAGATGAGGGCGTTCATTAGTTTACTCCGTTATTCAGAAGCAAACTAATTATAAATTGTGTTCTTATAAATACATTAAAAACCGATGATTTAATGATTTCATTACAATCAACAAACTAAAAAAATGTTAATCGATGATGAGTCAGATGAAATCTCTTCCAAAATGTTTAATATAATATGTTTTTATACATTAACTATTTTCTTTCTCAGACCCGCGTTTGCAATATTGAAAAAATACATTCACGTAAGATCGTTTTTAGAAATTTAGTATTCATTTTCACTGCAGCAATTTTCAAACTAGGTTAAGTATGTAAGTAATTATTTTTATAGTTATTGAAAGTTCAAATTTGGATGAAATAACATATTTTAAACTAAGAATTTTCGTCACTGTGTTGTAATTTAAGAATATTATTCGTGAGTACTTGACACTTTAGAATAGGTATATAAATATAATTATACTTAATACGCACATTGACATTTTAAAATGCAATTTATTTTACAAAAAATAATTTAATCTACTATAGACTATAGTACTAAATAGTAAATACTAATGCATATAATATATAGTAAAATAAATTACTTAAATCACAATAATATCATAAAATGTACCTACTGTAAGTAATATTATAATCTGACAGACCGTCTTCGTTTAGAATAGTTTTTCGTATATAACTACAATGTACAATGATTTTATATCATTGAATTAAAATTTAATACATCATCCATTATAGTGACTTATAAGTCTATTAGACACCTAATGTACAGTAAAACGTTACTCACTTACCTGCTTTTTTGCATTTTATATAGTTAGAATAATATTTTATATCAGCCTACTTGCTCTACGTTAACAGCTGCATCTTCAGGAGAATTTCAAACTCGAATTTTTTTCGTTGACTACCATCATGATCTTATGTAAATGAAAAGTCAACGTTAATAACCAACAAAAATATAGTGATAATCACGAAGATCACACTTTTAAATTTTTAATAATATATTATTATGAAAATTCTACAAGTAAATAATACGTAAAAAATACATAAACTTGAGATAATATAATGTAGTGCTTTAGTGATAAAATATTATAGTTCTGTTATTGTTGATTAACGCATATAGTAAGGTAGTTAGTGACCCTCCAACAGCTTTAATACGCATAGAGCATATTGCGCACGAGGATCGGGCTACAGCCCTTAGCCTTTTTCCCTTAGCTATATACATTATACGTTACTGATGTAAACTATATATTTTTAGCAGGGTAGATATTTACCTGAAAGATTATGGAAATAATAATACATATATTATAAATTATAGTTTATAACATACACACGAAAGAAAAGGAAGTGAAACATCTGCGGCGTGGAAAATTATGTATAGAAAATCGGTTAGCCTTGACTATATAAGAAACGCATACGGAGAAGACTGCAGAGAGAGGACGCGTGGACATTTCTTTATACTTTTTTTTTGTATAGACAGGTGGACATTGCAGAGGGTTGGACGAGTTATACAATATAATGTTCTACAAAAGGATAAATATACCGTAGCTGTCGCCATTTTTAAAAACACTGAAGTAAACCATAATATAATATATAGTAGGAGAGTGTACATGCGTTTAATACTGCTTAATAGTTATTATGTCGGTATATACTTTTATAAATTATAATACACGTTTCATTGATTGAAATTCATTAAAATTCAGGGGTGGGGGTTTATACTTACAACATACATGTAAGACGGGTTAACGCCTCCTATATTTCTTAGTCACGCACTAATATTTAAAACATATATAATTTTGTATTAGGTATATTCATTTTTTTTATCATAGCATATGCGCAAATAAATGGGGTTAATAAATGCGGCTTAGCCCCCAGTTTTATCCGTAGCCCACCCAGTTTTTTAATCATATTTTAGTTTAAAATATCAATGTCTGTACTGCTGATACCATTCGAAATAGCATGACCAAAAATATTGCTATAGTTGCCCCTAGATACCAGGTACCTATATTATAATTATTTTATTAAATAATATAGTTATAAAACAAATATTTGTATAATATATTATTAAATACCTAATGAACCGTTATATTTATTACTTTTTTAATTTTTTATGTTGTTAATAATATGACAAAACAAAATAATATTGTTGTAACTTTGTAAGATTATTGTCCCCTACCTATTCTTTTCACCTTTTAGAAAATTTAACCATCAAATTTACCAATAATGTGTTTATTATATTATCAATACTTTTTGACAACTGCATATGTTCTTCAATCTTGAACTTTATGATAGATAGAAAGTTTAAGCAATTATGAACCATTGAGTATGATGTCTCAGCTATGTTTTAATGTTTTAATATATCTCAACTATCATCATAGGTGACTAACCATCCGTACTTGATTTAATTTTATCAAATTTAAAAAACATTGTAGTTTCGTGTGAATCGGACATTTTATTTTTAATTGATTATCTTTATCATCCAGCTTTAATTGTTACGTTCCCTATTAATTCCGATTATCAGACACTTTATTATAATGAACCAATGAAACGATTTTTCATGTTGTAATTATAATATTATCAAGTCACAAATAGCCAGCATAGATTGGCCTATTTCATTTAAAAATGATTGTATAAACAATGCTGTATCAATTTTTTACAACCCTCATTTTCAAAATTATTGACGCTAACTGTAAAAAATAAACTATATACTATAGCAAATATCCAGTTTGGTTTAGTTCTATACATTGAGGGACTTAGTTTTTAAAAAGAAAACAGGTCACAAATTATACAAATCATGTCCTTCTAAAGCTAATTATAATATATTTTCTAACCTGCGAGCTAAGTGTATTTTCATTCTAAATGAAATTAAATTATACTAAATATATTATAGATACACAAAATTCAATAAAATAAAAACATGGCAATTTATAAAAAGTAAATATTCAGATAACTCTATTCCAACTTCGATGACGTTTAATAATCAACTTATAAGTGGAGGAAAGGATATACTTCATAGTTTTTTCTAAATATTTTTCAAGTGTTTTGTTGTAACAATACCAGCCTCAGCCTCACATTTACCTACTACAATCTTCACAAGTCTTTACTTATCACAGTTAAATTTATGTTTCATTATCTTAAATGCCACTGATATTCTTAATGAATTCGACATGATTGCCTATAAATCAAACCTAGGTCCTGATATGATACCGAGTATTTTCTTTATAAATTGTAAATTTGTATTAGCAGTTCCTTTGTTACATTTATTCAATCTTTCTTAACCATCAACAGGTTTGTTTCCAACTCTCTGGAAATCAAATTATATTATGCCTATTTCTAAGAGTTGTGGTATAACTAGTATATCAAATTATCACCCTATTTGTCTTCTTTCTACTATACCTAAAATGTACAAATCAATAATATCTAAAAATATAACACCCTTGCTTTCTTCGTCAGTATCTATTGACCACTGACCAGCATGGTTTCACGAGTGGTAAAACAGCGGCTACTAACCATTTAGTGTTCCAGACATTTATTTTAGATGCCTTCGCATCTGGTTCTCAAGTTTATGTTATATTTAATGCCTTTTCGAAAATTTTGACAATGTAAATCAAACGTTACTACTATCTAAACAGTAGAAAATAAAATTGATATTCGTGGTTCTGTACACTCTTGGATCTCGTCTTATATATATGTCAAACAGAACATAGATCGTAAAATACAAATTTAATTTCTGACCCATTTAATGTTCCACCTAGAACGAATATTTACAAATGTATAGGTAATATAATATCTTTGTATTACATAATTAATACAAAAAAAAAAAATAACAAAATCTAGTAACTTAAACTAATACTTATGTTAGTATCTAAACTATGTATTGAATAATTAAATATTCAAACTGCGAATAAAATATTTAATTTAACAATCGTGAATTCGTGAAAACTATAAGAATTATATTATCTTGCGTTTGTAAACAGTAGCTAGTAGTTTTATTAATACTTAGTAGTTAGTACTATTAGTACAATAGTACGAGTACCCACTATACATTTCCTGACGTTTTTTTTCGTAATGAAAATAAAACACCAGTCTTGATTTCGTAATTTACTATAACATGTGTATGCAACTGTTTGATTCTTATTGGATTAAGTTGATTCTGGAGTTAGAAATGTATAAACTTTTTTTAATTTGCATTAGGCTATGATGTTTATATGCATATTTACAACAATATGCACTAATTATTAAAATATTATTGATAAAATTGACTTAATTCTATGTCTTTATAATATAAGAAGACAATGCACGTGTATGTGACGTCCTAATATTGCGCAATAATTAAAATGCGTGATTAATACAAAAATATTCAATTCGGCTGTATTATATATAGGTAAGTTATTGTAGGGTATCTAATACAATAAAATTGAAAAAATATTGATACTTTTAGACAAAAAAATAACAAAATAATTAATATTTGTGTATTTATTACTCACAGTCTTATTGACGGGAGAATTTGCTATTTTTTTTACACCATAGCCTACCTACAAAGTATTTCCATACACGCTGTTAATAATATGAATAATTTTTAATAAAAGAAAAATAAATTCCAGTTAATATGAAATAAAATGAAAATAACCAAATAACCAAATAAAATTATAATTAATAAATAATAACATATTACAAAAAAAAAAAAATTTTAACATCAAAATATCTTTGTTAGTTCAATAAAGTAACGAATTAAAAAATAAAAATTATTTAGGGTATTAGCTGCAGTAAACATCAAAATATGCAATGGAAATAAGGAGATAAAAATTCGATAAGTAAAATACAAGGTTGCATCCCCAAAAACGCATACATATTATGATTTTTGACAAAAAGGTCTATATTATATAATCGTTGTATAGCAAAATATTGTCCACTCAATGTGTGATAAAGTATATACTGCAATATGTTTTTCAGATCATATGCATTATAAATGTCAATAAGTTTTACCAAGTTAACCAAAAAGTTTTAGATTCTGGACGAAGTGATGAATGTATTGATTTTAGAATGATGTGTGTTTATTTTTTATTTATTTATTTTTTTTTTTGTGTCTGTGTACAGCATAACTATTCGAAAAAATGCTTCGATCTCAAACTTTGGGGATGGTTTCCGATGTAAAATTGAAGATCCTTGGTGCATTATACAGGTCAAAAGTAAACATTTTCCAACAGTTTTCAAAAAAATTGAGAAAAACAAAAAAAAAAAATGACAGAAAAACGGGAATTTTTACGCAAAATCAGTTTTTGACCAAATCGATTTTTTTATATGGTTGTAATTCAAAAACTAATCACTGTAAATACTTGACATTTTCACCAAATGTTTATGTTAGTGTTATCTATATACAGTTTAATTTTCAAAAATCTTGACTTTTTTTGAGATATTTATAGACGACTAAAAAATTTTTTTGGAAGTGTCGATAAAAACTTTTTGGCCCTATCAAAATACTTGAAAATTTAATACAAAGTTCCTCATAAGTTATTCTTATAGTGAATAAAAAATTATAAGAATACATAGGCACAATTTTTTTTTATTAGCATTTGAAGTTCAAATATTGACAAAAATTCGTCAAAACCATGATTTTTTTTTGTGTTTGTCATTACGTTTTGGGGCAGTAAAAATACTTCGACTTTTAACTTCAGTACCTTGTTAAATCAGAAAGTGAATCTAGTTAATACTTCGGGGGATCAAAAGTAAAAAATTCTTAATATTTTTCTAAATAATCGGGATAAACAAACTAAACATTAACGGAAAATCAGGAAATTTTACGTACAATCAGTATTGGACAAAATCGATTTTGATTTTTGATGTAACTTTAAAACGAATGACCATTGATACATGAAATTTTCACCGAATGTTTATATAAGTACCTATATTCTATCCACCATGAAATTTTTAAAAAATTTTGACTTAAGCTGAACTATTCAGAGGTATATGCAATTTTCAATCATTATTAGTTTTTTTTAAAATTAATATCGATAACAATTTGTTTTTTAGATAGAAAAGCTTGAAAATTTAATACAAGGCTCCTAACATATTTTTACAATAGCAGTTGAAAAATAAAATAAATGCATACTCACATTTTTTTTTTACAACTTTACAAGCATTCAAATTTGTGAATGTTTTTTCATTGTTTGTATTTTTATCTAAGGTTATAAAATTCAACACTAAGTTTTCCATAAGTTTTGCTTCAAATAGCTATAGAGAATATTTGAAGCGTCATTATAGGAAAAATATTTTGAGCGTTTGAGTTTTAAAATTTTTATGAAATCGCGTAATGTTAACGATTTATCCTTAAACCAGGTATATGTATATCTATGATAATATAAGGTATTATGAATTATGAAAACTACATGATAACTACACTAATTGATTAACCATGCCTTATGCAAAATGCGTCTTAATTGAAAAATAAAATATTTGTTTCAAAATAGAATATATGACAATATTTAAATATAATATATCCTAGACTGACAAATCATCTCCGTTCAGAATCGTTTTTCGTATACAATGATACCTATCATTGTATTCAAATTTAATCCCATCCATCACAGTAACCTACTGTACATCAGAGCGACATCCACGACTTACCCGCTTTTTGTTAAAATTTAAAATTCAATATTGTTTTAAATTGAGTTATATTTTATTATCATCCAAAATGAAAAATTTATTTTTGTGTATATTTTTCAAATAAGTTGAAATCGTTATTGTAACATACAAAAAAAAAATTGAACTCGTATGTAATTATTTTGATGATTAGATATCTACTTAGTACTTAGCTGACGTAAATTTCTGTTACATGTTTGTATTTAAATATAAGCATACATAAATAATCAAAATTATTACCATTTTTAGTGATTGTAAAGTGTGTGGGTTTTGGATTAAATGAAATAAAGGTTATTTCTAGAATTTGGAAGATTAATTTTAATTGATACCCAGAGGAACAACATATGTAACATAAAAATGGAATAAGATAAAAATTTAAAATACTGGTATGATATGTACAATTATTGTTACTACGTACATGCAATCTTTTTGAAAATTGCCTATATTGGACTCCTTATAATAAGTTGGCCACACCTGCAGTACACCATCCATGATTAGTTTTGCTTTGAAATTGATTTTGTAAGGACAGAAAAATTCACAGAGACAGTGTTAGCAGATGAATCTGTGTTGCTTTTATTATTTATAGTACTTTCAGTTTTTTTTTTTTTTTTTTTTTTTTTTTATTTAATAACATATAAACACAACCCAAATCATTTATTTTCTAAAAATTATTTTATATTGTAACATAATCAATTTGTTGTCTCACAAATTAGTTATTAGTGACTGATGAGTATGGATATAGAAAAAAAAAACCATGATGCAGATACTCTCTTTTATGCAGTGTGAATATTTGGAAAATCTACCACTCGATAACCACTTAATCGTATTTATATTCTACCTACTCTAATTTGTATACAAGAATCGTGGTTGTTACTGACTTGTTAGTATCTTTAAAATACTTTGAATTATTATTTAAATATATTTAAGATTTGAAATTTGAAATTCTTCTCAAAACGAAGGTAAATTACAATTGCCTATATTAAGCCCCTTAAATATAGTAGATACGAGTGGGCTGTAGTACTGTCGATATTATACGCTTAATTATTTTCCAGGAATAAGTGTATAGGCAATATAAAATATCCGAATGTTTATTTGATAGTTTTTCTTATAAAATTAAACTTATCTGCAATTTAGCCAACGATCTCTTCTATAAGAGTGACGTCTTTATAAAGTAGCTATAACTAGGTGATTTGCAATTTCATTACCGCCGCTCATGGCATTTGTGTTAGTTGTCTATGATGATTAGTGTGATTTTAATAGTGATTGTATGTGAGTATCGGGCTATAAAGTATCTACACATGTGCTGCACGCACCCACATGTCAACGGCAACGCCGCGTCGACCAAAAATGAAAAAAATGTGATATGTTGCTCAAAACACGCCTTACAGGAAGAACTCTCTAAGAGTGATACGATTTCAAAAAGTTTTTTTTTTAAAAGAAACACTTGTTACATGATGCATTAAACTTGGATTTTCAAAATTATATCAGGATTCACGAACATTTTTACTTTTGTTTTTATCTTTTTATTATTTATAAAGTTTTCCTGACAAAGTCATCTAAACTTAGGTATAATGTACAAAATTTTTAGCTATTTATAATTAACATAATATATATATATATATATAATAAATAACTAGGTTAACAAATTAGCGATATAAATTAATTGATTTAATTTAAGATAGTATTACAAGGAATGAACGATATACAAAACATTTTTACTATACTC
Organism: Diuraphis noxia; assembly: GCF_037042655.1. NCBI lineage: Eukaryota > Metazoa > Arthropoda > Insecta > Hemiptera > Aphididae > Diuraphis > Diuraphis noxia. Next base: position 57,190,387 of record NW_028301714.1, on the reverse strand, counting down.
TATAAAGGGCCTGGTGAATGAAAAGTTTAAGAAACGCTGGCCTATGGTATTGGTATATCCAATACTATAATATACACTTGTAAATAGTGATCCTTAAATTGGAATACTCTTACAATGTTTATTTAAGTTATAAGACTTATAAATATTAATACGACAATCCTGTCAACATTATAATAGTTATAATATTGTAATATATAATATAACTATATAATTATTTAAATAAAAACAAAAACATACTTAAAATAAATATGCAAAAGTGAACCTATGCAAATACACAAAACATAGTATTTTCATCAGGGTCAAAGGAGTCGTGAAGGTGTACACTAGGCTTTGGCCTCTGCATTTCGATATTACATGTTTGATAAATTTAGAATAACTGAATGTTTGATATATTCATGGTGGATCTTTTTTTTATAAGATAATATTTTTTTATTCATAAATTTAATATTTGCCATCTTGTTTACAGTGTGTAGGGCCAATGTTAAGACGATTTATAGAACTTCATATCATTGGATGAGTGTTTGGTTTATTTCATTTTTCTATTATTTTTCTAATTTCATTTAATTTAATGCTCATGTAGTTTAACCAATTGTTTTTTAAATTGGTTGTTAATATATTTTTTAATGTCTTTATCTGATTTTTCATTTCATAGGTGACGTTACTTTTGGATGTTTACTTTTTTTGGCAAATAAGTCGATCATCCACTTTTTCATTTTCAATAATATTCAATAGTGTCGTGGTATCTATAAATAATTATGATATCATACATTTTATTCACCCCGTTAATTAATTTACTAAAAATTATATTATCGTTATTACTAGGTATCAATAAGACTTTATTTATAAGGTGCTAATATTTTGAAATTTTCATAGTACAGTAAAATGTAATAAAATGAATGATCATTGATTTAAAATAGTCAGAATATAATAAAATTCTAGTAATTTTTTGAGTTCTAGATTTGATCTTTGTGTGGAGCTCATGGTTTTTGTGTATTTAGTAACTGCAGCTTACAGGTGAGATATATGGATATCATCCATGTGTCTATAGTCTTGTATGACAGTTTGGAGTCTATTTATTATTGTTTTTTCTTTTCTATTCAAATCAGGATTTCTATGATAATTTGCATGATTGGTTCACAATAATGTTAGGTATATCTATAAAAAAAAAACACATCATAACGACAATCCATTCTTTGCTTTGCTAAGAACTTAACATAGTTTAATGGTATATATCGGATGTACAGAGAGGATGGATTATTTCAAGATAATAATTTTGTAAATGGCGCTACAACTTCTTCAGAATGTTTACCATAGTTATGCCAATGATTTTGTGACATCATTGTACCTACGGTAAAAAATGTAATGACTATACAAATGATTTAATAAATTAAACAAACTAAAACCTGCTTAACACGATGAGAAAGAGAGAAGATAATATTTTATGGTAAAATTGTGAAAAGTGGGGTGCTGCACAAAGTTAGCACTAGGTACCATCGAGAAATCCGATTTATTGGGTAATGAATAGTGTTACAGATTTTAAAATTATAGCAAATCAATTGTAAAATATTATCATGAAATAATTTACATTAAAAATGTATGTTTATCATTTGTATCTATAAATATTCAAATATCTAATACCCAATAATATCATCGATAACTAAAGTTCAGAAATTTGGGTTAAAAAAAATTGAAATATGCAGTAAATATTTTTTAAAAACAACACAAAGATTTTTAAAATAATTAGAATAATAAGTTTTTATGCAAAAATAATCAATGAACACAAAAAGTTGTTCAATATGTAAATCCTCATTTTTTTTTAAAACACATTTATATTAAAAGTGTTGTAATATACAATAATATATATATCTAGTTAAAATACAAAATAAAAACTTAATTGCATCTATAAAAATAGAACAAATTTCAAATATTCATTAATGAATGCAATTGCAGCTTAAAATAAAACACAGTTAGTATTACTTAATTTTAAATTATTGATCAATGATAAAAAAGTTGTAAAGGTATGTTATAAAATTAAAATTAAAATTTGAAAATTGTAGTTTTTTCTCTCAAGTTACCTAATATTCCAAGATATTATACATCCATTTATTACACTTTTAGGACTATATAATATTATCACGATCAGTATTCAGTAGTGATGATATTATGTAAAAATCTAAAAATCTGGACCCTCCTCATTATATCAATATAATATGTACACATGTATAATGGTATTCAATAATAATGATAATAATAATAACAATATGACGACACGGCGACGCATCGTTACACAAACCCGGCGCTTGCGCGGGGCCTGCTGGCAACCGGTACCGCGGACTGCGGCGCGTGCGATCAGCTGTTTCGACACCCAACGACGTCGATTTCTGCAGTTCTGCGTTCTTTAATCAGTAGTCTCGTTGCCATCGTACCGTGTGCACGTGTTTGCTGGACTTCAATCACCCGCTCGCATAGTGTATTAAATATTATAATATTTTATAAGACACGTCGACTTAGATGACACTAAAACCCTACTAAATCTGTTGTAACAATAATACCGTCGGTAATAAGCCTTAGCCGTGTCCGCGTAACCGAAGTTCATATTGTTTTTGTGGTGAACGTGTTTACGTTTACAATATTTTTTTCAAAAACCTTCCGAATACACTGATAACACATTGTGACAACGTCTCCAGATTGTGTCCAAGGTTGGTGTCTCGTCGGCCGACCAAACCTAACCGAACCAAATTCTATACCAGTGTTGACTACTCTCGTACACGATGAACCTGATGTGCACCGAGTCGCAGACGACGTCCGAAGACAGGTGTTTCGCCGAGGATCGGACCATTTTCCGGGACGAGCGAGCGGTCAAGAAGCTGTTGGAGACAGAGTCACAGTACGTGCCTGGGTGTGATTACATGGCTCACTCGCATTCCAACTTGCAGCCGTTCATGAGACGGGTGGTGGCCACGTGGATGTTGGACGTGAGTTGTATTCGTTTATTATCGTCATCATTAATTACGAAATGCGTCAACGACGGAGGGAGCTTATCATCGTCATCGAAATTTGCGAAGGAATGCGTAAATTTTTCCGGTGATAAGCCGCCCGTCACGAGCTGCAGCAATATTAAACCACTGATTGCTGTGTCAGCTGAGTGACCTTTGTTTTACCCGTCTCTCTCAATTTTTTTCCTTCAGATAACATGGTATATCGTCTGATATACGTCATAGTCCCCGCTTGTCTTTTTACTTACCGATATCGTAGATATTCGTACTATATTATAATGTACCTTACTATACCCAGATTAAAAAATTGAAGCCCGTCCAACCCTATTTCGGGTTGGAAAAATATCAATGAAATATGGATATAAAATTGTGCAAACTTTTTTTTGGTAGTAAATGTTTTATGCACCTATATCAAAATTCTTGTCCATGTTCATTTTCTAAGCAAGAAACGACGAGACGAGATACATTTGATGATAATTTAAAATAGACCAAGTTTCTTATATAATGTTTAGGTTATTATATGTTATTTTATAATATGATCATGGTAGGTATAGTAAATGATATATGACAAAAATTCGTATAATGTTATATTTCAGTGGCGAATCTATAAGAGCCAAGTTCGGATTATAGACCAAAAAACAATCAAATGATTGATTCAAATCATATATAAGTGCATAAAATATTGTTTAGTCATCCTTCTCCCAATAAAAAAAAAATCGTAAATCCTTCACTGGTTGTCACATCGGTGCGTTTGACCGACAGAGTCGCGTTATGCATAATGTTTTGATTTTCGGATTCCGATTGGCGGTGAATCCTTGAAATCTAGACGACTTAGTATTGTCGACGTTTATCGGCAGTCCGTCAACAATAAAATATGTGCAGCATAAATAATAATATTATTATTATTACGACAGGTTCGTGGCAAAAACAATAATACTCGATAATAATAATAATAATACCAATAATAACAACAACAGAAAAAAAATCTCCGTAAAATAACACTTATATGTTTTATACGTTATACCTACATATATATTATATAGTAGTATTATAGTACCTATATATAGGTACGTATTAGTACACGTGGATTGCGCGTAATTTGAATACGGTCTCTGTATGTGAAGCTGATGCATTATTTATGCCGTAATAACCATAATAAATGTGCTCATGGTTAATGTGAGGAGTAGTTATGGGTTACGAGTTACCGTGTGAGTACGCGTTCCTATAACACATTATATAACATATTCGACTGTGCTCAGTGATTCACCAGTTAACCACAAGCAGAATCGCCCTTTTCTCCCCTTTGATTACGTATTTTTTTCAAAATAATTTGATTTTAGAATTTTTTTAGTATCTATAAAAGAATTTATTTTCAATTACTTTGACCTTATTATTAGATCAAGGAGTATCCAGTAGCAATACCAACTTGTTTTTTTCAAACGAGAACCAATTTTTTTTTAGTTAATTGTTAAGCAAATGAATTTGTTGACAATTTTTAAATAGATTTTGTTTTATTTAAATCGGAATTTTACTAATTTATACCTATTTTTTAACCTGTAAACTAAACAAAATATTATGTCAGCCTTATTTTGAGTTTATTGAATGACAACGGCTATAAACAAGTCTCCAACCTTAAATAATTGTTACTTTCTTCGTTGGGGACATCGATATGTGCGTTACATTTTTTTACATAGGTACCCGCACGTCGTCTATTTCCATATTATTTACCCGTGTATGGTGCCACGGATTCGGATTCCTTTATTATTAAAAATTAAAATATACTAATTAACGTTTGTGAAGCGTTTACACGACTACGCATAAGAGAGGTGCGGACCATAGGTACGGTGGAAAGTCGTTCGCTTAATACTTAAACGCTCAAGAATGTGACCACGACGTCAACTTGACTCGTACACCGCAGTTATTGTAATATTCGTATAATATTTTTTATGTATGTCGTATTATATTGTGTATAGGTTAGAAGTATTGTGGTACTCTATCACTTTAGTCTGTCCAACGCGTTTCTATATAATTATATAAGTTATATGCAATATACAGTGGCGCGTGAGAAGTGTTATAGGTGACCGAAGGCTTATTATTATGACCGCGCGAATTTTCTCAAATCGACCAATATAATATTAAAATAACGTGGTAGGATATATTATACATCATATTTAACAATCGACTAACATGCAGTTAATCTTATATAGTGCTAAAAAAACACACACTTACATAGTTACATTGATGTTTCAATCTTTTTTATGAATAAAACGAGTGACCTTTACGCATGCAAGTATGTGTATTAATTAGGACTCGGGTTCATAATATTTAACAACAGATTAGTTTTACATATTTTGCATATTTTACTTTTTCTATTTATTACGTGCATACCTATTTTGTTTAATTAAATATGGTGTACAGTATTATACTAAAATAACATTAAGTTGAATGATACTAATTTAGTTTTTACCATTATAATTTTCAAAATGTTTAGTATGTTTTTGGTTTCTCTTACACGTGTCTAAGTTTTGAATTCTTTTACTGATCTCTATTTAGTTTTTACAACTGATAATTATTGTTTGAGTGTTATTGATAAAAAATAAACCACGTGTGGATCTCACTGACGGGTTATGATAAAAAAAAAAGAAAATGGTGTTCTTACGTCATTCACTTTTTATATATTTGTACATAATATTATGTCAACTAAATAAAATCTAATAAAACTATTCGGTTAATTTGTTCACTTTTTATGTTTTTCCTAAAGCTACTTATTCGATGCGGATGTAGATTACAACTTAGCGTTAATAGGTTCAATGACACTTAAGATATTCAACCTACTGCTCAGTGCTCAGCATTAGTAATTTTGTACATCGTAGTACATAACAATATTGCATAAGTCATATTAACTGCACATATTTTTATTTTTGCCAAAAGCTGTGGCGTAATTAGGGGGTTTGAGGGTTCACCCCCCCCCCCCCCCACCCGAAATGTATGGTTTGTAGGGACGTAACTAATAAGAATTTAAGAACGAGTTTTGAAGTATTAATTGTTTTTTATAAGTGTTCTGTATAATTTATTACTTAAACTTAAATAATATCCGGTATCTACATATATTTTTACACTTTTTTTATAATATTATGTATTTAATGTATTATTATTATTATTTCGTTTGTTTTGTATAGGTATGCGAAGAACAAAGATGTGAAGATCAAGTGTTTCCATTATCTGTAAATTTTCTAGACAGGTTTTTATGTGCTTGTGACATATCCAAAACACACTTACAGCTCACTGGTGCAGTGTGCCTGTTATTAGCATCAAAAGTGCGACAGTGTACGGCACTTTCTATTGAACTTTTGTGCTACTACACAGAGAACAGCGTTACTCCAGAAGAGATGAGGGTAAGTTTTAAGAAAAATTATTAAAAAAAAATCTTATAGTTCCTGTGTATACATGAATGTAGATGAATATGACAATAAGAGTGTTATAGTTTAGTCTTCGAAGGAAGTCGTCTCGGTCGACTGTCTTTTCCACTATTTCCTGCGATCATTATCTCAAGGGACAAAAAATGATTAATTGCAGCTGCTTGAATATTATTTATATGAAAAACCACATTGCAATTAAGGCGTAATACTTCGTTTCCTCGAAATCCCTAGCTTTTATTGTTATCATCTCCGTCTTTTGTCGTGTGTTCCGGTTTTGTCGTCCGGCTAATAATAATAAAATCAGTCATGGAATTGTCTCCGACACACGATATTAAGTTTTTTGGTTCTACAGAAAATACTAAATTAGGTACTTAATAACGAATTGTCAATGTTATGATAGGGAGTATTTTGTATAATTATTTATTTGCTGGTTGAGTTGATGCGTTTTTGATCCGGTAATTATGCCCAATGTATACTGCGGTGTGTACGTTGAACATGTTTTAATTCCTTAATAAGATAATATAAGGCAATTTGATTATATATCTGGTATCTTATTTTAAATTTTTACACGCAACTAGTCAACATTTGTTTTGTTTTATTCGGTGATTAGGTATAATAATAATTTGTTATTTAAAATTTTGTATACAATTTTTGAATCTATGATCGATTAACAACGCATGTGGTGCATTGCGTAATTTACATATTGCGGTAAAAAAATTAATCAATAATGTTTATCGTAAAAATAGTGGGTGGGTGACGGGAGTTGCTTGTTTTGACTTTTGGTACTAATTACCAATTAGTAATTATTAATAGATTAGCAGTAATAGGATTTATGACCTAGTGTTATTTCATTAATTGTATTCTGTTGTAAGCTTACATAACATTATAAACCTATTTCTACATTAATTTTTGTATTATATATTCAGTTAATTTATATTGATATAAATGCATTATCATATTATCATACTTTGTTACTATCTTACCTCTTACGGTTTGTGACAGTTTCTAAGTATCCTAAAATTACGATTTTTTTTTATTCAATTTGACTTGAGGCAAAATATACTTTATGCTTCACGTATAACCTTATTTTATTGAAACTCCACAATGCACAGCTTTAAGTTTAATGATTTAAATATAATAATTATGTTTGATATTTGCTTAGCGTAGTAAAACACTTAGGGCAATATCAGTATCTGAGCCATATTCCATGTGTTCATTATTTTTATTGCGTTTGTTTGTTCACCAAAGGTCCGGTCCTTTTTCTCAACGATATCGTGAGAATAATGCCATTTTCATCGTCATTTAATGCGCATATTTATACTTTGAAAACACGTTTGTGGCTACAGGGACAGCTTACTTATTCGTATATTGTATATTATACGTATACGACGGGCGTGTCAAATATTTTTTGATATTATTGTGTCCTACAATGGAAACATTTATAACACGTACATGTTTGAAATGTTGCCGGCCGTCCGGTTTTTGGGTTTATGAACGGGGCAGTGAACTTATTTTTTTTTTGTTTCCTACCCCGGACAATACACACGGTCAAATGTCCTGCACGGGTTCTCTGCGTGCTTATATAAACATATATGCACTTCCTCGTAAGAGCATACATGTGAATCGGGGCGAATTCAACGCGCACTTGTAGGTATATATTGCAAAATACAAATAGATATTTTATGTGGTATGCAACAAGTATAAAAAGAAGAGACCGGTCAACGGATTAACCTGGTATAGCCGTATTGGTATACCCATATTACGGTTTTTTTTGTGTTGACCAGCGTTGCACAATGTTATTGTGATGATAAGGAAAAACCTGTAGTTCGTGTTTGCCATGCAAGCGAATAGTATATCCTGCGCATTTGTGCCACTGCCACACGTCTTTGTACTTCCCCAGCTCTGAAAGCTTTTGTAAATTACATAATTATTGTAGCCTATATAGGTGTGCGTTTATTTCCAGTTGTTCTATTTGTTTGGTGTATATATATGTATATAGGGTGATTGATTTATCATAAAACACTCATTATTTCAAAAAGTATTGACTTTTTTCAAAATATTTTTTTACATGGTTTCAAGTTATTAAAAACCCAACGTTTTTATTAAAAAATTATATTTTTAAATATTTTTTATCCTTATCATTTTTTATGTTTTTTACTTTTTTGAACGACAACATAGAATTTTAATTTTATATTCCAAAGCAGAATATTTTTCTAAGTATTTTGATGTATAAAAATCGAATTTGGGGCTAGTAATTTATGAGTTATACGTATTTAAAGTTTAGATTGGCAGAGTGGTGTGGTACGGGGTTACCCCGCAAAATATTTGTCCATTACTCCGCTTGTCTAAACTTAAAACATCACTTATAAGTTATAAGTATAATTTTTGCATGCATATTTTCATAGTTTTCCATGCAATGATTTCCGAGCCCTAAACTTATAACTCATAAACTACTCGTCCTAAATTCGATTTTTATGTATCAACATTTTTAGAAAAATATTCAGCTTTGGAATATGAAATTAAAACTCTATGTTGTCATTCAAAAAAGTAATAAAACTTAAAAAATGATAAGGATAAACAACATTTAAAAATATAATTTTTTAATAAAAACGTTGGTTTTTTAACAACTTGAAACCATGTAAAAAAAATATTTTGAAAAAAGTCAATACTTTTTGTATAATATAATATGGTTAATTTTTTCTTTCAGAAAAAGAATTGGGCTAATAATATTGTCACGATTCATTAGTTTTAAATCATTTTCGAAGCTATCATATTTTTATAGGACCTATTATAATTTAATTTTATTGGATTAAATTTAAGTTGTGAATTTCAATGCACACAAAAAACTACTAGGTATTTATATTTATTTAACAAGTATGAAAAAATACTTGGAATTCAATTTTTTGTTATTGGATCATCATAAATTATCAATTTAATTTGTTCGTTAATATATTAAACCTTTTCAATTTTAATATATGAATTATTATTTTGTAAACATAAATCATGTATAAATAATAAGTATTATGACAGTTTGTATTGGTATTATAATATAACGGCGATGATACATATCGTAGGTTAAATCGGTGAACCGTCACCGTGAAAAAAAAGTCCCATAATATTTCCCTTTAGCCAATAATATTTCATATTTAATAAGATACATCGGAAGAAATTATATCATGGACCTCGTCTAATGAGATTTGAATACGCAAAGGATACGTCGGCGATCAACCGGTACGGCCGATTCGTTCCGTGTCACCGGATACCCATTGATTACAACGCGAAATCGATAAATCAGCAAGATAATCCAACCCCTTTTACGCATTATGTGCCCTTTACTAATGGCCGTTTCCCGTACTCATTTTTAGCGACATCACACGTATCTGACTGGTTTATTCCGTTAAGTTTCTTAGAAATGATTTATCTACAGTCATTGTTTTGAAACTTGTTTTATTTTTCAGTCATAAATTACCTAAAGCTAATACCTAAACTAAGAAAACGAATTTTTCTCATACCTAAACACTTAGAATTTAGATTGTATGTCTTTAAATTTATTATAGGCAAAATAAAATAAAATGTTTTCTTCCGAAACTTTCTCCAAAACATTCGGACCATATGTTACTTATTATTATTATTTACTAATTATTTTTAATTTTATTAAATAAAATAATTTATATGGAAATTGGAAACTATATTGTGGTCAATATATATTGTGTTAAACAAAAATAAATATAAATAACAGATAATAATAGCTTATTTATGGCTTATGGTATTATCTTATAACTCATAAGTTATAATACTTATCATTTCAGTTTTATATACCATAAAAATGAAAATCGATACTCTCTGTTTGTCTGATTCTGATGTCACTATAAATTTGTCTTTTATCTATATTATTGACTGATAGCTATAAAATGTGACAATATCTAAAATGTTACAATTAATAAAATATAATCAATCTCAAAACACGTGTGCTTATCTTCAGTATAATTTCCATATAATTAGTAATAAATTATAAATTAAAAAAATATTAAAAATATTATTATAAAGTTATAACGATGTTGTTCAATATAATAAATATTATATTAAGTATACCAAGGTATGAAAGTAATTTTTTTTTAATTTTTAAATTATATCATATATGTTACTACTTATATTACATATTTATATATAATTTACATTTTTATCTGTATTTATGTAACAACCTTTATACACCATTATATGATTTTGTATTACCGGAAATCGATGCAACATAACAATATTTCAAAGAGGCTTAAAATTTGTCTGAGTTTGATGACCTAGTTAATATAGGTCAATATATTATATGCTATAGTTTCCTGTCGGAGTTTTTAGGAAATAGAAATTCTTTTATTTGAATATAACGGCATTGTGTGTGAGTATAAAGTATTCAAGTACTCAACCCTTCCATCCTTTCCCACACACATGACGCGGACGCGGATATATTTTTCTTTCAATAATCTTTTTCAATCGAACCTCTATGGCCTAATTACGATATCCTGTAGTTGTAGTATTAAAAAAGATGGTATTTTGTTCGTGATATGTAAATGTACAAGACGAGGCGAGGCGTACGTCGTATATATCGATTACAAAACACCCTTTGTTAGACCAAACATTTTAGTACACCGGCCCACGCTATTTGTCGGGGTCATGGTTTGCTAGGCATGTGTTTAAAATCATCTTTTTTTAGTAGTATACAAGGATGTTTATAACCAACTTGTGGTCGTCATACAACTGTTATGCCGAGTTTCCTGATAGATTCTTCTTTTTCCCTTATACGTCCATCGTAACTGGCAATTAGTTCCACCGAAAGTATTATTATGTTTTCACTCTTTCTAAAGAAAAACTTGATATCTACAATACCACAGGGACTATAATATAGAATGATAAACAATTTATTAGGTTCACATCAAATGTTTTCACATGTACTATTTTTTTTAGTTTTTACGCTCGACAGCTCGGACACACACGTAATTTATATAGGTATTCCTATCAAAAGAAAATGTTTAAATTTTAATTCATATTTTATAAAATATAGGTTACTTAATTTCTTAATGTATGAATAGTGTAATTGTGTTAAATTACCATACTCAAGTTATTATACAATTTATTATTTAACATATTAATCATTACAAAGATTCTATTATAGTGTTTCGATTAAACAAATTTATGAATGTTTGAATTGTGAACAGTTAGCCTTAATGCGACGTATTTGTTGTATTGGAAATAAACAATTTGATTAATACATTTCAAAACAATAATTTTGAGACACTACAGCATGCATGCATTAAAGGTATTGAATTAGTGCAAATTAAAAGACATTTGGACTCATTTAGTAATTTGGTGGTTTTATATTAATTATAGCTATCTACATCTGGTTCATCAGTTATCGTTGTACTCTAGATATTATGTATCCTTTTATTCAATCTTTGAATATATATTTTTTCTTTTATGCTGAAAAAATCCTCAGAGACAAGAATCACAAACACATTGGAGCTTTTGTATTTGGGTAATTAAAATGAAAAACATTAAAGATACACAAAAGACAGGATGGACGATTTCCAACATGTACGAAAACAATGAACAATTTTTCACGGACCTGTGGCTTCCAAAGCGATATGTAATTGTAAACTTATTGCATGCATAGAGGGTTAAATATTTTTCCACCCTTATTTAGCCACGGTTATCAGTCACGGGGAAGCCATCATCTTGTAAACGAGCTTGTATTTGTCCAAATTTACTGGATCATTGTTTAGTCAGCTTAGTTCATTCATGAAAATATAACTGTAATATGCAAATTTTCACTAGTTAGAGTTTGAATGTGAACCGTTTATAAAAACTTAAAAGACATAATTTATTATTCTAAACTGGTTGGTGAAATAATTAAGCAGTAATTTTTTGTATTAATAATTATAAAAAAAAAAATCAATTGAATAAAGTAAAACTTAGAACAACTCAACAGTCTTTGTGGCTTACAGTTTTAGAGGATATTATATTATAAGATATTGGGATCTAGAAAGTAGTCAACGTTTTAAAAAGATACGAATTTCTAATGTTATACTATGTATCTATGTAAAATTTAAACACAACATATTTTCCCTGGGTATTGTAAATTTGTAAGAATGTTTTTTTTAGTTTATTCTCATGGCGTGTTTGTGTACAAAGGTCAATATTATGATAGGTATCAGAATAAATAGGTCTAACTTGTCTAACAAAGTTGATGTTAATAGTTAAATACTCAGAAAAAACACATGTTTCAATTAAAGATGATAAATTAATTAGTAGGTACTCGTACAGAGATATAACTTGTAATTTTACTGGCTGATTTATATTTTATTTCCAGTTTTAACTAGGTATAAGAAAAAAAAACTATTTAATTTTAAAATAAATAAATTAGTTTAAAACATAATTATTATGGTTCAGAATTGAATATTATCGTAATAACAAACAATATTAATTGCTTATTATTTTGCGTGTTTGATAATATCTTCCAATGAACTTTTCCTTCACCGCTTAATTATTCCTCAGTTAACTGCAGTATGTAGTGCCCAAGTTTATTGGCTATAATTATTTTTTAACTTCGTGTAGTTGCTCAGAACAGGTTCCGCATCCGCCGCAGACGAGATAATTTCGAAACCGTGCGTACGACGTGCTCACTACCATTATCCGGAACAATACGCATTGGGTTTCAGTGGGCTGTCTGGAATTTCGCAAAGGAATGAGCAATATAAAAAAAAAAAAAACAGGAGCTAGACGTCTTTTATTGACCTACCTTAAAAAAATTCGTAGGTACATAACCTGACTGCAAATGACGAAACTGACTGCGGGAGACGATAAAACCCGTGGATTTCATTATTCGTATTTGCGACTAGGATTAAGAAATATCCCCCTTCAAACTCGTTGTGCATTATATTAATATTAAAACATTAGTCAACTATATATGTGTGCGCTGCCTTTATTATATTTTTATTATTGAATACATTTGTGTTTTGTGTAACCAGCCATTTTTTTAAATTTACTGTTCATAATAACTTAAAATATAATTAATTAATGTATATGGGGTATTTATTGTGTATTTTGTGTCTTGTGTCGATTAAAATCATATTATTTATCATTTTAATTTAGTACAAAACACAAAATTATAAGACAAAATAGTAGTTTTTTGTGAATATAGTTATTGTTAATATTTTTAATTTACACTAATTGTATACCTTTGAGTTACATATTTTATAAATATAAATTCCGCTTTTATTTTTGTATGGGAAAAATTGTGGTAACATAAGAGCAAAAAAAAATTAACTTTCCCCTTTGCATATAATATTACAAAAAGAGCTTATATTATAATATGTGTTCCGTGTTGTGAGTTTAAAAAAAAAATAGGTACTTTAACGTATTTGTCGATACAATGTTTTTAATTGTTTTTTGTATTGTTTTAATAATCTTTTGTATTCGCGAATAATAATCATTAAACCAACAAGAAGACAGATTAGGGTGACAAATTTAATTTCGCAATTTCCCCTTAATTCACCCTCTTAAACTCATTGAATCGTTGCCAACCACTTCGATATCCGATGCATTAGAAAAACTCAAATTTGGTTTCTTGAAGTAACTTTGAAAATAATTATGTATTGACATGAGCGTTTTTTTGTTTAGGCTCCACCTCTAAATAAAAACTTCAAAGATTAATAAAAATAAAAAGGATGTTAGCGCAAATATTTGTCTATTCTTTCTCAGACCGAAGTGTAACATAGTTAAAACGTTTTCATCTAAAATCGCTTTTTTTTTGTAATTTTAGAGTAAAATCACTTGCCACAAAAATTATAGGAGGATAATATTTTTCAGAGTTTGACTTAATTATAGGTTATATATTTTATTATTATTTTTTTTTTAGTATTTGACTTCCAAAATAAAAAAAGAAATTAAATGATATTAAAACTGTATTTAGAAAAATCGATTTGTCATACTCTCAAAATGATTATTCTCGGTCATCTATGAATGGTTAGGTTATCCTGATTTTACTCTAAGATTACCCCCCCCCCCCCCCCCCCAAAAAAAAAAAAAAATAATAATAATAATAAATAAATAAAAATAAAATAAAATAAAAATAATATTCTGTGTAAATTCAATGTGCATATTGCACGTGGACCAAAAAAAGAAACAAAAAGTGTGCTGACATCCTGTTAAATATGATTACATAATATAATACATACAAAAATATATACTACTTATACTTGTTTTAACTTACAATTAAAACATAAATATTTTATTTATTCTAGGAGTGGGAGTTGTTAGTTATTTCTAAATTGGAATGGAGAATTGTAGCCGTCACCAGTTTCGATTACGTGGATCATATAATGGAGCAAATTAAGTGGAAAAGACGAAATGATTCGATGCTCAGGAGGCACATGTTGACGCTTATCTCCTTCTGTTATATCGGTAAGTACCTATTCCTGATTACCCTTAAGAGGACGTTATACCCGCATAAGTCTTCTCCGTCTTAAAAAATTACAACCTAGAAAAAACTATTTTACGTGGAATAGAACTGCTCAGGCTATAGTCATAACTAAGGAACGAAATGTTCACACTGTAAAAAGAAGAACATTTATTGTGTAACATTGTTTTTATTTTAACGATATCTTAAATACAAAAAAAAATCATTATTTCAAACTTGAATAATTTTTTTTGTATTTGTGATATCAAAAAAATAAAAACGATGTTGCGCAGTTAATGTTATCCTTTTAATAGTGTGAACATTTTGTTTCTCAGTAATGACTACAGCTTTAGTGGTTCTAATGGTTCTATTCCGCGTAAAATATTCTTCGCCATGTTAAACTTTGTAAGACGGAGACAACACGTGCGCGGGTATAGTGTCCTCTCAATGATTAGAATATTTAATAAGTAATAGTAATAGTCAATAGTTCGTATATTATGGATAACAAATACATTTTATTGGAGACCAACGACCGAAAACTAGGTGACATCAGACTAATTTAGCCCACTTTTGTTTTATATGTAATTATCACTCGTTAATTAAAATATAAAACATATATTTAAAATAAGTTCATTATGATATTATGATAAGCCATATTGTTGCAACAGATGTTCTTAAAGTGTGGACTTTATATCAGGTACGACAGGTACCTCCATGTTTTTCTTTTAATTCGGTGCACTATATAAAATGAACTAAAGGAAAAAAATTATGTATCCAATCATAATTATTACGGTAAACATTGAAGATGTCAATGTATACAGGTGGGATTTATTGTTTGGTTTTCATTTATTTCAGCAATGACAAATCATTGTCCTTCAAAGATACGAGTATGTAGCCCTTAAATATTAAACGTAACTATTAATAGTAGTTGTTTTGTTATAGTGTCGTAGTTGTAACTGTATTTTATCTATATGTATAAAATTCAGTATTCGTCGACTAACGTTTCGCTTTCCGCGGCTATTCACCTCGGTTGCAATGTCAACGTGTTAATTTACATGTTTTCGGATTACCAACGAACTCTAAAACATTATTTAACGATTATTCATATGCATGTGTCTGTCTCAGTGCTGTTAACATAAACGTCCAAGGTCGGTTTGGGGCTTTTAAATCGAAATAGGTAAAAAAAATAAAATGAAACACTGTTTATAAAACTTGGTATGAGTAGAGGATTCTACAATAATATAATTATCTATATATTTATATTTGTTCCCATGCACAAAAATATTCAATAATTAGTCTAATTTATTAAGATGTGTGCAAAAAAAAATGTTAGTTTAATAAACATAATTAATATTTTTTTGGTTTCGCTGATTATAATTTTTATTTTTATTATTTGTGACCATCGTGCAAAACCTATATAGGTATAAAAGTAATGGTCTGACCAACAAAATAATAATATATTTATTTTCATAGCGTTCAATAACCTCGCAATTACAGTAATTATACAGCTCTTATCATTCAAAAATCAAAATATAATACTTTTCAGTTTTCACTAGTTATGTAATAAAAAAGTTTACAGTGTTTTAACATTTTTACATATCCATTTTTATTTTTTATCCCGACGAATTCAATGAAAATGAATTTTAAATATTTCACTTATATTATCTATTAGTACAACACAATACTCGTATAGAGACTTTAATAGTGGACATGGTTTGAAATATCTATTTCGATCATCTTCTGTTTATTTTTATATCGATAACTTTTCATCTTAATAAAAAATATTCGTATAAAATGATTATCCTGTATTTTATAATGTAATTAGACTTGATAATAATATATTATCTTATGTGCATTATATACGCATAATTGAAAACAGATCCGTTTATCTTCAAAATTTTTTCTAAAATAAATTTTACATAAATGTATTGAAATCAAACATGCGTGTTGTAGACGCAGCAATTTTCAATATTTTTTTGCGAATGGTCAAGAGGTTACTCTATGGTTTATAATTAATATCATATTACTATGCATTATAGTATTTTGCCTAGTAAGTTATATGCGCTAGTTCTATTTCCAAATATTGAAAAGTCCACTTGCAGCAATATCTGTGTCGAAATAAAATTTTTACACATACATTTCATACTTTGGGCCGGTTAATATGGGCGAATTTATTTTTGCCCCCACACACCCGCTGACTAACGGGAGAGTGCTACGTTATTTCGCAGCTGCTCTGTGCACATTGTATAATATTATATATAGGTATGAAGCTATTGTACGCACACAGGTACTATTCGTATGACTACTGCAGGGCCTTTCACAAACAATATAAAATATAAATAGTAAAGAGCGAAAGGCCTTTATAAAAAAAAACAGATAGGTAAGGTTCCCCCCTATTTAGCACGCGCTGTATTCTCCCCCATTCCCCTCCGATAGTATTCTTGCTACCAGTGTGTTTTGATTTAGTAAATAGATCCGGGACTTACGCCTGAAAAATGAACGTAGGAGTGGGGATCACACATCTGCCGCTAGACGAATTTCTATACACTATATTACTATTATGAATGTCATTACACAAAGTTGAAAATCTAATTAAAATATATCGATAGTATTCTACTGTGAATAACATCGATCGCTTAGTTTCCATAAACGACATAAGTACATCTAAAATGGTTCTAATATTATGTAGTATATAATATACTTACTATATACTACTATATTTTAGTCAAATAATTTTTAAGTTGCATTATGCCACATTTTAAAACGCGTTTTAAATAATATTAATTTAGTGTCGTAGTCAGTCTGGTTTTGGATATTTATCCCCCCCTTGACATTTTTTCCATTACAAAGTAACGTAACGTATATTATTAAAATAGTAAAACTGTAAAAAACTTGGTTTGATTTATACTAAACCCCTTCTTCCATTTCATAAACATGACTACGTCACTAATTATATCCATGATACAAGCAACGTTAATATTGATAGTTTTTTTATTACATTTTCGTCTTACGTGACAATAATCTGATAGTTGTCATTTGTTTGGTCTGTTGTTCTAAAGAAGATATATATGTGTATATCAAGATAATAATATTATAGTTGTATCTATTTATATTATAAAATTTCGATTTGTAACAAAATAGTCTAATTTTAATTTTTCATGCGGGCCATGTCTAGCATGAATCACATGAAAAGGGAAAATATTCAAGTAATTAAATTGGCAATGGTATTTAATTGATGGTAGTAATTTTGTTTTTATACTGGCTGTCACGTGTACTTTTGAAGTAGAATTACTATTCATCTATAAATGGAATACGGATACTTATTGTTAGTTTATATTATCATAGTTTGATTTTCCATCGAATGTCAGAATGATTTTAGCGCCTATAGGGGTAAAATTAGGGGGGAAATTTGAAGGGATAAAACTGATTATTTTATAAAACAGGTATTATGCATTTATATTCATCGCTTAATTAGATTCAATAGGGTGTAATCATTTTAATAGGGTTTATAGAATGAATTTGTTTTTCCATAAATCATAAAAAGATCGTGAATCTCGATGTTTCGTCCAATTATTACTGTTGATCTGTATCGATATTATTATTATTATTATTATAAAATAAATATATAGGTATTATTTGTACATCTGTGTATTAATAATTATACGAAATCGTCATCTGGTACTAGCAATAATTATGAGCATATTATAAAAATAATGAAAAAAGAAGTACAAGTATAAACGAGCCACCTGTAAATATTGTTACTTGTTAGTACGAATATATAGGTTTATTATTCAACAGGGCTGCTACCACCGACCCCCTTCCATCATCGTTGGAAGTGTAGGAAGTATATTACATACAGGCGGATGTCTTTTAGTCGGTGGTTAATGACAAGGGTAATTTTCTTAGGCTCGGACAGGAGGACGTGATAAGACACGTGCTGGTTATTGAACCTCAGGGTAAACAGCCTTGGTACAGTTATTGTGCGTCTTTTTAGATACGTAATATACTAATATATAAAATGCATAACACATTGTGTGCATCAGAACTTAAAAAGAAATTTGTTGTCTATCTTACAGATGTGTCGGTGGCGATGACCTCCGTTTTTTTTAAAGTGTTCACTCAAATATTATACCTACCTACCTATTACTATTCTATACTACTACTACTACTACTAATACTACTACTACTACAGTTTACTTTATTATACTACAACTGCAACGATTACTATATACGTACGCGCTAACGGTAGCAGCTGTACGACGGCAGACGGTGTGGATCGAGGTGAATGCGGGATGTTTTAATGTCTTGTTGGTCTTTTTTTTAATTCCACCGTAATAGAGGAAGTGTTTGAAAAAAAAACAAAAAGACAAGGTGCATTTGATCGAGATGGAAAGCTTCTGTCATGGTGGCCACATTGAAATATTACTTATTCTATAGGTTTTTAAAATTCAATTGTATTTAGAAAACCCCTTGACTGGATACAAAAACATTCCAAATAAACTTAACCCATTTTCGGGGTTCAAAAACCTCTCTCGACAGTTTGTTTTGAACAAAATATGTTATGACAGCAATAACTTGTCACATTTTTACCATAATATAAAGATAAACGAAATATTATTTGACATACAGTTATATACATAGTAACATTGTTAGATACATGATATACGATATACCTATATGCGTCATTATAATTTATCATACGAAAATAAAAACATATAACACAAGATGATGTATTTAAAAAAAACTATACGTAATTATTATAATAAAAATATATATAATATATGAATTTTTTTAAACATCCCTATATAATTTTTACCATCTTTTTTTATATTAGAAGATTATATTGCGATGCATTGTAATGAAATTGTATAGCAAAAAAAAATCACGATTCGTTTATTAACATTTTATATAATATATAAACATATACTAATTAATTACAAGATTTTGGAAAAATTATTGTAAAATCTAAATACTCTATATATATATATATATATATATATATATATATATAATATTACGTAATTATTTGTGTTGCTACCACCACGGTGTTATCATTTATTTCCAATTATCTATTCTAATGGACCGTTCGGTTTGCACTCGTTTAAACAAAAGTGCTATCCCAACTTTTAGCAAATTGACAGTGGTTATACACGACAGTGATCAACTCTCCCAAAAATATGTACAGGAAATTATTATAAATTTATAGGATTTGTATAACACATAAGAATTTTACATTTTTTGTTTTTTTTTTTGTTTTATCTATTACTCTATATTTATGATTGTAGTAGAAATTTTATCGTTTAATAAATCGACGATCTGTATCGAAGTCACCACGTGTTCTATACCAGGTGTATGACAGAGAAATTATACCAGCGTTGTATGCACCTCCAATAGTGCTGCTGACGTTGAGGGAACAAATCCAAACATTGCAGCTGCTATCCTCCTCCGGGCAGCTGTAACAATGCGCCTGACTTTTTTTTTTGTATTTTTAATATTACACATACTCACATTTATACGGATAATATATATATTTACATTGTAAATATGTTTCCATTATTTCATCCCGATTAAACTCGTCATTATTATGCTTATGCGTTAATACATTTCTCCACAGCCGATGACATCTATAATGCATCATTAAATTACGATACAATAATTATCGCAAACGATTCCCATGGGCAAATAGGAAATATTGTTGTCCCCTGATAAAAAAAAAAATAACATCGTTAATTATGGCCGATGATTTTTGTGTTTTTTCTGAAAAATAATTGGATGTGAAAATTAAAATAGATATTACGATATACGAGTATTATGCATTTATGCGCACATATTGTTTCCCCCGATTAATTGAGTGCCGTAATATTAGTACATAAATATATCTTTGAGGTGTGTGGGTAGGTAAGTGCGACAAAAAAAAAAAATATATATATATATAAATATAAATCTTATGTCAGGGCAAAGAAAAGAGAAAAACGTCTTTTGAATGTACAATGGGTCTATTACATCTGTCTCAAGGGAGGAAATCTGCGTTAAATACCCTTGGCACGCGTCCGTTGCCTTTCGGACCAAAAAAAAAAACCATTTAATGTATTGTGTTGGCTAAAAATGCGCTTAACGACTTCGAGCACAAAAGATGAAGGGCGTTTTTGGATTATAAATAAAATAAAATAAAACTCGTGCATTCTAGAACAGATGACGCCTCCAGACAGGAAGCTTTTAACAAAGGCGTAAATGTCGTTAAATACATAACAGATATTTAGTAATAATAACAAAGGTTATCTTTAAAAAATTGAACATTATTAAGCCATGCACACATGTACATGAAGTTGTAATTAACTAGACGTATGTTTAAAATTAAAATTGTGAATTTAAAGAGTAGAATATCAATGTATAACAAATCGCATAATAATTCCACGAAAATAGAAACAATATAAGAATGCTGTTCTGCCTGTTCTACGTAATGTTTTTCAAAAAAAAGTTCATCGATTTATGAGTATTTTGGCTATATTTCATGAAATCATTCAACACTTTTGAAACATTATTAATTCAAATGTTGTAGGTATTATATATGGCTAAAATAAAGTATAATTAATTTTCAAATGAATCTATGATACTTGGGTCTCAGACAAAAAACTTTATCGATGTACTTAAATATCATGATGAATACAATGGAGTATTAATGAATCTGTGACTTGATGATGACGGACTCGCATTTATTTACTAAGAGTTATTTTTAAGAACTTTACTGTTTTATTGGATTGTTCAGTGGTTCATATAATATCACTTATTGTTTCGTTAAAAAATTATTTCATTATTTATTTTTATTATACTTATATATAATAATTATAAAAGTTTTCTGGTTATATTAATATTTCTTTGATTATAATATAAACTGAACTGTATCCTGTTCACATATAATAACGTATCAGAGTAATACATTTAATATAAACGCTTCTGATTATCATTTTCATCGTTGATTAAGTAAAATTTTAAATAACAATATCAAACATTAAAATCTGTATTTAATCTCCTTATAAAGTGATTTTATTAAACCATAATACCTAATGAATCGTTGTATAATCATTAATCGTTACTTTAAAGGTAAAAATTGAGTTTATAAATGATGACGAACAATTAAAAAATTTACATAAATTGTGCTTGAAGAGGCTTTATTTTACTAAAAAAAATTATTTTTTAATTCTATACTAAATCAATGACAAAGTTAAACTGTAACAATGTAACATACCTTATTATTATGTAATACTAATAAAACTATAATTCCTGAATAAAACTGGAAGATGTGATTTTGTATTATATAGTTTCATCAAATTATAATATTATTATCTAATTCAGCTAGGTAATAATTGTTTGAATGAAGACTGTATTAATCTCTTATATATCTATTAATAGTGTGCGCCTTTTCAGGGCCTCTTTTGAGGTATGTTAATATTAATACAAAAGTGACAATAACATTATAGAATATTTTATTGAAATCGATTAGTGGCAACGACCTCAAAACGTTGCGTCCATAAGTGTGTGTATAAAATTGCATATAAATATGGTATATATATATATATATATAAATATAAATATTATATATGCAGTGTTTGTATTTATAGGATGTAATTAGGTGTTTCCTATATTATGCTGCGACGGCTATATGCATCGTTTCCGCAGTGAACTGTTCTGTGATGTCTCATGTCTCATAAGTTCTATCATATTATTATATTGCGTTTTATGTTTGTTGTCGTATCTCCTGCTACATCGGAGTACGGTGTACCGGCACTTGCGGCACTTAATTACGTCATCCAACAGGTCATTTGTACGCGGTGTTTACCCAGCATTTATCTCCTTACTTGTTGCTTCCTTTTTTTTTATCGATCGTAAAAATACGCTTGTAGGTACAAAGTGATAAACTTTATTGTTATTAATAAGACCCAAGTCAGAGGCGACCACGTAATGATATAAGGCTATAAAAAATAGAAAAAAGGGTATGTACCATTTACGGTTAGATTATTACATGGGGTCGTGCGATTGGGAGATTATATAGATAAAAAAAAAAACTGTTCGAAAAAATTATTATGGGGGTTTTATTGGACCTTGATGTAGCGGAAAGGCGTTACAATTATCATGATGTACTATTTCAGCACCATATACTGTTGCAGGTATACCCGACTGCTTGTCATTAAAATATAGATGTCTCATTTAATCTACCGCGCCCCGCAGTTGTCGCAACCGCACACTGTCTTTACATTTATGTGTGACGTACTAACGTGCAGTGTGCACATTGCAATAACATTCATGAAACGCAAAACTTTTAATCGTATATGTAATAACTATGGTAAGTTGGAGGATTTGCAATTCGAGAAGAAACAACCTTAGTTGTTATTTACACCAATCTTTCAAAAACTATTGACAGCAGTGGTTTTCATTTCAAAAATAATTTTTAAAAGTCAAGGAAATACACACCGGGTGCCGATTAAATATTAAATATAATACTACAAAATGTATAGACTCGACATTAAAAAATATTTAATCTTATATTTACTTTATATTTAATCAAAAACGATTTTAAATGTGCCCAGTATAGAATGTTTAAAAAAAGCATTCTTCATTATTGTGGAATTTATAAAAACAACTACTTCTTTTAGAATTCAATATTATTTATACTTATATGTACATATATGCTTTTTATTTAATTCTAAATTTAAATTATTAATAGACTTAAAAAAGAACGTTATAGTTGTACGTTGTACTATGTAATTTAAATATGTTTAAAGTTTTTCATAATTTAGTATAAAAATAAAATCTATAATCAGTTCATCAGAAGAATTCATTAAATTTTACAAAATTATCAATTAAACTATTGGAGTTTGACGCACACGTATGGTGCATCACGTGTAGACTATTTTCTATAAATATGATATATCATATTCTATACTTATTTCCTATTAATATGTTATTTATTTATGTCTAATATTAAATTTTAATATATTGGACATTTGACTATTTTTCGTCCTATAATGCTCATCTATGTATACCTTGCTTCGATTGTCCAATTAATAGATTGTTTTGAGAACTTAAAATGTTGTTGATTTTGTGTATCGCACGTTTTACTCTAGAATAATAATGTGATTGCTATATTATAATAATGATATCAGTTGGCGAATTTTATATTTTAGGTAAATAAAAAAACTGGTAACACGATTTTTTTGAAACTTAAAGCGCAGCTGTCCCGTCGTAAGATTGCAGAACTGTTAGCGGTTACCTGTCTATATCCTGGCTATATACCCGGAAGGGTTGATGTATAAATACAGCTTTCTTTTGCGGGTAAACAATAGCTCTATAAAAACCCTCGACATTATCTTTTTCACCATGTCCTGCTGTTCTCAGGGCAAATAAACTATGTAACTATACTCGTATATTATGTATAATAGGTACGCGTTGCATATTATATGGATATATTACAATATCAAAAAAAAAAACCACGTAGCGTTTTTTAATTGTAACGAATGGCCAATAACGGTCTTGGGGTCTTCCACGTAATTCGTCATAACCGCGACATACACGAGAGCGGCTCGCTTTGTGTTCTGCTCTTGGATTAGCATAATATTTCCTTTCGTCCTCGTCCGCACCTGACCCCTCCCCGCTCTTGGTATTGTCCTGCGACGAGAACCCCTCGTCACCCTCGGCTGCAAAAGAGCTCCGGCCCGAAAAAGACAACAAAAACTTATTCTACAATATTCTATACACCTCATCGTATATACTTCTATATACCGTATACCATCCCCGGCCGCCGCCGCATGCAAATTAAGTCCGTTACCTCCCTTGTTCTGCAGTGTAGTGTAGTGCAGTAGCGATACATAATATATAAGTGTGGTGATGCCTCAAAAATCCGTTTAAAGGACAGCAGCAAAGGTCGCTCGTCGGGCCAATCGTTTGTCAAATCTGTCTTGACATGCACTGTTTGCGTCCAAATATGACTCTAAAAAACGAGTTAGGCCGGTCCATTTGCCGCGGGACGACACTAATGTGTGTTACGCACGAAGACGAACGATGGTACACGCAGATTACGCGTGTGATTGATTGTTTTCAATTGTTTACGGCCGTTGGACGCTCTAGTGCCTTTGGATTCCCATGGCATAAACGCATAAACAGATACCTATATGACACTGCGCAGCGATAAAAACGAGGTCGAATACATTGATCTGTGGAAAAACGGTTGAGCCAGCTCAGCGGTGATCACTCGAAATAAAAATACGTTAGATAAAATATTATAATATCAACTATACGATGATATGCTGCGCTGTAGTATAACGACCGTAAGACGGGTCTTAGGTTCCACCCCCGTCGCTTACGACGTTCTCGTGTATACATTTATTTTTATGTTAATTGGCGGTTTTGCGCACACAATACGAACAATCGGAATAACGAGACTCGTCGTGTTCAGATTTCAATTCTCATCAGTATAATATATTATTTACATGTCCGCATTTATAACTTGTACATGTGTAATGTGTATTAGGTATACGTTTTACATATTATGAGATGTGATGTGTGTGTTTTCGGGGGATGTTGGTCGAGAAACACGCTTATTAGTATGGACCCTGACACGGCGGCCGCGGAAGACAAAGACACCACAGATATATACAGACATCGTAAAAATAAATCGTTAAAAAATTCGCACAACACAATTGGTAGGTGGCGAATAATATATTTTATTTGGAAGCGGTGGCGGCGACGGGTTGGGAATTGGAAAAAATAACCGTTGTAACAATAAAAAAAATATATAATAATAACAATAATAATTATTAACATGAAAGCCGAAGGGGTCTGAGTATCCAGACGGTACCTATATAGTGCAGTTGTATACAGTGTTATGCAAAATTCCACCCCCTCGACGGAGACGGTAGTTATGGTAGCGACGGTGGCGACGACTGCCTGAGAAAAAAAATCTCAGACTATACACACATAATATATATATATATTTATTATAATATGGTATAGTAGCAAGGTATATGTAGCTAGTAGTTACGCCTATATGCGTTCAACAACCCCTTTATTGTGATTATCATTTATTGACCGGAGGTCAGCTTGACGAAAAAAAATTATACATATATAGAGCGTAATACGGTAGAGCAGACGCGAACAGAAAGGGCGCGTCGGAGAAGAAAAATATAGAGAAAACCGGTCCGCGGGTGCTGAGGGATGACGGCGCGGCGTCGGGTGTTTTACTCTCCCCGTGCCGTTCTCTATTTGGTGGTCCCTTCGCTCTCTCTCGTCTCCTGGGCGCCGCCGCGGTCGTCGACGTGCAGACGGAAAATACCCCCCTCGAACTTCCTCCTCCCGATCCCGGGCGGCTAGACGTCTGGGACGACGACGGCGGGATTCGCATCATCGCGGCTGTACCACCACCACCCAGCACCGTCGACGTCGACGCGTCTGACGCGACGGCGGCGGCGGCAGCTGCGTGCCTGCCTATTGTTATTTGTGTTCGCGCGCGATCGCTAGATGATCCTTTTCCCATCACCTGGCCAAGCACGTATAATATAATATAATAAACGTAGTGCGTAGTACTATAAAATATAACATTAAAGTGTGTATAGGTACGTCCCTCGCGGTAGTATTTACCCGACCGGAGAAAAACGCCACTGGCATATTTCGCGCCATTCATTCTCCCGCGCGCGGTGGTGTCGACGACCGTCTGACCGTCGCGCGCGCATAGGTTCGAAATTTGATGTATTATAAACCGTCGTTGGTATTTATCTATTTCATGATACCATTTAAAACGGAATCGGGAAAAACGCCGACGTCGTACTAAGAAAATAATCTATTAATATAATTTCGTTTGTTTCGCGTACACATTCTTATGTGTACCGTCAATATTATTATATATTTTAATTCGTTCAAGTTATTTTCCATTTAATTAAACATTAGCATTTTAGAAAGAAATAAAAATCCTGTGTTTGAGAGGTTCACAAAACTTGGACTACCATGACTGTATATTTGATTATGCAATTTCGCTCATAAAACCCTGGGACACATATTATTAAGCAACCTTGATGACTAATGAAGAATTATAATTTTTATATTAAATATTAATTTGGAATCTCAATGTAGGAGCTTTAAGAATAATAGGTTATACATTATTACGATTATTATTATGATCATGAATCATTATATTATTTAATTATTTAGGGCTCGGATGTCGTACTGTAAAAAAATCGTTAAAAAAAGTATGAATAACTGCCTAAAATTGCATTTATTTTTTATAAGTTAAAAAAATGCAATTTGTACCAACATTTAAGTGAATTTTTAACGTAAATTTAGACGAACAATATTATATTTAATACTTAATGTTGTATGAGAAGTGGTGAATTTTTTTGTTGTTGAGAAAATCAGTAAACATAATATTACAATACTACCTTACTTCTAAATTATGTTCACTTATTATTGGTAACATTGTACTATTTTAGGCTCCAGAGCCTACTAAAACCAACCGATATCGTTATAATATTATCTAGTTCCAGTAAAAATAATAACGAGCTATACTGTCCCATTTTTATATTATGATATAGTTGTTATGACCCATGAATGACCTTGTTTTTGTCAAACTGAATATTTCTTTGAAAGTTTCCGTATTTCACGAGTTTCTAGTAATTAATTGTTTTTACTTTCGGGAAAACAAATCGGATATCGGAAGTGAATGCTATTATTATTAACAAGTAGTAATTATGCCAGCGGAAACGAATGATAATTTCTAGATTTCGTAGAAGTGACCAAACCTATTAATATACCTAATTCAATTAAATACAATCATTAAATAAATATAAAATTTTATTATAATGATAATAGGTATAGTCGGATATATATGAGTTTCACTACTACTGATGATGTTAACTTTGGTACCTGCGTATTCTGTGGAAGTAAAAAATGATAAGGAAATTGAAATAATTTTAATGATCATAAATGAAAAACGTTACATCCAATAATAGATATTTTATTAGCTTTATTAATATTATTACTATATTAATATGTACGTGCAGCTCATCGAATTTTATTACATATTAATAAAAGAAACATTAAATATTTAGCTATGACGCAATATAGTTGTACATTCTTCAAGATATTATTTTTCTAATAGTCATTATTTTTTCACTGGTCTTTGGTAATTCATTTTCGATGTAATATTTTTTTCTTTTTAAGTAAATGTTTGAAAAAATTCTATACGTATAAATATCATAGAAAATTTTAAATTTTAAACAACTACCTAACCTAACCTGTGTTCTTGAAGTTATATTTATCAGTTATATTAGTATACGAACTAATTACTGGTTCAAATACTGAACCAAATTACGAAATTAAGGACTATTTAGAGGTAGATTGTAGATTAAAATCTGAAATGCAATTTTATGTTTTGCTGTCGTATTCGTAAAGGTATGAAACAAGCAAATTACCCATTTTTTTTTTTATGCATTTTGATTGATTATCACGACACCGTTTATACGGTTTAAGCGTGTACGAGAATCGTCAGGATTTATTATAAGAGGATAAGTTTAGAATTAGATAATAGATTTTGATGTGAGATTATAAACGACTATGGAACCATTTACAGAAATATCTGACTTCTTCGAATTATACAGTTTTAATTTTAGATATGTGTAAATAGTCCGTATTTAAATCCTCGCTGATTTTAATCTATAACGTTATTATTATTTTGAGAAAATTGTATCGTAATCGTTCAAACATAACATAGTAATTACACTGGACATATTTTGTATTTCGGTCGACGCAACAACGATCAATTATTTCGACAGATTTCTGCAGTATAGGCTAGGAGTGAAGTATTCGGCACTTTTCGTCGTGCTCATCGGTACTAAAACCGTTCGAGGATCTCTTTTTGTTCTTTAAGCATTCGATTAATCGGTACAATAATACCTACATAGCGAAAAACGTCGATCTCGAGTGTGCCCGGCAGTAAGTAGGTTAATAATATAAGCGAATATACTCTACAAGAAAAACCCGTCGAACCGTGAAAAATCGTGTATATTAATCGTTTTTCTGGCCGTGAACAAACAACCCCATTATCGAGTGTGGCGGTGTCGGCAGCGAAGTCGTATATTGGTTTCACAACCTTTTTTATTTCCTCCTTCCGTCCTTCCCTTCCAAGGTATTATATATATACATAACTGCAGCGCGACGACGACGACAAGCAGGCCACTCCAGACGCGGCAAGAATACACGTCATTATATTGGCGCACTCGAAATCCCCGTCGTCACCGCGGGAGCTGCTGCGACCGTGTCGAAAATAATATATTATAATAATAACAATAAATGCTAATGCCCCGAGTGTATTACATTATAATAATATTATATTAAATCGTACGGCGCGCACTCGGTAGAACGTCTTGCGGTTTTCGCCAATAACCGAAAATTTCGTCGCATCGATCGGCCCCGGGGCGGAGTGAGTTTGTCCGAGGGTGTGTTTCGATCGTATAAAATCGAAATACTTCGCGCCGATACGCGTTTTCTTCCAATCGCTACACCGCATTACCCCGTGATGCGGTCTGTTCGCGAATGAATCATCATTGCTGTGGTTATTACTATTATTATTACCAAAATGTTGCTGCAATACCACAAAAGTTAAGTAACGCAGATCACGGAAAGCAAATTGTATCGGAGATATACTACTAATATTGTACGATATTTATGTTATAATTACATCATAATATAGTTTTTCGGTCAAATATTTTACTGCGTGAATGCATACATAATTATTTTTGAAACTAACGTAGATAAGAACTTATGATCAGGCTTTAACAAGAACTGAATATTGAACATTAAAACTTTAAAAAAAGACATTTATAAATTTTCCAACAACTATATCAGTTATTTTGGTGAGTGAATCGTAAGTTCGCATTCATATTAAATCACAAACTGCTTAACTACTCAAAGTGTGTTATTTTCATCTTTGCTCGAGGTAAAATTATCATATCACATTAACTTAGTGTTGTATACGTACTACAAATATTATTTTGTATGACTATATTCAGTTTATTCTGACGTAGAAGAAAACTGGACATACTTTACCATAAACTGCTATTACTATAAAGCTTAGGTGGTTATGACCTATGTTTAGATTGTTTATCTTCAAAACGTTAATACAAAAATTGTATTCCGATCATTGACCTAATTTATGATTTAAAAAAATTGATTTACGTTCTTTATTATTCTATGGAACTGTTTTCACGTCGCGTGTCCTATTTTTGGTATATTTTGACAACGAGCGTCTGCATAATCCGTTTTATCCGGATTATTCTGAAATTTCAAAGATCGAATTCCGAGGCGTTTTGTTAAATAATTTTATTTTTGTTTTCGAATTCGTCGCGTACCTATATGAAAAGAGAGAATGTTCGATAAGTCGAAATCATAAAATTACAATCTTTTATGATTTTCTAAAAAAATAAAAACATCACGAATTAATATTATTTTCATTTTAAGAATTATTGTCAATTATAATTATTAACATACGCGATTATTAAAAAAAAAATTAAATAATCGTTTTGCGCTTGTGGTTTACAATGTCACACTACTCTAAAACTAATTTATTACCTGATTTAAAAATTGAATACCTATATTTATGCGTATGAAGTCTGAACTCGTTTTATCTTGATGGTGTCGTATCTCAGACTGTTTTGTTAACGTTTACGATTCGCTCAATTAAATATTTTGCTCTCCGACCGTCTGAAACATATTCGATTATTATTTAACAATTGGCTGAGGGGACCCAGTGCAGAGGATTCCCCATTTGAATATTTATCCGTTTCCTCGCTGTGCATTGTGCACGAAAACCTAATTATTTATCCCTATAGTGTCAGGGGGTAAGGCCCAGAATAAGAAGAACTGTTTTTTCTACCCTTTTTTTTAAAGGCTTGCTTTTTTTTTATCCGTACTCAATACTCAATTCCCATAGAGAAAAAAAATACTAGTTAAACAATGTACTGGTAATTTCACGTTCGCATGGGGTCTACTAGGTAGCACCTTTGTGAAAGCGAAAAAATTCGTGAGTCTTATATTTTGTAATTAGAAGACCAAAAGGGAAAAAAATGAATGAACGAAAAAAATAATCATGATTTTTTTTCTTCAATTCTCGTCCGTTTTTTTGCGCCGGGGTAATATTTTGAATTTCCGTTATCGCGACTGCGGCGTTTATTCCCTCCGCATATTCACACATATGTACACATGTCAAAACTAGTTTTAGCCTCGTTCCTAAGTTTAGCCAGTTTAGGTATGCACGTTAATTCTCGGTCTATTCAGTAAAAACCATAGTGTGTTCGTTATGGTTTTTTTCTCCTATTTGTTTGTTTTTATATTCATAATCATAAAGCATATTATAGAAAAGTATAATAATTATTATTAATGTACCTACCACCGATGTATGTCTGAAAAAAAAATATCGTTAAACTTGCCGGCGGACAGTTTGTCTTCGAGAAGAGTATGTAATATATCCAACGGACCGAAAATTAAAAACAAAAAAAACTACACCAACTGTAGACGACATTTGGTGAATTCGTTAGCATTTCGTCAAGACAATCATCATTTTGTTTTCTCTGAATTCATTAGGGAACGTACCTACACATATTATAATATTATTCGTTATATTTTTCCTTAATGCGTAGTCCGTTGTCTTTTTATTTAATAATAATTAACCCCATCGGAGGAGTGTGTATAGAACCATGAAGAGAGACACGCGCGTGTGCCTCGAAATAAACAATTACCCGATGGAAAACAATTGATGCCATATGTCGCTGGACGTTTTATTTTTTGTTGGTTCGACTTCGACTTTTCTCACTCTCTCTGGAATTCGAAACCGAGCTGTTATGTCTATCGGATAGATCTAACCTAACCTTGATGAAATTCCCGAAGAAAAATTCGAGGCTTTTGCGAGTACCCTAATAAGTGATACTATAGCCATAGTCCAACGAATAACCTTTCTCGGAATCGATATTGTGATTTATTGTCATACCCTCGGTCGTAACTTAAAATAATGATTAGTGATTACATAATTGTATAAATATATTATATGCACCGTGTATTATAAATTATAATGTCGTTCTGTATTTTTAAATGTTTACATTGCGATTTGCGTTGCGAGACTTCCGTCAACCTTCTCCGAATAGATCATTATATTATAATATATAGATATACAGACACTGATTTATTTTAATGAGCTATAAATTACATTTCCTTTAAGCCAATTTTCATCAATTTGATCCTCATTTCAAATTGTTTCAACTAGTGGTATTCAAAATAAATATTCCATCTGTTCTTCAACAATCGTTTGTCATTTTCAAATGTGTGGTTGAACTGTTGTTGTGACTAGTAAACTTTTTTATACAACATAATATTGTGTATCATTGGTGGTAATATTTATTTATTTATTTTTTTTTTTTGTTAAATTCGCTACAAAATGACGTCATACTACCCGTAATTATCCAAAAAACTGTTTTTGCTAGGGACAAACAAACGGAGGTAGTAGTTCACTGAAGCTAGCCAAATTTTCACAATATATGAGAAAGAACTTTATCTACGCATATCGCTTTTTAGTTGAAAACTAAGGATCAAAACCGTAAATTCATAAATTTAATTTTTTTTCACCATTTGAACGAATTAGTGAGTATAAGTAATGATATCAAATATAAAAAAGCTAAGACACACATCTGTTCAGTTTTATGCAATGTAAACATTTGGCGAATTTGCTGAAAATATTGTATCCGAAACTAGTTTGTGTTGCGTAAAATCGTTTTTCATATTACTCCTACACGAAAAATCTCTTTATTACGCAACAGCCGTATTGTTAATAACATATAATATATTATACTGAAATTATGAGACTATTTTTAAAAACGCATTGAATTAATATTCAATAAGTGCCTATTAAAGATTTCATTTCATTTTAATTCTAATCGGAATTTCGTTGAATTTGCCCACATCAAACCTCTTAAATGGCGGTTGTATGGCATGTGTGTCATCCTCAGCGCAAGTAGGTATATCATAATATAATAGGCCCTGCAAAGATATGTTTCGAGGTCACGTGATATTAACAGCGGCGATGTTGTTGATGTCATCGTCCACGTTTTTTCTTGATTGTTATTATACTACTTAGTAGAAGTATTACAGTGCCTACCTAATAAAACGAGACGTCTGAAAATTGCGTAGTTCTTGCGAAGGACGGCCGGCTGGTTTAATGCGTTACGGGATATAACAGTTGTGCCGTTAACCCGGTCGTGGTCGTAGTCATCGGTCGATTCCCTGTTCACGTCTTGTCAAAGAATGTATTATATTGCTGCACCGCGTCTAGCATGGTACCTATAATTGTAATTACGGTTTTACGGAAGATATACGTATAATAATAATAATAACGTGACGTAGAGAGGGTAAAAATAAAACAATGCATAAGTCGATGTACCTATGCTGATAACGTGTTAACGATATAATAATATTAATGCGTACGTTGTGCAGCTGACGGGCGGAAGGAGAAATTATTGCTTTTGCAGGTTGACAGGTTGGCGGTAAATAAGTTAATATTCTGTTTTTTTAAATTAAAATAGTAAAAAACAAGTGCGTAGGCTGTTCAATTATTTACTATCATAAAATTATAAAAAGATCCACCACTCAACGTAAACAATAATCTGCACACCTATAATATATACATATACAGGCGTAGATTACCCTCGTACCAGGGTGTAACCAAGTGCCTCCTCCCAAAAAAAATCGTTATTGGTTATACCATTGAAGTATATTTTTAGTATAATATTCTTTATCTCAATGATTTAATATTAATATATTATGCTTTATACGAAAAATCATAAACAGTCGAATATTAATTTCAGGAAATTATATTTTTGCATACTATATGTTTATGATAATAATGTTGTTTGTGCATATTAGTTGACAATACCTTTGTGATGTAACACTACACTACACCACTCCACTCCTTAAAAATGTCTAAAATCGTAGAATGTTTCTGTAAATGCATTTTATTATTCATGAATTTTTATTTTACCTATACTTTTTTTAAAAAAAAAAAACAAGAATAAATTATAAATTATATAATATTATTTTTTAGTTTTTTTTTTTTTTTTTTACATAAGTTCAACGATAGTCACGTAAAAAATTATAAAGATTGGTAATTGTAGCAATTTGCAAACAAAAACCCTGACTATGTCTACGTACCGGAGTTATATATTATGTAATATTAAAAATGAATAAATGTTTTGATAATCGACAAAACAAAAATATTGCACGTATTAAATTTTCGTGATTATCGTGTACAAGGTAAAATAATTGTGGTATCGACTTAGACCAATGATAATATTATTATAATTTTGTACATTATACTCATTAAGTTATTAACTATCAATTCTAGATCAGCTTTTGAGACTAAAATACCCACAGAAAATCGTAAAATAAAATTTTAAATAATAATATAATGGTATAAATTCAGCAACTATAGGTACTTTTTTATATAGGTATACCTATATATTAATAATAATATTATTATTTAATATGTTTTAATCAAGTGTTTAAATCTCTGGAATTTTTCTTCTGATTTAACGGTCCTTTACTCGTTTGAAAATCGATCTCCCGTGTGTCGATGTTTTTATTTTTGTTCCGTCTACCGATTCTTTTAGCTCATAATATGCGTCTCGATAAACGGCACGAATGATCGAATTTATCGGTAATAATCCGTACCAGTAAAACGAAAAATCGGTTGCACCCCACCGGCAACGGACCCCTTCACATGGGTATGTATTTCCTCGCGAGCTCTTTTACACTCTCGTCTTCTCGATCGTTCACTTCAAATATGCTATACACGTGTGCTGCCGAGTGTGTGTTTTTTTAAAATCACTTTCACATATTATTATATTATATGCCACCTCCTTGTCTACAAATCGTTTTCCGTGGGTTTACTATAGTAATATCAGTAATAGTAATAATAAAATCGAATCAGTTATCTGGCCAATCGGAACTAAACGATTTTTATTGCTAACCGGCATTTAGTATGATTATTCGCGTCTTGTGTCGACCGTGTTTGTGTTTGTCGTCCTGAGAACGTTTTTCCTATATCCATAAATATCGTTTTTACGATCAGATTTGTCCGGAACCACACACAATACACTTAAATTTATAGTCGTGAACGATGATTATGATGATATACGGACATCTCGTAAAATATCAACGCGATTATGAACCGTTTTAACGCATTCACGTCGATTATCGCGTATAATATGTGCCATATACAACTTAATTCCGTTAAAGCATTACCTGTACAACGCCCGATCTATCATAAAAATAAATACCGCGAACCGTTTAAACAAATGGAATGTCATTAATTATTATTAAAAAATATGTCATCTGTCATATTATCATTATAATCAGAAAATTTCGTTTCGTTTGTAAAGCTTAATTATACCAACATTGTTTTACATTATAATATAGTGTACATTTCCTCTCATAACCTACTATTATGTAGCTTTTGTAAGAAGCAGTGGTAGTTTTGAAGGATACGATTTGCAATTATAAAAAAATAATAATCTATAGCAATCAATTAACAGTATACAACTGACGATTAATATAATTAACTAACTTGGGCTGGATTCAAGATTTAAAGTTCCATATTTTTAAACTTTGAAAAGTTACAAAATTGCATATTACAAATTCGTCCTGATCATATTAATATACAAGGTATAATATCTTTTACCCGGTCTGTAACTTAAAAGGAAATTGATATTTTGCGCAGAAGTTCTCTATAATATAGGTGTATGTTTCTCAACTATAATTTTATGATAGTGCCATACGCCCACATTCCTACACTATAACAGGGATCAAATAATATATAATAAGAATCACGCTCTTAAGTATTTTTCTTTTTTAAATAGTGCAGTGTAGCTTTTATCTCCAATGGAGGCCCGCTTACATATGTAGTTGTGTGATTGATCCTGCAAAAAACACTGGGGTTTATAACTATAACCACGTATGATTACTTGTTCTTATCATTATTTAAACTTATTTATTTATTTTTATCATTTTATGTATAATAGTTATTGGAAAAATTATTTTTTAAAGTTATTACACAGTTTTGTTTGTTATAACTTTCACCGTGGTGAAGATTTTTACTAAGTATCCGTGCGTAGTCAGATGACTTTTCAGTGTTGTATACTATACTACAATACTTACATTTGTTGGTGTCATTCTCTACATATTATTTACAGCTACAGACGGTATCAAAGATATAGCTTAAATTGTTGTATTATATTATTAAAAAATTCAAAGTATAAATGTCTACATATATATCATACAGTTATAAGTTGTCGTGTATAGGGTATATATAATAGTATTATTTATATACTATTAACGGTCTATATGAAGTTATAATGTTGAATTACGGTGTTTCTCGATTTGTCACACACACACACGTATAGGTAAAGGGAATTCGGCCGAGATTAATCCTTCCGTGGGGATGAGGGGCAACCCTAAACAAATCTCGGGGTATAATATATTATGAT
The DNA here is from genome assembly GCF_037042655.1 of Diuraphis noxia. Lineage (NCBI taxonomy): Eukaryota > Metazoa > Arthropoda > Insecta > Hemiptera > Aphididae > Diuraphis > Diuraphis noxia. The sequence goes on along the minus strand of NW_028301714.1, from coordinate 57,153,957 downwards.
GAAAATCAGTCGAATTCATAGATTCTGGACGTATCTATATATATATACGTATACTACAATATATGAACACATAATAATAAAATATAACGCAACGACGCTATCGATCAGCACTTATTGATTCCTTGCGCCCATTGTATAACATAATAGTATATATGTCTCGCAAGACTGCTGCTGCCTTGTCTTATGAGTTACGCAAAGATCGTGGCTCGTGGCCACCGTCTACCCTGCTTATATTCTTTGAGCAAACAATACCCCCGAAGATTTTCGCCCTTTTCACGGAAGAAAACATCTGCTATTTTATTTTATACTTATATTGTATATTTTTTTGTCATTTATTTTCACAATAAGAAATCACGATTTTTATTCATTTTCCTATTATTATTATTATTATTTGTGTCTCCCCCAAAAACAGTCGACGCGGCGGCCAGGTGTTGCTATCGTCCGCTATATTATATTTTATGTACGCGCACAGTTAGTCGCGCAAGACCGATACAATTACATATAGGTACTATGGCTATGCGTATCTATATATATGCATCCACATAATTTTATATACTACCTATTTGTGTATATACATATATGCGTGTAACTTCCTGGTTCCGGGTATAGACCAACGAGGATAAGGATCTATATAGCCCGTGGAGGTGTGGGGGAACACCACCGGTCGACGCGAAAAATCCGTTGGGAGCTTGTGCGCGCCCGTAACTTTAGCATCAGCTGCATCACAGGCCGCTACGGGTAGGACGCCTTGCCCTCTAATATAAACGAGTTTTTATCATGAACGTAAAATCTTTCGGAGCGGTAACTATTAGTTACATAATAAACACGGGTCAATTGCATTTTTATGTAGAAAATAAAATATATTTTAATATTATAATACATTCATTATAATAATAATAAAAGGTATACCACCGACATTATTGTACACTGTATGTCGGATACAGAAAGGACTTCTTATTATTGCGTACATCTAACTATAGTGCATTGTGCGTGTTACGTACCTTACTTATATTGTTTGCGTGGAAGGTGTGGGAAAATATGATGTTCGAATAAGGGACATGACTGGTCACAAAACAGAGCAGCTCGGTTTTGCAGTCGGAGGCGGTGGCGGGCGATGCAGGGCTGGTTTACACACACGTGTGATGTCGACAGGCCAAATTGAATTGATATGTTTTATATTCACATCATTGACGTAGGTACCTATAAGGCAGTTTGTTGTACTGATTTTGTTGGGATCGGTTTCCAAAGAAAAAAAACTATATATACGTATTACACAAAAATTGGACCGACGTCGTTGTTTTCCCGCGGTGATATTCATATAGTACTGCAGATACTAAAGAAATGGATGTTTGATTTGTGTCCTGCCTATAAAAACGGTAACGTTGTGTGCCGGATGATACACTTATAAGATACCAGTATATCTCAGTAATGGTTATAGCTGGTGTTACTTTCATTATACAAGAAACAGATATAATAACTGACTTTTGTTCAAATGAATATTTTTTGTATAATACATTTTTTTATGTTCATTTTTTAATACTCAAAATAAAATTCAATAAAAATGTTTGGATAAATTCAAAATAGCATACTTGTGAATCTGAATATAATAGCAGATTTTATGGTAAAAAGATTTATCTAAGTCAAGTAGTTTATTTTTTAGAATTTTTTTAAAATTCAATATTTTTTGCTTAAATTAATTTGGAATGTAATACATTTTTTATAAATATGATTTTTGAGAATTTGCTAACATGAGTTTATTTCTCAAATTATTTACTTATCATATAGGTAATATTGAAAACATTTTTTTCATACGTTTAATTAGCATAATTTTTTTTTCTTAGTCAGGTCTATGTGTTACCTTCTGTACAATAGCGATTATGAGTTTATTAAACATTGCTATATACTGATAAAATTGGTTTATAGTATATTTTGTTGTTGATGTTAATTATGTAGACCATACTTCAATAACTGCTGTTACCTTACGGTCCTCTTTTTTACCATAACCATCATCTATTTCCGATTGGGGCTCATCGATTTAATTAGAAATAAGATGGTAGTATAAATATATAATATTATTATAAATAAATTATTATCGTTCCGCGTTTAGGTATGAACATAATATTATGCATTTATTATTATCTTAATAAATCTACCACCCGTGTTGTGGTTATTCGCACGTCTTAATCGTAAAAATCTATATACATAAAATATCGACTATCGTATTGGTACTAAAAAAAAAAACCAATTATTTACTAAAAGTACAGTAATCGGCCGCGTGCATATTACAGTGTTTGAGTTATGCGGGGTCGACCGCCTATGTATAATATACATATACAATGTCTACAATTAATAATTATGGTAATGGCGTGTATAATATAATTATACAGTAATATTATTGCTGCGGAGAAATTAATTCGTAACGAGACTAGTTTGAAATTACGTCTCATTTTTATTTTTTTCAACAGAATTCTTTCGTAAGTATTTTGTTTATCACTCGAGACAACCCCGACGAGTATCGACGAAAGACGGTCAGCGGATGGAGAGAGGTCTCCGCGCGGCATCAGTAGTTTCGGCTAATCGGGAAAAAAATATCGGTATACTCTTTGTGCGCTTAAAATAATAGTAAAATAATTCTCGTTGTTTTTACGCAACGACTGCTGGAGAAGAATGAGACGCGTTCGAGTAAGAAAAACGTGCCTTTTGCTCTGCGGGGACTATTATACATCGCCGCGTACACAATATACTTTTATTTAATACGTACAAATAGGCGATCGCGCGAATTCCAATTTGCTCGTGCGTTTGTGTGCCCATTATTATTAATATTACCATTATATTATTATTTGCTTTCGTCTTTCGCAAACGCGAGTGTATACCGTCGAGGGTCGCTGATTCTATGATTTTATTATTATAATGTTTCCTCGACGGCTGCGGTGGTTCTCCTTTCAGGATTTCGACATTTCGCGTGCACGTGTACCCACGTTTTTTACAATAATATAATATAGGTACGCGTTGCAATGTTTACTTAATAATAATAATAATGTCATCTTGTTCGTGGTCTCCCAAACGTATGACTCGCAGGCTGCTGGCTGACGGCGGCGGACAAAAAAATCCTTATTATTTGCAGTGGCGGTGGCGGCGTTGGTATTATGATATAATCGGCGGCCGAAGAAGTGCCGGGTGAGCAACCACCCGTCATATTATAGTAAGAAAAATAAATGCCGTACACATGTTCTGCATCAATGGTGGCGAGGATAGGAGGGGTCGAGATGGTAGAATCATAGACGATATTAGTGTGACCAGACGTCCAGCACATTTGGTGCGCGATTGTCCGCCGCGTCTTTTTAAATCTCCGTATACCTCTTTTCAAATGGTGTCGCTTTTGTCCCCCATTCACGAAAATTAAATAATTTAATTTTATGCAGATATAAATATTTTACCGCATGTATTACATTATGATCCATGGTTTTAGTTATAAAACTAACGCCATTTGAGGTTGTGACCACTATCATAGTATCATTATTCAATCGCCAAAAGTGATTAAAATCTGATGATATTACATAGAAAATACTGATGCGTATTATGAGTATTATAAAGTAAAATTAATTTAATAGTTATAGCGTTTAATAATTTTGTCTAATAGAAGTGCAAATAAAATTCTCAAAATTTTGAAAAGTGTCTCACTTTTGGACAGGAAAATTATGACCACGCTTTCAGAACCGTTTGAATGAGAACTGTTAAGTTTTGAAAAGTATTTACTCGAAAACGCATTCGTTTGGAAATGAAGTCGTTGGCAATATTATTTTATTTAAAACACGTTTGATCGGAATAAATATGTATGCATATATAGCTGAAAATCGTATACTTTCGGAACTTCGGTACACACCGCATGCAACCCAATAATAAACGTTTCCAACGGTATATTTTTCAATTAAATTCGGTATAAATTTGGGTCCATGGGACTCAACTATAATAATATGTCTGCCGATCCTTCCCCTCTGCACCTTAAAACACTGAAGGCGGCGGATGGATGATATTACACTCGCACACGCACCGCGCGCATGGCACAAACACATGGTACACGCAGTCCATTGATCCTCCACGCACCTGTCCACCGCGACGGCTGCAGCCGAGTGTCGCGCACGTTCGTCGTCTTGTCGAAGTCTGTGGCGGCGGCGGTCGAGACGTGGGCCAATGACCACGGAGGCGCGCGTCCCTCCGGCGGGGTCGTCGACGTGTCTGCTGAGATATATACTCAACCGGTCGAGTTGAGGTCAAACAACGCCGCCGCGTACGAATAAAACGGACCGCCGCTAATTCGTCGTCGTCCTTACGTATATATAGATTCGATATAATATTATAATTAATACTTCGCGGTAAACGTTTGGTCTTGTTTGGTAACAGTCATAATACCGTTGTCGCTAAGATGCGAATCTGAAACCTCGTCCAAAGAATAATAAATTGGGCATACACCAAATCCTAAAGTTTTCCAGGAAACAAAACTACCTGCTAAATAGTCATAGTGTAACTCGAGGACATTGCAGTCCTATCAAAAATCATTTTCACCAGAAATAAAACTACGGGAAACAATAAAATTCATGGAAAAATCTAATTTTCCGTACCATAAAATAGATGCTTGCTTTTATTTTTCGAGATGAACGCTCCGTTTGAAATTTTGTACAGTGCACTGTGCATACACAAAACATGTTTGTTTTGTTTTCTGCGGCCACAGACATAATATTGTTATTATTTTAACAAAGTCGTTCAACACGAGAGTGTCCGCGTCCCGTATCCGTGTCGTTGATGGCAATGACGTAATATAACTCACAACATAGATTCTGTTTCCCCCTTTTTTGTTCCCGAAAAGATATTTAGATATCCTCCCGCGGTGAAGGCGGCCCGCATAATATTCTCGCCGTACCTTAACTCTAAACAGCCAAAACGATATAAGTATAAATAGAAACAGCGGACGTGCGTTTTGATGGATGTGCGCGTGATCGACGACTTTAACGCGTTTTTTCTTATAATTGAACTAATAGTTATAATAAAACAATTTGTTGCCGCCTTACCCCGGTGATTGAGCAAATGTAGAAACAACGTCGTCTTCCGAAACACAACACAAGACACGCGTGTCACTTTACTATCGGTCCTGGGCATTATATAATTTTAACAGTATAATATTATTGTTATGCGTATGCACTCATATTACTCGATAATTAAGGGTGAAAGGGCTCATTGCAGTGGGCATATTATAGTTGTTGTGACTTGTTTTCGATTTAAGAAATAAACACGCAATGATCTTATAGGCATAAAAATGCGTTTCTTTTATTCGTTATATAATATGTTTTTAGTATACCTACTATTTTGTGTTTTGTGTATATATTTAGAAGTGTAACTTGTAACCTGTATGAATATTGTTGAATGGTTTTAAATCTCTTTTTATATGCCAAACCCATTATTTTAATAATATTGTAAACATGAAAAGACATTTTTCTCTTCTGCAGGTTAGGTTAAGTAAGGTCGGACTTTAAAGGGGGGAAATGAGAAAACGTATATATTGTGTTTGTTAATTTCCATATGATATCTAACTTTGAAATGGACATTGGAATAATATTAAAACTAATAATCAAAAGACATTAGGGGTATTGCAGGACATTGGATCGACTACTCTTCAGGAGTAAAAATTAACTTGCGGTAATGCAATCATATCAATTCTATTGAATTTATTAGTTGAAACGGTCATTGAGCTCGTACCTACTACAGACTATACAGTAAGCTGTACTATGGATGGGACACAGTCTTATGAATCGACTTTGGTTTTTATAAACAGTTCTAAATCCTTCCTACCTTATGACCACTTAAGTGTAATTTTACTTTTACGTCTGCCTTTTTCCAGTATAATATAGTTGACGAAAACTTAGGTTTAAGTATATGATGTAGTTAAAATAGTATTATAGTACCGATAATATTAGTATTGCGCCGTATAGTGATGACGGTCGTGGTAGGATGGTTAGGCGCAGTGTGATGCGATCGTGCACCGTCGTGTGACCCGCGGGAGGAGACATCTGTAAACGTGTCCCTTTCTACATATATAATAATATTATACTCGCGTGTATTATAATAATATATGCACACCGTTTACAATAATCGTGCGTAGTAGGTACATCCTCCAATACCCTTCTTTGTTATTATTTTTAGTCTATTGATATTTATATATATATATATATATATATTATGTGTCTGGGAACTATAAAAATACAACAATACTAACCCTTTTTCGTCGTAGGCAGAGACGGGAGTACATTATTATACAGGTACTTCGGTGCTCACACACTAATGAAATTCGATTTTAAAACTATTTCTACGATATTACAATATAAATCGCCCATCGGTATCTGTAGTGGTGTCGAGTTCGACGAATAAAATATGCATGTTTTTTAACGATGTATTCCTTCGTCGTATTCGTAATTCGTATATTATGTTATATTGTACTCATTCATGTGTATAATATTATACGTATTAAAAATGGGACATCTTCGCGCTTTGTGCTTGTCTATACACAATAGTACAATATAATTATATTTACATACATAATAATATTATAATATTATAAACGAGATATGACCGTTCGGGTTCAGCTATAACCTAATGTATATATGCTGCTACACAATATATTATACTTCATAGGTATAGTTTATACATATAACTACAGTAGTGTATCCGTGGGTAATGACGCCCCCCCTGAACAAATAATATTTTTTTAGTATTGTTAGATATTCAATTATATAATATATTTAAACAGACTTATGTTCAATAACAGTATAATAATATAAAGTAAATAATATAAAATAATACAATGCAAAAATTAAACCAATTTATACAAAATAATATAACATACAGTCTTACGGATAACAATGATGAAAATTATAAAATATGATTATATTTTTATGAAAAGACTCAAAATAATTGAATTAATCAACTTATAAGGTATCATTAGCTTATCTCGTATACTGTTCTATTTACTCTTATAGAGTCTTACTACAGGTGCCGTCAGAACGTAGTTAGTCTTTTCTATTTGATGATAATATACTTAAAAAGTGTTATTGTTCCTATTTCTATACAACGAGGGATGTACAAACTTAAACAATTCTAGGCAGTTGATAATATGTCCAATGAGAAATCACCAATACACACCATAACCATGTGTATCTGTCCGAGTTTAGTGTTTTAGTATAAATTTACTATAAAATACAAATACGAATCCAATAAAATATACTACACACTTTCCAAAATGTATATTTATAACATCTAATAATATTATATTATCTATATATTAAAAATTAGAAAAATGTTGTGTGCGGCTATTGACTATAGGCGCTCGCGGTCTGTGCTATATTTTAGTCATCGTGGTGCAGCTGCCCGTTGCGGTACTGGCCGAAAAAACTAAAACATTTGCCTACAGCTATACATAGTAACATTGTGAAAATTAAAAAATGCATTTAAAAATCGTCGTAGACCGAGTGCATTAACATACAGCATAACAGACAATGTTTATCATAGGATTTCGAGCAATATTCCCCCATGCAAACACCCCCACCGGTCACGCATTGTGTACAGGTGTTTTGGCGTTTGGGCTATAAAGTATCGCTCTCTACTGTATTACTGTTACTACAATATAAATTATAATTAACTAACTGTTATATTATAAAAATAATTATAGTGTAATATTATAATTTATAAATATTTATATTATATATAAATATAGTAATCATAATTATATTTTAGATCTAAGATGTATTTTTGTAATGAATTTATAAATACACAGTGATGGTTAGTATATTTACGACTAGTGATTAAATTATTATTTATTACGTACTGTCTAAAAATATATTTTCGGTCCTTTCCGAGGACCACCGTCCTGTTGAAACACACGTTTGCTAAAACTTTTGTTTTCTAAAATGTGATGCACTTTGAGTCTTTGACGCATCAAAAAATTTAAAATATGCGGTAAAATAAAAACTTTTAGTACTTATAGGTCAGTGTGTTAATGCTCAACGTACAGTTTCCGTTAAATTGACGTTTACAAAAATCGTTAAATTATAGGATATAATTGCATGATGTATACGTAATAACGTACGAATAAACGTTGTTTTTTCAATAAATATAATTTTTGTAAATTTATAAATATTGAACTCATCAATGACTATTATTTGCAACCATTTTGCCGTAAGACCCTGTACTTACGATTATTATGAATATAATATATTATAATTTATAACAACATAATTGCATGCTCAATTTGAGATGATTTGCATACATTTAACCGTCATTAACCGTCTCGTTTTGATTGTTGTTTCCGTAGAACCCGATTTCATAGAGAAAAAACCGTCGGTGATGGCGGCCTCGTGTATGCTGTCGGCCATCCGCGGCATCGACCCGTCAGCGGCCGCCGAGGTGGCTGCCGAACTGTGCGTGCTGTTGGCGTGCTCCCCGGACGAAGTGGACGAACACGTGTCTCTCATTGACGCGCTAGTGGCCAGTACGACGGCCGCGGCCACGCCGGAAAAGTCGGAGAACAATAATCCCACGTCTGAGCCGCCAGTCAAGAAGCCGTACCGCGTGCAGGACTGCGGCTTGCACGGTGGCGGTCGTCGGTAGTGCGGCCACACGTCCCGCAACCACGATGTTACATGTATGTACGTTACATGTCTGCGCGGCGGGGAAGATTCTCGCGCGCGCCCATCCTCCCCACCAGTGACGTCGACGAAATATATTTTTTGTTTTGAAATTTTCCCCCGATTTCCACCCACCGTAAAAGTTGCCAGACGCGTGTGGTGAGTCGGGTTCTCCACTTCGGCGTACGATTATTATATTATTATCCGAAATTATCGAATGACGATAGGAATAATATAGTAGTCAGCTACGACGGTGAAGCACAATAATATATGAAAAACAACCGTGCCGTCGACGTAACATAATTATTGTAAGATAATATTTTGTTTTGTTTCTATACCTCACGTGAAATAATAATAATATTATTATTATTATTATGTGCCGCGGTAAATTCGTTTTATAATTTTTTCATTTTTTTGATTTATTTACCTACTCCCAAAATAATTACTAATTTTTTTACCATCATCAAAATTAAATTATTTACTTGCTTTTCCTTTTCTTCGATAATCTTGTTGTAATAGATTATTTTTTTATCTTCGGTTTTATTATGATATATTATTATGCTTTTTTTCGTCTATAACGATCGTCGTGGCCATCACCACTAGTGAGGTTCGCTATCTTATTTTGTTAATTAAATGTTATTATTATTATAACTACATAGGTACATAGGTTATATTATTATATCTTTAGTTATATTATTAAAAGAAAAATGTGATAAATAGTATTAGATATTATAATTTTCTCCGCAGGAACTTATATTTCATAGGGTTAAGTGTTTATTAACAATTTGATAACACTATTCTTCTGTCTTTAGTGTTTTAAGTTTTACATTCCTTATTGTTTATTTTATTTAATTATTAGTTATTTTATGTATGATCTCTCCTCTTTATATGTATATAAACCATATGGAAAACGTTATGTTTCATAAAAAAAATCCAAAAAAAAGCTGATTTGTAAATATATTTTTTCTCATTCATTCATTTTTTCCCCGCTAAAGAAATTGAATAATTATTAATCATATAATAAAAATATAATACAAATGTATTCACATACTTAGTTTAATATTGTTATAACAATTTAAATGTAGCGGAAATTTTATAGATCTCTTGAACGTGGGCTATTCATATAATATTCATAAAATTAGTTTTGTTTTATTATTACTAAATATTTAATATTCTTTATATTTTTTTTAGTCATTCAGTAAACCAAATTATTATTTGAGTTAAATAGTAGCTAAATTATTTACACGTCAATTATGTTTTTGATCTCCAAATCGCGTATAGACAAATATATATTGAAATAAAATTATTATAAAATTAATTAGTAAACACCAATCTCTAGTAAGAATATCATTATAATATACCTATATAAGATTAAACTCGTGAACGGTAACTATGATGATGTACAACCATTATTTTTACTTCTTCCATGTTTTAATAGTCTAAATAATAATTATAATTTTATTATATAATTAAATTGAATTATTTTACGTCACATTAAAGTCAATGCAAAGGGATATTTGGTTCAATGATCATTTGTGTTAAGTACCTTGTTTTTGTCGTACTCCCTACTGCTACCCCAACCCTAATTTGACTACAATAGCAGTTACGCTATTTTTATTGTGTTTTTAATATTATTAATATTACTATAACAACAATTATTAGTCGCATCGCAATTATATCATTATCATAACCTAAAAGTTATATTATGTATACGAGCCATATGATTTGTCTTATACTTTATTTCGAGGTAACAAATATTTTTAATATTATTAAAATAATTAGATTCATTATTATTTTGATGATTGATTAAATGATCATTTGTTTTTTCCGTCTTTTTTTCAAGTAAACGTCCTGACGAAAGGACGGCCCCAATGTATTTATAAATATTATTATTATTATTATTATCATCATTATTATTATTTATTATTATTATTATTATTATTATTATTATTATTATTATTTTTTTTTTTTTTTACTATTATTAAAATTAGTTTATTAAAATTATATTAATTGAAATATTCTCGCGAGTAGACGGGCCAATTATGGCACTGCACTCAATACAGCTATACAAACCAAATCGAAACGTCCCTATTTTGGTCCTCAAGTGACCAACTTTTCTTCCCCTCTCACACACTTCCCCGAACTTTATCAATAAGTATTATAATATAGTGTATAGTGTATACCGATAATATAATATGTTCACTCCATTTATTTTTATTTTATTATATGTTTTTTCGTCTGTATAACTTACGTGTTATAAAAAGAGATATTTATTGTATAAAAATACGAAAAATAAATTAAAACATTTTTTTAACATCACAATGATTGTTTTTTTTTATCACTCAATCCAATATGTTTTTCTTAATTTACTAACTTTTTAAGTCTATTTTTTAAAATGCAGTTTAAATTATAATACCTCGTATAGATATTAAATAGTATATTATGTAAAATAATATAAATAAATTATATAGCGTGCTAGTGCTATATATTATTACATACGGTGGACAGTTCATTTCAAGTAAACATTAATGTGTTTGAAAAAGACTAAAGAAGAGAAAAAAAATCTAAATATTACTCAATTTAACCAACAATTTACCATATTCAGATTTTTTTTTTGTATTATTGTGACTACCAACAGGTATTATATTATATTTTTAGTTTTATAAACAGAAGCAGCTGTATACTTTTTCTGTAAATGTTTATTTTATACTTGTCGCAAAGTTTTTTAAACTTTAAGCTCTTAAGGCCGTACCTATATCATCTGCGCATCGTCTGCTTACCTGTACCAAATTATCGTACATCAAATGCGCATCAATATTCTAAACATTTTAGAAAGGTATAACGAATTGTGTTAGGTACATGATGTATAATATTATTAAGATGATGAATAATTTAAGATTTTTAAAATTAAAAAATAATTTATATACATAAACATTTCTTTTGTTCAAATTTTGACAAAATTCATCAAAAACTCAAAAATGTAAGTTTCAAAATGACATTTTTACTTATATATTGTATATCACCTTATACATAATATGCAACATTCGAAAATTTAACGTTACTACGTGAGTAAATTTAGAGACGAGTAAAGTTTAAGAACAAAGTTAGAAAACAATTTTCTGATTTTTAATTTTTTTTTTTTTTTATAGTTTCAAGAAAAATTGGGAATTATTTAACACTGTAATGTAATCTAACATGTGACCCGCCGTGCCGCACACATTCCCATACAGCCGGCCGAACACTTACCGTGTTCCTAATAGTTATAAGTTATAATCATATTTTATTTCTTCAGAACTAGAAAACATATTAAAAACAGTAAATTTATGAAAATACAATATTGAAACGTCAATATTTTCAGAAAAATAAACTCTACAAAATAACTATCTTTATTTTTTTGGAAATAATTAAATAAAAAAACATCTTTTAAATTTTTTACAAAAACATTAAAAATTATATAATTGTAGTTCTTATCCATGTAAATGTTATTATAAAACCAGAATTTTGATATCTCCATTATTTCGAGAGAAATCGCAACGGGTAAATCCTCGCGGGACACCCTGTACGTGTAATGTCCTGTCGTATAATAATGTTGGGCGTATTACAACATATATACATTAATTTCCATAAAATTATCAGGAAAATTGATTGGATTTTACGTTGTTTTTTTTAAAACCTATTGACTTTGTCAAAACAATAAATGTTTTCTACCATTTATTGGATTCTTAGTAGGTACCTTCTATACTTTAATGTCTTCGTTCGGTTAATTTAATATTTTAATCAATGCAAGTATTATTTTATAACAATCTGTACTGAAAAAATAAATCTTTGAAAATTTTATTTTTAAATATTTGTCAAATTATATAGTTTTGTTTACGTTCGATTATAAAAAAAAAAAAAAATTAAAAAAATTACTAATAAGAATAATATTCAGTATTCTATAATAATATAAGGTTAGGTATTTACCTAGGGGACATGCACTTATCGTTATTATTTTTAAGTTTTTACTTTTTTGGATGACTTCATACAAACTTCATGCTTCATCAAATTCAAATATTAAACTATCATTATTATTTATACATTTTTAGGTTTAAAATAAGAGTGAGTAATTGACCGTTATTTAAAAAATATAAAATAAAATTTATTTTCAAAAAAAAGTTATGACTTCAAATTAGTTTATCCTGCACATATTATACATAATTAATATGATAAATTATATATAGGTATTTGGCGTAATTCTGTTTGAAATCACATTTTGAAATAATGTGGACACTTTAAAAATAACAATACGTATAATATATTAACACGATACTTTTATGTTAATTTAGAATCGTGATTAACGAAATTATCACCAAAAGTCTAACAAAAAAAAGTGAATTACAATGTAAGGACATTCATGTTGAATATGGGTTAGGGTTACATATACCAACTATAAGGTATAGATTCGAAGATTCCCATAACTATAATTATTTAAATAAAATGTATATTAACTGATAATAAAATTATAGTATTCATCATTATACCTATATTAATACCTACCAATAAAAATTTTAAGTAGGTATATTTAGATACTGTATCAGTTTACAGTTATATACTCGAATACTTTGAAATGTCGATTAAAAAATATATTATATTGGCTGCAATATACAAATATTACGTATCTAATAATAATTATGTAATAAGTTTACCTACGCCGCCGCCGTTGGAAGACGAAATTATAATATTATTATGGGACAAGGTTCATAAATGTTGGTTTGTTGTCAGTAGGCACTAGGCGTCTATACAGGTGGTCGTAAAATTTACTTACATCAAAAAACGCCGCGTACATATTATACCGCGCCGAGCTGTGAGGTACTCGAATAACCATATTATGTAGGTATCATTGTATTATACCGCTTACCGGGTGTGGAAGAGTTTGCAGTGCGCGCCATTTTATCGATGAACGGAATAGCGTGAACTTCTTCAAACGGCTGTTCATTAGATAGGATTGAAAGGAATGAATAATAATTTAATATCGTATTATGTCGTTTATTTCATAAAAGTCCTCTACACAAATCTCAATCTATTGGGTTTACATTTACATCGTCCGCCGTTGTATTATAGACGCATATATATTGTCCAAAAAGTGGTGCCTAACCTATAACCTAACCTAACCTTACGTAAATAGTGGGGCGGCCGTCGTTCTCCTATAGATATAATAACTCTGCTCTTCAAAGATTTTACACCACGCATTTGAATATACAAAATAATAATATTTTTTGTATTATTATGGAAATATTTAACATCTACATCAAAATCTTCAAATCCCCCCCCCCCTTTCCCATCCCTTAAAATCACAAACATTTGCGCCAATCCTCTGATCAACTTCTGAAATTTCCTAGTGTATATTATAACATCATGGTTAGCGGTTAGCAAATAATTATGTATACAGTCGGTACCATATATAGCGATGTTAATTTCAAAGTCCCAGCAAAATCCCGTTTATAAATATTATGTACTTTTATATAACAACAACTGGTTGTAATATGACGGTTATTTTTTCGGCGGTCGCCATAAAAATGTTACTGACTGTACCGCGGTTTACAAGTTATAGCGACCAACCAGAACATGATATAAAAGCTATATACACGACACGACAGACGTACCGCGTATCAGTGAATCAAGCCAATATATAGTATATATATAATGTGTGGAATGTGTAAAATGTTTAGCATATTATACTTTCCGCTACCCATCAAAGCATTATTATGATATTATTTTTTTATCTCAAATCATTTTGAGTGGAAAATGATAAATTTACAGAAATTAGCTGATGTTTTATTATTATTATTTTTTTTTGTTTCTTGCGAAAAATGATGATTTTCACCCGATCCAGCGCATTAATTGTTTACCCAATCAATAATTGTGTATCATATTATAATCACCGCGAGATTGCGCATGCATTATTTTACATAATATTATTATTTTTTATATTAGTAGCCAGTATATATTATGATGCAGGTAGTACATGTATATATTTAAAGTACTATACAGATGTACCGGCACCGTATTTACCACTATATATATATATAGGTACCGATGTAGTTGCTGACGCCGTGCAAAACTATATTGATGATGTAGAAACGAAACCGCTCAAGTCGTAATAGTAAATATATTATTGTAAGACATTTAACCTTATGTTTCAAAACCAATACTATCACGATTATTCACGATAAATAATCACGCCGCAGCACACATTTTTACATAAAATCAGACACTCGAGTCCGTGTCGGTGATTCCGTGTGGTCTCCTGAATGGGGTAGGTTCAAGCCGTTCGAAATGCAGAGGCGGATATAGAATTTTATTTTGCAAATAATTAATAGTATGTTTATATACGCCTAATGTATATAGTTACCGCAACAAATAAAATATTGGAAACAATCAGTGTAAATAGTAAACACAATTACGTGATTGTAATTCGAAAAAAATAGCATTGTATTTGTTTTTGATTTTTGAAAATTTCAATTTTTTCTATTCATTAGAAGATACTAATACTTGACGAAAAATTATATATACCGCTTTAAATTATTCTAAATTCCAATCTAAAATCGAGCGTGTGTCATTATTTTTGGAACCATATATAATAACTCAATGTCAGCACATTTCTTTTTTCTCAGTTCTCATCCACGCGCTACATATTATAGTTCATTGTACATTCACAATATTGTCAATAATGATTATAATTTCTGAATTCAGAGTGAAATAACTTCTTTAAAACTAAAAAATTAAATTACTATCTCAATCTAGGGTTTTTTTAATTGAATTTTAATTTTTTTTTTAACATTTATTTGGAAAATATACAATCTGTAAGGTAATTTTGACTTGAGTGCATTTTAATTTTAAATCAAATGTTCTTAGGTATATTCAAACATTTTACAATTTTATAATAATCTTATTTTTAAATTATATAAATGGTAATTTTAATTTTAGATGCTTTGATAATTATAATAATAATTGTGAACGTAAAATTAGCCATGAACAGATGACAGATAACCAATTATCCAAGTTATCAGTGGCATATTTAGACACCTAGTGTCTCTAACGTATGTCCAAGTTGAAATGCCATATGACTTTTAGGCTGTCACTATTAATAATTATTATTACTTATTGTTTTACAATAATAAATAATTTAATTACTATTATAAATTACAATTTAATTTCTGTGTTTAAATGAATTCTCCACTACCTCCATTAACAAGTTTCACGCTACGCCTGCACTGCAATTTAGTAACCTATTTTATTATATTAGCTTTTATATTTGTGTTCCTCTGTCAGTACTGTAGTCGCACTAAATTGTAGCCATTTTCTCCTCGTCCGTTGTCGATCAAAAAGTAATTTCGCGTCGCCGCCTGCAAGTGTGTATAAATAATATAACCAAGTGAGTGCGTATAAATGGTGTTCAGTATTCAATGTGACGAAATTCTGGCGAAACGAGTCTATTGTGTATTTGTGTTCATATATAATTTGGAGCCTCGTTACTTCCGGTCCGGCGAAACGTGTTCTGCGTTAACTGATGAGGATTACGCACCACTACACTAGGGGTGGTGCATGAGGAAATACTGTTAAGGTTAACAGCAGCTCTTACAAAAGTATACTACTATACCAGGTAGGTAACCCCTAACCAGGTAGGTAATCTCCTACATGGACTTATTATTAACTCAACCTGTACGCTACACTTTTATTAAATGGAAAATAAATCATTTCTAAAAGACGATAACCGTATTATTATTATTTTTTTAAATATCTTTCATTCTTGTGATTGTTGGACACAATATCACATATTATATTATTCAAAAACTATAATTTAGTTGCAGATCCCGTTGTCCTTATTTGTTTTACTCAAGTCAAAATCGTTTTTTGATCAGGAACTATTGCTTTCATCAGGATTTAAACCGAATCAAGTGCTAATTTTTTTTGCATTGGTGAATGGTGATACGTCATTTTAGTATTTTGAATTATATCTATTAATATTCTTATTACAATTTATAATTTAGAAATTTCAAATTTATATAAAACTACAAAACAAATTATTATTTTATTTTTTTTTTAAATCAATCTAAGGTCGTCACATATTATAAATTGTATTATTATAATTTATTACAATTCAGAAATTATAAATATTGAAAAAATTACAAAATAAATTAGAAATCTATTAATTATTTATATTTAAATTAGTATTGTGCATTTAATAAATAAGTACATTTTGTTGAAAGTCAGAAAGTTGTATTTGTCAGGGGGGGGGGGGATGAAAGAAATGTTATTTAAATTTTGATAAATATTTAATGTTTTGTCAAATTCCTTCAAAAATAAACATGTAATAAAACTTATATTTTTTCACTAAATGCCTAGAGTTTTGAGACATTTCAAACTATTCTGTAGTCAAATAGAACTTGACATACAAGTAGTATATTAGTATATAAATTATAGCGAGGAGCTAATACAATATTTTATTTTCAGATAAAATGTTATTCGTACTTACAGTTAACACTTGGCTACACGTCAATGTTGTATATATGGCACCGATATATATACATTATTTACAGGAACCTTTTGTACAGGATTCGACATTTGTATTGTACATCCGTACGATAACCATTATTTAGACTTCATTGTATTCTCAAAATATAAGCCGTGTAAACGCCGTTTTATAATATATAGGTCTGTGAAGTCCTGAGTTAAATAGGTATATAGGTGCCTATTGTAATCGTATAAAGCCCATAAATCTTAGTGTTGGAAATTTCATTTTTAAACAACTTGGACATTTTCCCCAACAGTTACAGTTATTCACATTGAAGATTTTATAACAATCATCGTTGTTAATGATAATATACTGAACAGGTACACCGTGACGAATATAAAGCGTCGTGTCACACGGGGTAGGTGGATATTGTAAAAAAAATAAATAACAGGGATAGGTAGGTGAAGTATATAATATATAATATATTTGAGCATGTCTTTATGTGCATTATATACCACGAGATCTCAACCCCCTCCTCCCACCCCAAAATGATCTCTGTCAATAATTGTGACGCGCCGACGCCACAGGTAATACAGCCGTGACTTAAACCGACATCGAATCAGAATAAGGTACTTATAGCTATATAATATTACCTGCAGTCTAAGCAGCGTCTATGCCAGCTACCTGCAGATCAATGTGGAGGCCAAACCATATACAATTTCTTGGTGCAGCCTAACTTAAAAATCGTTATATTATGTCTACCACCATTCGACGATTTCCCCCCGCTGAGTTCGAAGATATTCTATTATAAACATTACTTTCTCGTGATCGTTAAGTTTATCTTTCATTGTATGACCCATCATCACTTCAGTAACTATGTATATAATATAATCCTTGCATCCGGTACGCTTCGAACCACCCACACATTATAACCATGGGTGGCAATTGCTGCACTTGCCACTTGGAGTGTACTTTGGTACAATTTAAATATTTTAAATATTAGTCCAATCTAATAACTGTAATCGCTTAGGTGACGTTTTTGAAAATTGTTGTAGAACTTCCAAAATTACATAGATAACTAATAAGTATAATAACGAAAGTCGAAAAATTATCGGAAATCGGAATGTTGGCTATTTTTATAGATTGACGTTGTTCGGATTGTTGGTAACATAGTACGTTCGGATGTAATCATAGATTATAGATATCTACATATCTATGGATTGTGGTCGTCATCACAATTAAAGATATTAATTATAGTAATAATATACAATATACTAATATATGGTATCTTAGTCCGTGGTTGTAATAAATGTGGAAATACACACTTAGATATGTACTATATTAAATCGTCGGTAGATTTAAAAATAAAAATAATAATAATACAATCATACGGGCAATGGGGGGGGAGGGCTTCAGCCCGTTAGCCCCCCCCCCCTTGCGTACGCCACTGTATATAATAGTGGACCAATACGGTAATCGTATAGTAAAATAAACATACCTATCAAAATGATATGTCCCAATATAATATTATTATCTATCGAGTTAGAGACTTAGCACTAAGCAGCGAACCATAAAAATAGACGACTTGTCCTAATATAGTTTTTTAAGATGTATATTGTATACCTTAATACCTATATTGCTATATTAATAAATAACAAAAATATAATGCTTAACTAATACAGACAATACATTGTGAAATTTAGTATTATTATTTATAGATATTGTCTGATAAGGAGAGGGGTGGTATTGGGTACAAAAAACAGAAAGGGGCCAATATTTTTTGACCCCCTTATAGAAAAATGTCTAGTTACGTATTATGTGTACACATAATAATTTAGTGTATTAAAATGTAAGAATATATTGATATATTATTATTATTTATTGGTTATTAGTAGGGCTCGAATTTTAAAACAAATGCTTCTTTATATATATATAAACCTAATTGTTATATATAAATTCGTTTCAGTGTTCGACATCATTCTGATTCCTGATTTTTTGTGTAAATGCTTTTTATGCTTTTTTATAACTTTTTTCAGTTTTTATATAGCTGTGGAATTTTTATATGTTTCTTATGCTATATAATAATAAAACAAATGTTAATTTAATTAATAAGAAATGTGAAAAACTGCAATAATAATTTATAATATAGTATATTTATATCTAATGGAGACTGCAACTGCAATTTCGGGTAAACTAAATCGTGTTCTTTTGATAAACAAAGGCTGGAAACAATTACTGGACATAAATTCTATACTGTGTGGCGTTTCATCAAACAAAATTATCATGATTCATGAGTTTGATCTAAACGAAACCTCTTGCATGAAGTATGCACCGATCACTTCAGTGGATGTAGAGCGTTCGTTTTTTATGTATAAAAACATCCTATCGGACAATAGAGTCTGCAGTTTCGCTACTAAATCAAATTTTTTTTTTGAATTTTTAAATAATTTTGAATGTTTTCATGCGTATTTTACATGCAATTTTTTCATGCACATTTGACTGTTTGAGTGCATATTTTTTCATTTTTAACTCCTATTACTTCCAGGCTCTACTCGTTACCCTATACCAGGTAGTCCAGAACACCTGCAGATATATATTATAGTGGCTTATAATAATTATACATTTCGGTAAATATTTTATTTATACTATATACTAATATTATAAACACGAAGAATCGGTAATTTGCAATTGTACCTATATTTTTAAGCCTGTTGATGTCAGTAAGTACTACTTGATCGATTTAAATAACTGTTATACCAATAACTTAAGTTGTAGATTCTTTTAGATTTGGAAGGTGTTTTAAGCTTATTTATTCAACCCCTAAAGGCGGGCCGTGGATATGAGTCAAAGATTAAAAGAAAATGAAAAAAAAATCAAATAACAATAACGACCTCTAACTTTTCATACTTAGAACCGACAGCAGAGGAGGGTCTGTTTGCACAATACTACTCCTCTGCTGCCGTCGTTTATTTATGAAAAACATTAAAAATATTTAAACACTGCAATGCTTAGCAAACGAAACCTACTTATAGCAATACATTCTATAACTATAATCCTGCAGAGGCGTTTCACGTGGGGGGGGGGGTAAGAGGCTAATATCCCCTTTGACGGCCGAGCTTATATTTTAGCCTGTCTATACATTTTACACTTTTAACACTGTAATCTGAATAATGTTCAAATTTTTAGTTTATTTCATGTAAAATTTAAGCCACAAATAACACTACATTTTTAAAGGGGACGCGTTTCAAACTTTTAACCGCCGTCAGTGGTAGGCGGACTGAGTCCCACTGCGTCAACCAATGCACTTTAACCCTTGCTTACTAAAGTCTACAATCGCGCGTACACCGTACGCTAAACTATAATATTAATATTATACACACATTTCCCGGTATACCCATACCGTACATGGCTAGCAAACGATTGGCCATAGCGATTGTCCGTAAAATATATTATATTGTATATTTATATATGATGATTAAATGTTATAATAACCGATACGACATCAGCTTTCACCGGCTTGGCCGTGGAAAAAAACGGTGCCGCCGCGTCTCTGTGATGGTCTGTCCGTAAGACTGTAACCACGTTCAGTACAAATGTATAATATACAATTCGACGACGAAATAAGGGAAGTTCAGAGTCATATTATGTATGCCTATCGCTGCCGTGTCAATAATTATTGTATCATGTGAGTTAATTATGATGTAGATATTTATTTGTGTTGCGCGGTGTGTGTCGCGCGGAAGACCGGAGGAACTATTATCATATAATATATATTAGAGGTTACTGTGTTACATATAGGTCCATGTGAACCGGATGCACGTTGTGTGGTTGTGTATCTACCTGCTACCGCCTAAAACGTGGTATAAAACGTACTTTATAATATGTATATATTATATACATGCAATATCGTTTGTTTGTGTACTATAGTATATACTATAGTTCAGGGACCCGAGGGTTGAGTTCCGATACATCTATAAATGTATGTTTAAAGGTTATTTAATGAATAGCAATAAACCGCCTTTGTCGTCGTGTACAACTGCATATTGTAGTAGTGTAGTATATTATAATGTCATTTACAATGTATGTGTACTCGAAATAGTGTGTGGACTGTGGGCACAGTAATGATAGGTTACGATAATATTCGGCGGTATTAACAATATTTGTCCCTCCTCCACCGAAAAAAATGAATTTAATATATATGTCATTATCGTTAGATGATCGGATAACGTATACCCATATATGTATTTTGGTGCGTATATTACTATATAATACGTATTCGTATTATATCTATGTATAGGAATTGTCCACGTACGGTATTGGATATAATAGGAACAAATAATACCATAATATAATATTATATTATAGGTACCTACATTGCGATTGTCCGCGTACCACCGTATATTATGATTATACACAATATAATGATACGTAATACTGTAATAGTGGAGTTTAATCGTGTGAAAATCGACGTGACAACGAATTAATAACCACGATGGGGCTGTAGCTCTCAAAACTAATTTAAATTATGGGTTTCCGAAAAACAACGTCACGATTCGATGAGTTTAGGTCTTGTAATTTTTTTCCTTGGGTTTTTTTCCAGTAGAATATATTTGATATTTTCATAGGAATGTACCTTAGGTACACATATATATTTATATTTTATGTATAAAGTTAGTATTCTAAACTATTCGTGCTGAAATTCTATGCATGACAACCGAATTTTCTACACAGGCTCGTCATACCCGCTGTACGCCTTGATCTCCCTAAAATTGTGCGCTACGATCCCAATAAATCGATGTGTCAATTTAATTGTAAAGATGTGGCTGTGGAAAACTTAAGTTAAATGAAGAATAAAAAAGCGGGTAAGTGGATGTCGCTGTACAGTAAGGTTACAAGTGGGTTACTGTGTAATGGATGGTATTAAATTTGAATTCAATGATATACTTATAGTATCATTATATACGAAAAACGATTCTGAGTGGAGACGGTTTGTCAGTCTAGGATATTTTATACTATATTAATTATTATATTGTTCAAAAAACAAATATAGGAACCTATAAAATAAATTCCAAATTAATCAAACCTTTTTTAATTAACAAAAATGTATATGTTTACAAGGTATTATTTTCACAGACACCTCGTTATCATGCATATTATGCAAATTTCAACAATATCTATATTATTATTAATATAACATACATCAATTACTTAGAAATGTTAATCAATTTATTTAATTTATTTTCTTACTTTCTTGGTTCCTGAACCGGTGCTAATTATGACTTTATATCTAAAATCAAAGTAAATATTAATAAATAGAATATTGTTAATGTTATAACTAAATTTTGATTATTTTGATTTTTATTGAAGTACCTTGAACCTTCAGTGCCACCACGACACATTATGGGGGTGATGTGCAAATCTTGATTTAGGGCTTAATTTTTTTCAAAAAAATATATTAACTGGCGCTTATATTATGGATGTAGTTTAGTAAATATTTGATTTTAACAGTCTTTAAATGTTTTATAGACGTCTTTCTACTCTTATTGATAGTTTTTCATAATATTATACAGAAAATAATGCAAAAATATGTCATATTACAGAAAGTCAGAATACCTATAGTCTATACTATAGACTGTAGTTTACTTGAACAGATTTTTTAAATCAAATTTTTAGTAAAATAATTCTAAAAGTTGCATAGTTTTATTAATTTTATGGATAAAGCACATACACAATAACTGTCAGCAAGAGATATAGACAAAATAATTATGTTGTAGGTACCTAAAATTTGAATTCAGCTACAAAATATAAATTATTATATTAATCTAAATAGCTAAACAAAAATTAAATTATTTAATTGTATAATTGATTTTTAGATTCTGAGCAGAGCGATAAATGTATTGATTTTACAATGTTGTTTTTTTAGTAGGTTTTCTGGTTGGAAAGTGAATCTATTTGGTGCATTGGGGAGGTCAAATTTTGAAATTCTCTATAGTTTTCAAATGCACAGGGAAAAAAATTAAGAAAAAATGGGAATTTCACGCAAAATCAATTATAGGTATTGACAAAATCGATTTTAGATATTGGTGTAACTTTAAAAAAAATTACCGTAGACAAATGAAATTTTTACTGAATATTTATACTGGTATTATGTTCTAAATTAGATTAAAAAATTAAAATATTTTAAATCTTTTTAAGTTATTTATAGATATTTTCAATCTTTTTAGTTTATTTTTTTATAAATGACAATAAAATTTAGAAAAAATACGTAAAAATCATGAAAATTCGCAATTTTTTTTTAGTTAAAAATTCATAAAAATGTGCCTTTTAAAATCTAAGATTTGAAAATTCATTACAAGATTCTTCATGAGTTTGTTTAATTTTATCAAATAAAAATTTCAACCGGAAAGTCAAATTAAATTTTTATGAGCATTTGAATTACAACATTGAATATTCACTCAATTTCTCTTCTACCGACTACCGATATTCTTATTTTATTGTTATTCAAAAACGAAAAACTGTAAACATTTTATATACTTGATAACATTTTAAAAATATTTCAAAAATTTTTAAGTTATTTATACTCGTTTGAAATTTTTCATTTTTCTAGTTTTTGATTCTATAAATTTCAATAAAATTTTTTTTCATCTGAGTCAAAAACCTTGAAAATATAATACAAGTTTCCCCATAAGTTGATCGGTTAATTTTTTATGTCGTATTTATATTGTAATGGTTGAGCCATAATAGTCAATGACTAAGGCTAATAAAAATAAAAAACTTAAAAAACTTTTGTTTTCTTAAATAAATATGTATTTAATGCATTTTATTTAAATTATTTATTTTTGCAATCGAGTGAGAATTATAACAACGAGAATTTATTTATTTTTTTAAATTTTTATTTTTACAAATAATTTTATTTCCATAGAAATTCTAGCCAAATACTAGGTACAAAAACAATTAAAAAATATCTTTCTGACTTAATTGTTTTGAGTAAACGTAGGTAACCTATTCACTTCAGAAGTGATTGAAAATTGACTGCATACCAAACAGTGACTTCATTAAACACCATAGGTTTTTAGCTACACGCCCATATAAAGGCCACGTTTAGTCCGTAATCCGTAGATGGCATTATATATATATATTATTATTCTATGGTACATAGCGATTGTATAACCTACAGAAATTAATAATTATAGTGCTAAGGAAAAAAGGTATTTGTAAAACAAATACTTATTAAGAGAGCGCTTCACTCGCATGTGCTATCTCTGTCTAACAAACGTGTCACATAGCAAACTGTAGGTACTACCTACCCATGTTCTAAGTCATTGTTTCCCAAACTGTGGTCCGCACGTATACCGGAGGGCGGAGGGAGTCCACAAACGTAATTTAAAAATACACAAAGTGCCTTTTTTTTATTGAATAAATCTACAATATAATATCTGAACATATTTTTTGTATAATAAGTAGGTTTGATAAATGACAAATAAAAAAACAGATAATATGATTAGTGAGATTAGGGAGGATAGCCAGTGGTAACGGCTACAACACGTTTGGGCATTTTATCCCAAATTGCGACACGTTTGGGCACAAAATCACAACACATTTGGACACTATAGTTTTTAGGTACTCTATATAGTATATAGTAAGTATATAGGTATGTATAATGTGCATATATAGATGTATAAAATATAAATATATAGGTAGTCTATATACCTTTAATCAAGCGCGACGGCCCATTTCATATGGACGCGTATGTGTTCTGATACAGGAATATAAGCTAAGTGAAAATAAACAATTGAAGGACCGAACTTTTCACTTCAGATGTACAAATCGTAAATGTAACGTGACAGCAATCATTGGTGAGAAACTTGATTTAATAATTTCACAAAAAAAATGATCACAATCATCCGCCCACTTCTGAAAATATTTTAAATCGACAAAAAATAATGTCTACATTTAAACGAAAGGCCATTGATGATGTATTTACTAAACCCAATAAAATAATCAGAAAAGTACTTAAAGATCAAATTACTGTTAATATAAGTCATTCGGGTGTGCGTTTATTTAGAAAATCTATGTATGAAGCTAGGCGAAAACTAATATTATAACTATTCCTAAATCCTAAATCAATAGGCGAGGCTAAGCATCAACTGTTTTAAAATTAAAACGATATCATTGCTAATAATAACGAACAATTTTGTTTTATGAAAAATAATGAAAGCATACCAATATTCCCTTGTTATACAAATTTAGTTATGTTAAGTGAAGTACGGGAAATTGTTGTACTTATTTTATTTTAATTATTTTACAAAATAAATAGTTACCAACACTTTATAAAACTTGTTACCTATATTATTTTGATATATATATATATATGAATATATATTTGTCTCTATATATATATATTATGCATGTGTGTACATATTTTATATACTTCTTAAACAAAGGTATATACATTTTACATTTTAGTGCCCAAACGTGGTACCTTTTTAGGGATATAGAGTGCCCAAACGTTGTGTGGATTTTGAATACTAAACAGGTAAAAATGCCCAAACGTGCTGCACCGGTGTTAACACCCTATATCGTGACAGAATAACAATGGAAAAGAGAGAGAAAAAAACCATTTTTTATTTTTAAGCTTTAAAGGTGTTACCGGTTAGCGACCTCCAGCACTTATTAAGCTCGCTTACTAAAGAATAAGATTCCTACCATAGGCGCAACTAGACCTCTAAAACGTGGGGTGCTATACTATTAAAAACATAAAATTGATGTTATTTCATTATAATTATAATGGTTAGAAATTCTAACTGTTAGATCTAAAATATCAAGGGGTGCTAAATTAGAACTTGTAGGTGGTAAAGACCTTTTTGCACCCCCCCTAGTTGCGCCAATGATTCCTACACCATTGCCTTTTAAATCAACGGCGCGGGTTATCAGGGAGTGTTTTCGTTGATAATTTAGAGATTAGTGGATTTGTATGTTGTTGAAATTTGTTGTGAAGCTGGTGTAGTATAGTTTGGAGATTTTGGATTTTAAGATCTTTGTGGAGGTTATTGTTGGTTAAGTACCAGGGTGCAGATGTAACTAGGCGAAGGCATATTGAATATTGATTGATTTGACACAAAGTACTTATCTATAAACTAAAATACTGATGTCATTTTCGTATACATGGAAAATACTGGATAGTAAATACATTGTCGAAATAGTTATCGTTGAAAAGCAATTAAGATTAATCCTTTTTTTTAAAGATTAGTCCGCGATCATTCTTATTTTCTCTAAGGGGTCCGACAGAGAAAATTTTGGGAAACGCTGTTCTAAATAATCTATTTAAAAGGCGCCACGAACTGCCACAGATGCGGTAAAATTGTATCCGACTTTATTTTGTCATAACCGCTACTGCTGCAGTGTGTGGGACTTTTAAGATCTCTATGTTAACTCGAATTCGGGTATATTTAACATCAGACCTAATCAACTAATTATTAAATTTAGAAGTAATAATATTATCTAAGAAACCTCAAAGGTTTTTTTTTTACATTTTAATTATAAAGCAAGTTATAATTTATTTTTAAAATGCACAAACAATTTACAATATTAAAATAATCATAACTTGCTTTAAAATTGCATTATAAATCAACTGTTTGAGGTTCACAAGATGAACTTCTTACAAGCTTAATTTGCACTTGGATATACCATTCTGATATCAAATATTATGAATTGAACTATCTAACTTGAATTTATAATAGTGATTTGAGGGAAAATGACTAATGTAGGTACTTATTTTAGAACTAGAGTTGTCTTGTGAGTTACCACTAAATAAATATATATATATATATATATATATATACCTATTTAAATTAAATTTTAATCCACAAAGAAATATAAATTTTATTTTATTTAAAATCAACAGATGTTAATATAAACAGTGTATAAATATGTCAAGCTATAGAAATTCATATTTTAATAAGTTGTATTGGTATAAATACATAAATTTATCTAATTTATCTATGGTAGTCTTCAATATTATCAGTTTATCACATAATTTTAACAGTATTTAAATATATTTTGGTGTAACTTGGCTATAAGTCCTATGCATTATATACACAAAAATAGGGAGGACTAATATGTTAACTTGATATATATATAAAAACAATATTGATGCAATGATGCCATTCCATGTTCAATATTTTCATATATTCTTACAAATCATGGTTCTTGAAACAATTTTCAATAGCCGATTATTATTTATTTTAAATTTTAGGGTGAGCAACAGGGGACCAAGACTTTTTAAGGTGGGGCCGTGTCACCTTGGTGCCGCCACTGTATATAATAAAAACATGTTACATTAGAAAAAAAAAGAATGATACAAATTAGTTTTGATTATTTTTTGTAATCATATAATTATATATGTATAGTATTAATTAATAAATAATAACTAATACTTCATGTTCAACCAGAAATTAGAATTTTGGTGCCTAAACTGATTCTCAATAAATGTTTAATATTGTACAGTACCAATGACAATTATAAAGTGTGCTAATAGTTAAATATTATTATTATACACATTAAATCTAAAATTAAAAACGAGTATGAAAGATACAATGATAGTGGGTGTTTTTATTAATTAATTAATTAATGACTGACTAGTCTCCAAGCAATTCATTAAATATTGTATTGTTTCCTTATGAATTATGATTAAAGAAAGTAAGTGAAATGTTTTATTAAATTGAACATTTTTTATCAACTAGCATTTAAATTTTTTAGTTTATAAGCCCTTGAGTACTAGTTATAAACCAAGACTTATAACAAATACTAATTTCATCTGAAATAAGATCTAAATTATTTTTTAATAACTTAATATTTGAAATTAAAATGATTACTAAAATGTTAATTAATATATTATTATATTGGATATTATATTGTTTAAAATAATAAAACATGTTATAATTTTTAAATATTATAAATAGCAGGAAATATTAAATAAATATTGAAATTAAAATTATTACTTTAAGATCAAAATATAATGCTTTGATGAAAATCTTTGTACAACTAACTTACAATAACTGTATTAGCTTAACATTCTAGTTGACAAATAGAAAAAAAAAATTTATCACTGTTAATAGGTAAATATATATTTTTTGTACTAACATTTTTTTTTTTTTTTTGTAAAAAAGTATAAATAAAAACGTAAAAAAAAGAAATAAAACTAATAGTACAAACTTAGTGATGGGAGGTCTTCTATATAATGAAAGTAGTTCACTGATAATTTAAAGTATTTACAATTATTGTTAGCAATGTTAATTAAATTAAGCTCATAAAATTGTATTTTATGAAAATGATAATCGTTATGGTGTAACTGATTGACTATACAAAATGTATAGTGTAAGAAAATAGAAACATTCATTAATATTGTTTTGAGAAAAACCGTGGTTGAGATACACATTCTGCACTTACATTTTTCTTATTTACCACCATAGTTAAAGGAAGGTTTACTCTTATACTAGGGTACTGGAAAGTCTGGAAATAGAACAGGCAATATATAAATATATGTTTTAATTTTAATTTAATTTATTATTAAATTTAAGAAGAAATAAACCTGATTTATATATTTTGCATCAATATGAGTCAAATAAGGTTCAGGAATGGCCACAGAGTCTCCAATGATTGGTCCTCTACCCTGAGCCAGATTGTAAACTGATATAACAACACACGATAATTCTTTATCCACCAGGCAGAATGTACTAGTAAAATTATTTTCAAAATGTCAAAATACAAAATGACAATTACGCAAATATTATTAATTTTACTTACTAAGGGACAGGCTCCTGATTGTATACAACACATACTACTCGGCCACATATAACCTTGTTAGCATTAAAACCGGCTTGAAGTTTTGACAGTGGAATGTGTTCCAACAGTACATGGCCTTTCAATGTTTTTATTTTATTGTTGTACAATCCCAAGCAACTTGGGTTTAAAGACTAATTATGAGAATAACAAAAAAAACATAATATTATTGTACTTAGTTATGTTTCAATATTGATCAATAAACGATTGTGAAAATAGTTAAAACAATATATTATTAAATAATAATTTAATTTAAATATGTTGTGTGATAGTACCTCTGTCATTTGTTTCAGTCTCTTACTTTTTATCTGACCCTTACGCTGATATAATGTTTGTGTAGAGGTCAAATATTTTATAAGATCTTCTAAAGTTTCTTTAGCTGTAGTCCACATTGGATCCAATATTGAAGCTTGTTCAAAGCTTAATAAAGCATCCGTATAAATTTCCCCATACTTTAAAGCCTACAAACAAAAATTTTAATTTAACAATAAATCATTCACATTTAAACAGTAAGTTTCATTTACAACGCCTCTATTATAATGAAGATCAGCATGTTTGGCAGCTACAGGGTCTTTGACCTAAATATAATTAAAAAAATATAATATTAATGATAATTTAAGTATAGAAATTAATGGATTAACTTACAGCTTTATCAAAAGAGTTGATGGATTGTCTAAGAAGCTTATCTTCTTGTCTACTAAAAAATAAGGATAAATAAGCATTTCCAAGTATTGCCCATGATTCACCATCAGTGGTATCCAATTCAACAGCTTCTTTTGCATACTCAATACCTGCATTAAGGTTTTCTTTACAATTTTCATTAGTCAACAACTGAGCCTCTCGCATTATAATAGATAAATTCCTCAAAATGACTTTACATTTACCCTGGAACAATAAAGTATACATATCAACACATTTAAAAAAGTTAAATACCAAAATATTATAGCGCGAATTTAAAAGCCCTTTAATATAGCTTTACAAGCATAAAATTTGTTTCATACATAAAATAACTTGAAAATCAAATGTGTATTTTGTATTTTATCAAAATGGATAACATTTGATACACATTTAATAAAAAGTTCCCTCTGAGAATAAAAAACTTAAATAAGTACCTAATATTAATAATAACCTCATATTATTATTTTTATTAGTTACATATTATGTTTTAATCTATGTACCAAACAAGAAGCAGTGATAGCAAGAATTCTGTAAGACAAAATTTTTATCATATACAAGAAAATAAATATAAAATATAGACCGTTTGTGATATTTAAGGCTTACATCAAATGTGATATTGATAATAAAATTTTTTGTTGTTGTTAAGGACATTTAAATCTGCACTCTACCAATAACATATTAATTACGTGTTTCAACGAGGCAAGGAAACAATATTTGGCTTCAGAAAACCTTTTCAAATGTACTAAACATTCCCCAAGCGAATTCCAGGCATCTAAGTGGGTTGGATTGAGTTTGACAGCTTTGGATAATACATTAATACATTCTTCGGTCACTGGTTGAGTAACACTCCAAGTTTTGCCCAGTAAAAAAAAATACTGTGCTTTGTTTTCAGCAATTGCAGCTTCTAAACGTTTAAGAGATACCTATTTATAAATTTAAACAAGGAAAAAGCATATGTTATTACCTTCATTTGTTTTCATCAATGTTAATACTTCTTTAACCTTTTCATTGAGTACTTCTTTGTTGTAAGATACCTTTTCAGTATTATTTTCTAATGAATTTTTATTAAATGTATACAACTCTTCAACAAGAGACTAAAAGAAAATGAAATATAATGGAAAACAAAAAATAAAAAATTATACAAGCCAATGGATATCTCCATTTATGGTAGGTACCTGAAGATAATCAAGCGTGGGCGTACATTTGTCCTGTTCAGAAACCTCATTTTCTTCTCTCAAATTGAAGTCATTCAGTTTTTCCAAGTTCTGATAATAGTTTTTACTAGACTTGTCGTCATCTGTTTGTCGAGAATCGGTCATTTTAAACAAAATCTATAAAATTTGGATAGGTATGAAAAAATGAATAAAAACAAATCGCATTACTATCTACCAAAATAAATCCGACTTTTCCAAATTATTACACCCTCGTGTAAGTGTAATACATGATAGCATCAATTATTATTTCCCCGAATCTTGAGCTTACTGGTTATTGGCTAATTATACAATCGTCATTCATCTTTGTAGTAGTTATGAACAGTGTAACTGTAAAATACAGAAGTACAAACTATAAACTGACAAGTGACAATTTAGTATTTACTAAAAGTCTGAAAATAATGCAGATAATGAGATAATATCTTCAAGTCCCAATGATTCCTGGTGCTCTTATCACTTGCTGAGAATGTGATAACTGCAATAATAAAAATTCAGTAAAGTTTCCTGGGTTCTATACCAAGGTGGATATATATCCACCTTGTTCTATACGCTCATAGAACATGATACGCTTTATTAGTGATAACGTTTTATCAAGGAGCTTCTACATATTATGCCGGATCCAAACATGGAATTGTCCCTATGATAAATATTTATAATACACGGCTACAATTTTTAACTTTTTATTTTAATTATTATAATTATTATAATGTATTCATAATTCATATTTAACATGATTTTTTTGTATATATAGACAAAATACTATATACGATAATACGGGACAATCCATAGACCTATGAATTATAGGTCTATGGGACAATCAGTACTTAATTAATGGTGGCGAAAAAATTGTTATAATTTCCCCCCCCCAACGAGATTGTTTTAATGATTGCCTATTTTACTCCTTAATCTAGTATAAATTTCCGCTTTTTTTGACTACCTATTAATTATAATTTATTACTATATTATTATAATAATAATAATATTGTTTATTATTCATCATAAATATACTAAATATGACTATAATTGTTGTATTTTATAATACTAAATAGTATTTTAGTCCATAATATCGGACATACTTACAATAGTGTTAATTCTTATAATAGTAATACATTTTGAAATAGTGAATAATGGTATCCAAAAAAGTCTGTACAGTATCGTCAGTATCTCACTGTAACGTTTATAGAAAAAATTATGCTTCTGAATTTTTAGCTCTAACAAAAGACATAAAAACTTCAATTATTTCACTAGATAAATTATATAATGAATCAGAAGAAATAGATAATATTGATGAATGATGATTATTATAGTTCAATGAATATTATTGAGTACATTTTAATGAAAGATGAAACTGCAAATAGTGTGGCTTATGTAACAGGTTGGGTCTGTAGTCAATTGGATCATAAACCATGTATTCAAATATTGGCCACAAAAAATAAGGATACTGATACAACATTTGATTTTGATAATACACACATTGGTATAAAAAAATATGAAGGCTGTAGCTTACTTTATCCTAATGCCAAAACATTGGAGTTTACTAAACATGTGTCTGCACTCTTTCATGCAAACATTGAAAATCTTCTTCTAAAAAAAATGTAATTTAAATTATAATAATATTATCTTATATTATATCTTTATACCTATATTATTAATTAATATATATATATATATATCATTGAAATATGCAACAAATATGCATTTACAAAATGTATATTTAAAAATTCAAAGTTGTACTAAGTATGAAAAAAATATTAAATAAAAAAATATAAATCTATAAATAAGAACACCAGAACACGTATAAATAATTACATAAATATGACTGTTACCGACCAAAATACATTTACAAAATTTATATTTAAAGTTGTCTAACAATATACGAAAACGAACTGACTGAACCGAATCTGACTATAATTTTACTATACCTAATTATATATCTATTTTTTTTTTGTTGATTAACTAACTAATATTATATTATTATTTTTTTTTACCAACTAATATACATCTAATAGTCTAATATACTAATTAGGTACCTATATTATTATAATTATGTAATTTTTTAAATAGTTGCTTTGGGGATTTTTTTCCGGGGATTTTTTTCTGGGGATTTTATTTACCGGGGATTTTTTTACGGGGATTATTTTCCGGGGATTTTTTTTCCGATTACCTCTCACAAATTCCCGGTCTAAACGCGAACTGCCCACAATCCTTGGGAAAAATGTCATATTTCGGCTTTTGACCAGGAAATCTGGTCTAACCAACCTTATTTGGGCAAAACTGTATAGTGTATACTGACTTTTATCGTAAGGGCAAAACCAAATAATCATAACATAAATATTATTGAACAAAATATATAATTGAATACACTTAAATAACAATAAAAATATAATGATATTAAGTACTCCTATAAAAATTAACAGTTAATAATATTAGGTAGGTACTCTTAACTCTTATAATGTTAAAATAAAGTATTAAAAAAATTAATACATTTAAATATTAAACTTCATTTCAGCAAACCCGTAGCGTCTTAAATAATTTCACTAATATTAAATACAAATAAATAATTATCATAAAATATTGTAAAAATATAATTGAATACACATAAATAATAATAAAAAAATAATATTTTTGTGTATTGGCGCATTTATAATCATAATAAAATCGTACGATAAAAATCATTGTTTGTATTTAATATTAGCGAACGTATATTATAAAGCACTTCAGTTTTGCCCTTGAGGTCTTGAGATAAAAGTCAGTACATACAGTTTCGCCCAAATGAAGTCATAACTAGGTTTGCCCGGTCAAAAGCCGAAATATGACGTTTTGCCCAAGGATTATGGGCAATTCGCGTTTTGACCGGGCATTTCTGAGGTTTGCCCGATTTCGACTTTTGCTCGTAATATATGCATAATGCAGCAGCTTGTAGGTAACTGAATCCTGATAAAGTGATTTGCGCGAAAAATAGAATAATATATACCCATATATAATATATTATCTATGTATGTACCACGATTTCATCGATAATAGATGGTATCTTAAATTGTGATATGTACTAATCACGATTGTATACCTAATTTAACGGTATAGTTAAACTGTTTTTTGCCCCCGCACCCTGCCAAGAGGGTCTAGTACCGCCTATGCTAAGTGTAATATGCAAAGACTGCTATACACAATTTTTAGATACATTTTTAAACGTAAGTATTAATTGCTATGTGAAGAAGTGCAATGATTTATTTAACCAGTATAAATGTTCAAAAACTAAAAAGTTGAAAAAAGTAGTCCATGTTTGAGTAAAATTATTATTTAATATTTATTTGTTTTAACTTTTAGCACTTATGTGTTATGTTATAATTTCACATTTAAATTTGTATTGTATAATTATTATTATTATTATTTTTTTTTTAAGTCGTAATATACAATCTATATCAGATGACATAATAAGCATATATGATAACGATAGGTACAGATGACATGAGTATACAAATACAAAAGTGAGTAAAGAAGCCACCCAATGATGACACTTTAATTTTGATGTTATATATGAAAAAGTAAATGAATTATTGTATATTTAATTTTAATTTTTTTTTTTTTCTATATTGGAATTTGTAACAGGTCTCTGCACCATTTACGATTTAGTCGTTTAGGAGGACTGCCAGGGATTGAGAGGGAGGAAAGGTTTTTAATTAAAGGATTTGAGTGGGAGGAAAGACGGTTGTGGAATCTTTTGTAAGAGTGTTTGTCTTCCTCGTAGATAGTTTTTAATTTTGGGTCTGTATGGAGAGTATGGTTAGATATGTATGGAGGAGCATTTATTAATTTTCTAAGCGCAATGTTTTGAAAACATTGAATTTTATTTAAATTTGTCTTTTTTGCACTTCCCCATAGCTGTATCCCGTACGTCCAGATTGGTTTCAGTAGTGTTTTGTAGATGAGGAGTTTGACATGAAGGGAGGTGTGTTTATTAGACATTAGAGACTAGAGGTTTGAGGATACGAAAGCGATTGTTCAGTGAAAGTCTTTTTTCTCTAATATGATGTGCCCAAGTTAGTCTTTTATATAATGTAAGACCAAGGTATTTAACTGAAAGAAAGGGTGGGATTGGACTACCGTAAAGAGTTACCTCAGGGCTAAGAGCTGGTCTAAGTGTAAAGGTGGTGTGTAAAGACTTGCTATGGTTTAATTTAAATCTCCATTTGGTATACCAATTCTCCATAAGGTCTAGGTGAGTTTGAAGGTTTGCGGAGGCTATGAATGGATTGTCATTACCTAACCTAACCTATGAATTCCAATAATAATCAAAATAACAGAAACAACAATTACAACACAGTCTCTCCGATTACAATTGCGAGAAATAGAGAAAAGATCATTTCTCGTTCGTGTTCTACAGAAGACTGTCCAAAACAGTTAAGTGCTAAATACGTTTTTATAATATCGATGTTCATAAAACGAATATAATCGTGAATTTGTTATGTTTTATAAACACCACGGAGAGAATTCGATATTGAGTCATTCGCATATTGCATAGAAAATTATTATTTTAAAATGAAATAATTATTGTTAATTAAATTATTATTATTATAATGAAGCAATAAAGATGCAGAGGTTGGTAAAAAAAAAAAAAATGTGAGTCCGTTATTATGGCCTGTGGAAATCATAGATGTTTTCTTTAATGCTCTAATTGAATAACTTTTATATTATATTCTAAGTTTTAGGCGGCAAAAATTTGATGACGTGGGAACTATTTCCAATGTAGAAGAAGAATTAATGTGTTTAACTCATTAAAACAGTGAAGCTTCACGGAGAAGTGGCGATAATGGCACCTCTGACATACCTTTCAGAGGATATGAGTTGAGTGAGTTATTTTATTTTATATTGTTAACTTCTCCCGGGGAAATGACGTCAAAAATCTAGCCGCCGGACAGAGATTCGAACCAGGATCTCTCGCTTGCCTGACGATTGCTCTACCAGTCTACCACTAGGCTACCCAATCGCACAGCTTCAAGACGCTACATTCCCAAGTTAACGGATGTTTACAATATGTACATTATCAAAGTTGGACATTGTAAGTACTGTTTATATTCGTTTTATGGTACTACATCACATATAATATGCACTTTACACAGCCTCCCACAATTTTCAATTTATTTCAATTTGTTTTTGAACTGACAGAGCTGAGCATGATCTGCTGAGTGTAATATTTAAGTTGATAGTTTGATACGCACTTGTAAAACATACAATACACGCCGCCATGCCGGTGCTATGTAACGTAAGAGTTTTTTATTTCCATATCGTCTTATAGTAAATTTTTCTGGCTTTTCGAAAATCTATGTTGTCCTTCTACTCCCTCGGGAACATAGCCAAAAAAAATAAAAACCACGCGCCGGTACTCATTAGGCGATCGTACGGAAAACAGTCATAATATAACTCATATACAATCAACTATATGAACGGTAGACGCCTACTAAATAGATTAACGCAATCCAATGTACAAGTTTTCTTATCACTAGTAACCTGAAAATAAGTCACCTACATTTTTATAATTCTGTTTTCTGTGGTAATATTATTTTTTTATCATAATATGATAAGAAAAATATTGCAAATTTCAATTTTATTTTATTAATCTCAAAGTAGTCAAAGTTGAAAGTAGTGGATTAGTCAGAGGCTAGAGCTCAGACATAGTTCAGTGTTTGTATTTATCTTATAACTTTTACAATTAATTTTAAACTGAATTTCGTTGCATAATCGTTATTACTTTTTAATATCCTTTATTTGAGTGGAAGAAATGAATAGTTCCTGCTTAGCAAAAACTGAAACCAAGTCACCGTTTTTAATTGGCGTGGCTGGTGGAACTGCGTGTGGAAAAGTAAATATCTAATACATTTTGTATTGCAAGGTTTTATAAATTAATTATCCTTGTGTAATGTTATTTGACAGTCCACTGTTTGCAAGAATATTATAGAAAAATTGGGGCAAACTAATTTGGATGAAACAAGAAGACAAGTAGTGTCAATCAGTCAAGACAGCTTTTATAGAGAATTAAATGCTGCGGAAAAAATCAAAGCTTCAAAAGGACAATTCAATTTTGACCACCCTGGTATTGCTGAGATTAGTTATTATTATTGTTTATTTATATACATCAAGTAATCTCAATTATAATCATTATAAATGTTATTATGCTGAGCTTTTGTTATTTTTCTTAAACTAGATGCATTTGACGAAGTCTTCATGTTTCAAACTTTGACTGATATTCAGGCAGGAAAGACCTGCACTATTCCAGTTTATAACTATAAAACAAATTCTAGGTAAACTTAAAAAAATAATAGTTTTAAGACATTATATGTAAATATTATAATATTTACTATATATCTATAACAAATTAGAGAATTAAATTGAACACTTCTTACGTAATATTATTTATTTATTTAGATTACCTTCAATCAAGATTTACAATGTAAACAAATAAAAAGTATAATTTTTATACCATGATTTTTTTTTTTTTTTAATAGATGGTTATATTCCCACTCCATTCACAGATTTAAGGTTTTAAGTCTTTACTATACAGATGCATTTTACTACAGACATCCAGGTGGTATTAACTCTGTAGAGTCTAGAGGTCATACGCTGGTGTGGCTTGACTAAAACCTGAAGAAAACTGGTTTTTGCCTAAGTTTCTTCTTAACGTGAATGGAGTAGAATTTGAATTATTAAACACATATTTGTTAAACTTATTGGTATACATGATAAAAATTTAATTTTGTGGATAACTTTTTGTACAAGGCAATAATATAAGTTATGTATTTATTATTAGTTGTTAACAAATGGTTAATGATTTAGTTTTTTAGTGATTTAGTTCATGATTCTTTTTTTAAATTTCAGAAGTAAAAATGAGAACATAGTCATCTATCCTGCAGATGTTGTGATTGTTGAAGGCATATTAGCATTTTATTTTCCTGCAATACGAGATCTATTTCATATGAAATTGTTTGTTGATACAGATTCAGATACTAGATTGGCCAGAAGAGGTAATTAAATAGTTTGTCTAGTCTAGTAAGTTTAATTGTCTATATATTAATATTTTTTTTTTAGTTCCTAGAGATATCAATGAAAGAGGAAGAGATTTAGAACAAGTACTAAATCAATATATGAATTTTGTAAAACCTGCTTTTGAAGAATTTTGTTTACCAGTAACTATAAATTAATACTACAAAAATGATTTTTGTTTAACCTTCAGTAGGTCGCGCGGGGTAATTTATTACCCCACTAATTTTAAACTATGTTTTAATATTATTTAAGTTGGTATGAGAGTGTTGGGATTTTATCTAGCTTCTATTTATAAGCCATTAGTAGATAATATTAAGTTTGTTTAACGTTTTATCAGTTAGTACGTTCAATACCAGCGTTCGAAGTGTGTGTATTTGAGTTTGGAAAATTTTTACCCCGCGCGACGAAATAAGTATTTATTTTTTTTGTACTATTATATTATATTTGGAAATGGATGAATTAGAACGTCGACGAATTGAAGCGTTCATTGACGATTTCGATGATAATGAAGATATTTGGGGAGGAAACTCAAGTGACGAAGAAGAGGATAATGTTGAAATTTTACAAAAAGATCATAACACTGATACTGAACAATCCGATATTTCTGATGAAGAAAACTCAGATCTGACAGAATATAATTTCGTAGATAATGCGATTATAAACGATGATAATTACCATGAATCAGATGATGAGTTACCACTTAGCATGAGAATGTTGCCATACTACATTGGGAAAGATGGAACTAGGTGGAATAAACGTGCGCCAAACCAGAGAGTTCACACGTCTAAAAAAAATTATGTGACGGAAAAATCAGGTGTTTCTCCAACTATTAAAAATAAAACAAATATTCTTGAATGCTGGCAAGTGTTTTTTACAAAACCCATGTTAGATACAATTGTAAATTGCACCAAAAGTATATTATGTTTAATCGAGGAAAATTTTTACCCCGCGCGACGGAATAGGTACTCATAAACCGCGCGACCTACTGAAGGTTAATTAATCTTATTTCCAAATTTTGCAGACTAAAAAATTTGCTGATATTATAATACCAAGAGGAGCAGAAAATTTTGGTATGTTTATTATTCTACACATTATTATGTTATTAAATAAACTATCATTTTTTATACAGTCAGTGGTGTAAATTCTTTAAAATAGATTCCAATACAGTTAAATCTAACTTTAATTTTTAAGTAGTTCAATAAATTAGAAGCAAAGTTTTTGTTTATTGTTTCTTCTCTTCAAAATCTTTATAGATGATTAATTATTTGTATTGGATGAGTTAACTTAAGTTATATTTACAAAAATATTTGACATAAAAGTTTTAAAAATAAAGTAGTTTTATTCATATTTTATACATTACTTCAGGATTAAATTAGTAGGAATTCATAATTTTCTATTATCAAATCAGTTTATTTTTTTTTTAATTTGCAATTTTACTAAAAATATTAAGAAGTTTGTAGAAGTTGATAAATTAAAATAATAAGAGTAAATTGATATCAAATAATTTTCTTCTTTTTTTTTTTTACAGTGGCTATTGATTTGATTGTTCAACATATACGAGATTTATTAAATAGTGAACATTGTACTCAATATGAACTTTCAGAAGGATTAGTAGTACATACAAATAATGTTAATGCATCTAGGCTACATTAATTTAACTTAATGTTAAATTATTTATGACAATATTAATCTACATTTTTTCTTTTAAACTACAAAACAAAATGTATGTAATTATGAGTGAATAAAATTATTAACATTATTTTAAAAAGTTATTTATTATCTTTATTAGTTAATTTTATTATGCATTAAAAAAAAAATATACAGTATGTTTCTATTTTCTATTATATTCATTGATAGTAAAGTTCAATGTTCATGCCATCATGAATTTCGTCTGAACAAAAAATATTAAGGAAAACACTACTAAATTAATGTATTAGAAGAAAGACATATTATTTTTAGTGACAATTTTATAATAAATACTACATACTTATCAGTTATTAAGACTATTCTCATATTTATTCTTTTGAAAATCGTAATGCCAAGTATAAAGAATAAAACAAATTTGTGATTATTTAAGTCAGTCAGTTTTTAGTGTAATTTTAAGCTACAATAAAGTTTATTCAAAACAAAGCCATAATTAAAACAAATTTTCTAACATTCTGTCAATTAATAAGGCATTATTTTTGATAATGTAAAAACAATTTAATTGGAAAAAAAATGGAGTAGTTATAAAATTAGACTTGGAAAAATAATAGTTAGCGAAGTGTGTAACATTTGAAGTGTTTATTCAGTTCAGTGGTTTCTCAAAAATGTCACAAATCAACATCAAAAGTTCTTATTCAGATATTGAGTCAGCAAATAATTTACACGATTTTTCGGTAAACTAAATTTAGTAATACTGACAATGAACTACCATAGACGACACTAAGTTAAATTATTTTAAGAACATTTTATGCTCTTCAATACAAAATAATAAAAGTAGGTCTGGCTTAATGAAACTTAAAAGTTGAAAGTATATGCAAAAATTTAATTATCTCCAAACATAACAATTAGCCTCACAATATTTTGCATATTATTATCTTGAAAAAATTACAGCAATTTATGTTCACATGGCAAATCCCAGATTTTTAATGTGAAAAAGTGAGTTAAAGAGAATTTATTTGTTGATCTTTGATAAATCAACTTTATATCGTTTATACTTTTTTTGGGCAGACTTTCTTCTGTTCTTTGTCTTGTAGATAACCGATAAATACCACATTTAATGTTGATAAAGTATATCAATAGCAAATGTAACAAAAAAAAAAAAAAATTAGAGCCATTTTTTTAAACATTGTTAAGTAATAACTTATAAAACAGTAAGATCATAGTAGTAATTAAAATGATCATGATATAAAATGACTATCTACTGTATTTCTTCCGCCTGTTAAAAAAATAGCTTGGTGACTTGAATATTAAAATTAATAACATGTCAATAGAATAAATTAAAGATTATATACAGCTATATATATAACAATATTAAAAGGATACAATCTCCCAATCTAATATGGTCTTTGAAAATTGTGTACCATTTCTTCAAAATTATCTTTTCCCATTTAGTTCCAGTTTGAGCGGCGATTAATTTTTTTAAATCACCGATTGTATCTTCAGGATTACATTTCACTCTGACTTTTTTTCCCAATCTATCATTACAAGTGATTTCAATCATATTGAGTTATTTTGAAAAAGACTGATCCTTAACCTGAAAAATATAAAAACACCTAAGTCAATTTTATTGTTATTATTATTTAACAAAATTAAAATCAATATTTTAAATATTAGAATGGTGTCAAATTATAGTTAAAAGTTTTGTTCTTAAAAATCGAGATTAAAAAACAAATCAGCAATAATGTGTGAATATCAAAGTAGACGGACATTAAAATACCTAATTAACAGATACTAAGATACAATAGTAACACAAACATTGGTGATACAAATATCAAAAAATTAAAACAAATAGTGACAGTATAACAATATTACAGAAATGTTTGATCATCCATTACCACTCTAACCACGAATGATGAAAATATTTGATTTGCTGAATCGAAAATCAAAATGAAAAATACAAAGATATTTGTGAATAACAACAGGAATGAAACATGAATAACATTCTTATTAAATCTGTTATGCCGATCACGTATAAAATATAGGTAATTGGTTAACAATAAGAACTACGATGGTGAATTTGAAACGTGAATAATATTGATGATTTATTTGTTTTGAATCAACCAGGGGTAATTTTATTGAAAACACTATGTAATAGACATTATATTTTTTATCGAACTTTTACCTTTTAAAATCGTATGTAAACTAATATATCTCAGAAAATATAAATCACAGAATAATACGTAAAAATAATAAAAACTATTAAGTAAAAATAATTGTTATATAACATACATTAATATTAGAAACCTCTTTTGAATGTTTGGATTGTTTGGAATGTCAAAATCAAAATAGTAATTGCCAATATTAGTATTTTACCATGATAATTATTTTATAACTGATAACAAAGTTGATAAGTCAGAAGTTATACTCAAAATAAAAATATTTTATCGTTACATATACCAAATTTTTTTGAAAAAAAAAATTAAATACAAACAAAAGTGGATTTGAATTTACTGTAAATAGGTGGAATGGAATTAATTAGAAATATTTCGTTAAAATATTTACAATTAAAGATGATATTATGATGACAAATGTACAAAAAGGAATGACGTCGATAACTAAAACGTTACTATCATCCGATCGATCACATCATCAACATTCAACATGAACATTTTTCAAAAAACTAATACTGAAAACTATTTTACATTATAGGTACATTAGACTGTAGACCTACTTTCATGTTATATGTAGTTATTAATGATGTGTATGTTAGTATAATATTTTAACATTATATAATTTATTGGAGTTTATTTTTTTTTCTACTTTTGTGTACTATTATGGCATTCATACCTAAAAATTATATTGACAAAGCAGAAGATATTTCAGAACTGGTAATTACTTATAATAGTTGCAATAAATACATTATGATAGTATATTATATCATTAAATATTAAAATTTAAATACTTCTCATTATTGCCACATTGTTTCCATAGGTTGTTAAAAATTGTAATGCATACTTACCAACAGCTTCTCGGTTATGTTTGATATCAACATTTATAGAAGATGGTCTACGAATGTATTTTCAGTGGTCAGAGCAGAGCAGATACATGGATATGTCTTGGAATTGTGGAATGTTTTTAGCTACTGTTTTTGTTCTTATTAACTTAGTTGGACAGTTGGGTGGATGTATACTTATTTTATTACAAAAACATGTTCGAATAGCTTGTGGAGTATTATTTTTTATAGTTGTATTGCAAGTAAGCCAGCATTCCTTAACTTATATATTTATATTTATTTAAATTTAAATTTAACATACTCATTGATAATACTTTAACATAAATTAAGATCATCAATCTTTTATTCTTAATTATTAATGATTATATTTTGCATATGAACTAAATGCATAAAACCTTTTGTTTGAATTATATATTTAGACAGTAGCATACAGCATTTTATGGGATTTCCATTTTTTACTGAGAAATTTCGCATTAATTGGAGCATTATTATTAGTTCTTGCTGATAGTGAAGTAGAATCAAAATCTCTGCTTGCTGGTATTCCATCATTGGGTAAATTACAATTTTATAAATATGTCAAATTAAAAACTAATTTCTTTATTGTTTTTAAGGAGAAAACAAACAAAAAAATTACATGCAATTGACGGGAAGATGCTTGATTGCGTTTATGTTCATTACATTATTAAAATATGAATTGTCATTTTTCCAGGTTTTTATATTAAGATAACATAATATAATTTGCATTTTATACTTTTGATTAATATCTAAACTTTTTGTGCAGCTGGTTCAAGATATTTTAGGAACTATTATGATGGTATTAGTTTTCATTGGTTACAAAACTAAACTTAGTGCGTTAGTGCTTGTTTTGTTTTTAACAAGTTTAAATTTCTATTATAATGCTTGGTGGACAATACCTGAAACAAAACCTCTTCGTGATTTTCTAAAATATGACTTCTTCCAAGTAATTATATTTATATATTAAACATTTATTTTTATTTTTTGTGCTTTAATTTATTTTTATGTTTAGACACTATCGGTAATTGGAGGTTTATTAATGATTGTACTCAGAGGACCAGGTGGAGTCTCAATGGATGAACATAAAAAAAATTGGTAATCTCTAATCTAATTCAAATGTTTAATATAATGATGTTATTTTTCAAAAACAAATATATAAAATCTAATTATTTAATGTTTTTTTATTAGATATTTATATAAATTAATGGCCACTTCATATCAAATACCATATATTTATTTTAGTATA
This sequence comes from Diuraphis noxia, assembly GCF_037042655.1. Classification (NCBI taxonomy): domain Eukaryota; kingdom Metazoa; phylum Arthropoda; class Insecta; order Hemiptera; family Aphididae; genus Diuraphis; species Diuraphis noxia. The sequence continues at coordinate 57,110,105 of NW_028301714.1, read as the reverse complement.
TCATTATTAGAGTGACTTTTTGAGAGAATATCTCACCACATGCATGGTTTAATGGAGTGTTTTTTCAATATTTTAATCTTTAAGTGAATAATTGTAAGTTGGTAAAATATTAGAATTTAAAAATTATCATTAATCATTTTAAAATGAAAATCATGAAAATAATTTTTTTAACAAACCACAGAATATGCTGTTTCCTCTAAGTTTAATAATATATAGATTTGATCTAATGAAGCTAAATAAGGATTTCTAAAAGTAAATTGTTTATGTCACTTATTTAAAGTTAAGACAAACCATGCAGGTAAGATGTCCTTTTAATAACCTATTACAAAATTGATTGATTTCCAGTACTTAAATTTTTTTCTGTAAAAAATTGTCAATCATTAATCTATTTTAATTCATAGTTATAATATTTAATTCATTAATATTAAGTTGATAATATTTGTGTTGATGTGTAGTATTTTTTAAATGTTTTGCAATAATTACAAAAACTCATGGGTAGTGGCGTAATTGTGAGGGGGGAGAGTGGTAAAGGTATTTTGCCTCTGTACAGATAATCCAACAATACAAATCTGAATCTTCTTGGGTAAAAGAAAAAATGCTATATATTTAAAATTAAGATTCCTACTATTACATAAAAGTTAACATCTATTTTAGGTTTCTCTTGTCATGCATTTTTATGTCCACCTATCATTAATGTTATTGCGATAATGAAATTTAATTAGGTCATTAAATTTTTTGTTGGTTATTAGTCAATATTTATTGTTCACCAATTATAAAATATGCATAAATTATACTAGTTACTTTAGTTCCTTTATATTTATTATGCTTATATAGGTATGAAATAGGTACTATTTAACAGATAGGTTGGGTACCTGATATCTACAAGTTATTTTAAAACATAAAATACATTTTAAGCCAAAATAAGAGAAGGCGGGTCAGGGTATTGATTATGGTGAATAAGTTATTTTGCCCTCTAGATTTTTATCCAGTTATGCCACTGTGCCACTTATGCACTAACAACTTACATAATAAGTGTTATAATATAGTTTAGCGCAGACTGTTATTAATTATCAATTAATTGATAATATATAATGTATACATTTCTTGATTTTATTTAATTTGTTTTTAATTATTTGTAACTTAATAAAATAACAAAAATTGAAAGTTAATAAATTATTTTTCCATAGGAATACAATTTGTAATTTTGTAAGTTTTTATATTTATTAAAATTCAGTAGTATTCTCACTTTTTTATTGAATTATATAATCCAAATCCACTAACTAGAGAGTTGTATAATAATGGTGCCATTGTTGCTGGTACCATACCCATTATTTTAAATTTTTTACCCATTTCCATTAATTTATTATAACCAAATGTGAGTGATGTTGCTTCTTTTTCATTTTTTGTTAAAGTCAGTAAATTCTGTAAACATACAATTAATTAATTTTATTACAATGACTATTATTTTCTATAATTACTTTGTATCTCAAATTAATCATCATATTCTCTAAAAATATATTTTGGCCAATTGGTCCAAAAGCCAAGACATCAGTTCCTGCAACACTTTTTAATCTACCAAAATCGACATCTGCTGTCAAGTCTACTTTCCCGGGATTATGTAATGGATTAACTTGTTGGTGTCCACTAAAAGCCTACATATTAAAAACATTTATTATTGTTATGTTTATTGTTTATGAGAATATATATTTAAAAGCTAACCCTAAATGAATCAGTTATTGGCTTATCTTGTCCATAATCAATACATAGAAATATTCCACCATCTAGTATTATTCTATCGTTTAATTTCTGCATCACAATAGCTGCGTCTAACCCAACTTCAATTTCAGTATAATCTCTAAGATTTGAACATTTATAATATTCTATCTAATACAAACATCTAGTAATTAAAAAAACAATGTTTAACCATACATAGTTAAATAAAATAACATACTGTAGATATTAAATTTGATGTAGTTGTAGATGTTTTACTTAAGACATAACGAAATGTTCCACTCAAATCATTTTCAATATCTATGACAATTTCATGCCATTTTTCATTAATTTTCTAAGTAGGAAAAAAATAAATTATAAAAACTACAATCTTAAATAATTATTAAATTATACTTACCCTAAATTTATGTATAGGTAAAGCATCAAAAAATTCTTGGGCAACAATTAAACTAAATGTATTTCTAGGGACATCATCTATTGATTCATACCAGAATATCTCTTTCATTCCATATTTTTCAGATGTTATACCGTGTTGATAGTAACATTTTCCTGAATCTGTCTGCAAATCTGAACAGCATAGTTTATTAGCTTGTTCTAAGCTACATTTTTTACTTGTTTCTACCATTTGTATGCTAAGATCAAGTGAGCTGTATTGAGTTTGTTTTAATAACTAAAAAAAAAAACAAATGGAAAAATGACTAATAATTTTTGGTTATTAATATTAATATAGTACTATTTATAATTAATGCCTAGAAGTTCTTAACAGACAAATTATAATCAATCGTAAGTCAATAACTTTGATGTAGTAGGTTAACTCTACATAATAACAAAAAAGTTTGCTACTTTTATGAACAAATACAACAACAGATATTTAGTGAAAAAATTAACACTTATAATGATAGACTTTAACACAAAAGAAAATCTTAAGCAAAACTAACATTGTATGAAATTTCTCAGAGTCCAAAAAAATGTTTAACATTTTTTGAAACAATATTTTCTTGCATGTTGTCATTTCAGATTTTGCTAGGATATGAAAAAAATGTTTAAATCTAGAATGGATCTTATTTTTAGATGGTAAAAATTAACATTCAAAGTAACATATTTTAGGCTAGTTACATACAAAGGAAAATTTTAGTAATCTCTTGCTGAATATGACACTACCAAAACAAAGCAGTAGGTACTTTCTAGCGCTATACTAATACAAATCTCAAAATATTAAGAAGTTGTATAACATCACATAGCATACAGGCACGTATCTAGGGGGGGGGGGGGTCCATGGGGTCTGGACCCCCCCCCCCCCCCCCCCCGAAATTTGTCAGCTAATAAAAAAAAAGGTTTTATATATCAATTAAGTATAAAAATTTTACTAACAATAATACCTATTTAATATTCATAGTACAATCGGGAACCCCGAATGTGTTTGTGGCTATGACTAGGCCATATAACCTATTTAGACATAATTTAGTATAATTTGTTTCACAGTTTATTAGTAATAAATTAAGGCTAAAAATAATCTTACTCTTAGCATATCCGTCATCATTACACCAGTTCCAGGTCCAAGTTCTATTAAATTAACAGGAGATGGACACCCTGCTTTTTCCCACAAGCTTAACAACCATAGCATAACCATCTATAAATGATAAATATTGTTTATACTAAATCAATATATATGTATTTAGAAATTTGAACTAAAATATTAAAATAAAAAACTTATGGCCAAAAATTAAAATTAGTTTAAATTTTGAATATTATTGTTTGCTTACTTCTCCGTAAAGTTGACTAATTTCAGGAGACGTTATAAAATCTCCACCCGACCCAAAGACATTTCCACTATTATAGTATGTTTTTAATGATTCTCGCATATATTCAGCTAATGTAATTGGGCCATTTATATGTATTTTATCTTGAAAATATTTTGTTAAGTTTTGTCGAACTAGTAAATTATTTTGGAAAGTTGTAATTGTTCGAACGATAGATCTTGGTTGCAATTTTAATAATTTCAACATTTTTTTGTTTTTTAATACTTCCTATTGATTTTTGGTTTTATTTAAAAATTCTCATTTCCGTCTGATTTGATAAAATTGTTTAAAAATATAAAACGGAGCACATTGTTTCTAATTTTGTTGAATAATTAATTTTTCTGATATCATATATTCCAATATTTAATAGTTATTTATACACACTCATATGAATGTCAACTATAATGAGCATATCATGTGTCAGTGTCAATTACAAATTGTATATAATAATAATGTTTAAAAATATGAAATAAATGTGCAATAAATTTTAAATTTATACATATTATTTTTCACTTATAACTTATCATACTGAATATTATTCATTAAGATATATCTTGGTCCATGTTCATTACGAAGAATGGTAGTTGTTAGAAAAATGATAAGAGTGGTTACCATTATATCATGGTGATACGACAACAAGGATGTTGCCAACCTTGTACAATTAAAATGGATTTATGTGGTACTCACTATATATTTCTATGGTTCAACAATCGACATAGCCATTGCCCATATCACAGAAACACAGAGACAGAATATATTAAATATTTTACATTATATTTTTATATATATAATCATTGGCGCATTTAGGGGGGTGCAAAAGGGTCTTTAGCACCCCTTGCAATTTTAGATCTAACTATTATAATTATATTGAAATAACATCAATTTTATGTTTTTAATAATATAGCACCCCACGATTTAGAGGTCTAGTTGCGCCTATGTAATATATTTCATATATTCTGTGACCATATAGTCTGCTAACCTTACCAAGAGTTTTGGTCCAAGACCAACGTCGAGGCAACATTTATAAACTAAGTATTCGGATACTTTTACTCAAGTACTTTACAAGACTGCAAAAAATGTGCACACCTATATATAAAAATCACAGTTTACGTTTGGTTAGGATAATTTTAAAATTTGTCACATTAATTAAGTTTAAAAATAGTTAATAAAATAATAATTCATATCAATTAATAATTGTATGACTTGAAAAATAAAATGATAATGTCATTAATTAGATTTTAAAAAAGTTAGTTAAATAAAATTTCATATCAATTTATAATTATGATTTGCGAATTGTTTGCTTCGTGTAGTAGCAATTCTTGTTCATCTGAAAAATATAATGATAAATTTATAAAGTTTTGTAATTACTAGAACATTTTTATTACCGGGATATGGGCAATGGGTCAATTTGTTGGGTTATGTAACAATCGACCTGATGACCTGTCCTTAAAAATGTTAAAATACAATCAGGAGCATCATTCTCTATCAAGTCTTGCATGAACCATTTAATTTCAGAAGTATTTCTATTCCTAATTCTACCTCCCCGACCCTCTTTTCCTCTTAATAAATTCATATCTATCAAATCGTTTCTTTACTGTTCGCCTAAACAACACCTACTCAACCCGTTACACTATTAGAGCTGGAGTCCCACAAGGAAGCGACATCGCTCCATTCCTTTACTCGATTTTCACTCATGACATACCCAAGACATTTTATACATCTTTAGGCACATACGCTGATGACACGCTAATAACCGCCTCCCACGAAAGCCACGTCACAGCCAGTGAAATGATCCAAAACCATTTAAATATGATCAGCTTGTGGGCAAACAGATGGAAAATCAAAATAAACGAAACTAAATCTGTTCAAGTAACTTTTTCACTACGCAATCTCGATTCGCACCTGTCACATTAAACAATATACCAATTCCTAAGGCAAACGAAGTCAAATACCTCGGGCTAACTCTCGACAAACGCTTAACCTGGAGCCCACACATTAAAGCTAAACGCAAAACTGTTAACTCTCTGTTAAACTTTCTCTTTCCAAAAAACTTACAGTATACAAATCAATAATTCGACCAGCTTGGACATATGGTATCCAGTTATGGGGCTCTGCAAAGCCCTCTAACATCAACACTCTTCAAGCTTTTCAATCTATCTGCCTACGATTAATAACGTCTTCTCCTTGGTATTTCACAAACAAAAATCTTCACAAAGACCTAAAAATCCCTACACTTAATCAATTAGCAAAAGCACATTACTCTAAATTTCACTCCAACTTAAACTCTCACAGTAATCCATTAATAAAGCAACTTTCTTCCACCTCACTTCCTGGCAATGTACGCAGAAGACTAAAAAGGCAATGGCCTAAAGACCTGCTAAAATAAAAAAAAAAAATAAAAAAACCCACGACATCTAAAATGTTCTCGGTCGGGTGGTGCTGCTGAGTGCCTGCCCCTAAATGCTAAATTTTATTCTGTTATTTCATTTTATATTAATTATCAAATTTGCCCATTGTACATAATGTTGTATAGATTGTATATACTTAAATATATAAATAAAAAAAAAAATCTACCTCTTGAAGAATTACAAGAACGGATCCGAAAAAAAAAATTATTATTTTAACTATTCCTAAATATATGTTAACTTTATATATTATTTACATTAGTTTTGGGAGATTTGTTTGAATTTCAAGTTGTGTTGGTTTTCTGGAAACCTTATCTGGCCTTAAATATTCAAAAATAAAGAATTGTAAGTTTAATTTTAATTCAATTTTTTACTTCTTACGTATATAAACACTTACACATAGATAAGTAACCTTTAAAATAACCATCACGTACCTATACAAAATAACTGTTTAATACAACAGCCATCCTGAAGGAGCTGCAAATTATACATTTTCGAAAGTACCTGAAAGTATGCGGCAAATACGAAAATCAGTGTTCCCTTCAACAACGAAGAACCTGCAACATTTTAATAATTTATTTTTAATATATATTTTATAATGTGGGAAAGAATTTTTTTTACTGGCTTCAAGATCTTTGAAGTAATGTGCAAACCTTCTCTGTTATTAATTTATTATTTTTCCACTTTGTTGTTGTTGATCTAAATGAATAAATGCGTGGGTTCCCCTCAAAATATCCCCCGTTAAAAATGTCCCACGTTAAAAATACCCCCGTTACAAATATCCCAATTAAAAATATCCTATATAGGTTAATTAACCAGGGGCGGCCAACTATGTATATACTATGTAGAACTCAATATAATAGTAATTTATATGGTTATTTCATTATTACTATCTTTATATTATGCAGCAGAATTAGGTACTATTAAAACTTACAAATATATTACAATTATGTAGGCAGTATGCCTTCAAGAAGCAAAAATTTAAAAATAGGTGTGGAACTGTGGAACACTATATTTTACCGTCGAGCCGCGACTGTACGATAATAATCTTCGAATGATTATATATTATATATTATATCACCTTATCTAAATAGCTAATTGCCGTAGACTTTCGTCATATTATGGCGTTACACTAGCGCACATACATAATATACATTTATACAAAGAAAAAAAATTACCACAGTCGGCCTACCTGATCATTTGGCATCCGCGTCCCGACAAAACAAAATATGAACAATATAATACAAATTAACAATTGATAGAATAATATTATTATTATTATTATTTTATTAAATAATTACACACCATATCTATATATTACATACATTTTTAGATTCTGAACGAAGTGATGAATGTATTGATTTTACAATGATGTGTTTTTTTTTTTTTTGTGTGTGTGTACAGCATAACTAGTCGAAAAAATGCTTCGATTTCAAACTTTGGGGGTGGTTTCCGATGTAAAATTGAAGATCCTCGGTGCATTATAGAGGTCAAAAGTAAACATTTTCCAACAGTTTTCAAAAAAATTGAGAAAAACAAAAACAAAAAAATGACAGTGTTCGAACATCGGAACAACTTCACGTCGCGCCGATATTATCGGCGGGTGCTATCGTGCCGTCGGCGTTGAAGTTCACCGAGCACCCTACCCCTCCTACATCGGTAGACAACTCGTCGCGAGCTAGGACAGATTCGCCCCGTGTTTTAGCGGCGCTTATTTCACGGCAGTTTTGGATAGTTTCGTTGAGGTCTGTGTTACACCATGTATTAACTTCATGCGTTGTTTGTGCGAGGTTTGATGCTAAACCGCCATCTCCGTTCATGGCTGATCTACCGGCAACGCGAGTTCAACCTCAACGCCCGTTTTCCTACGTAGGGGTGGACTATGCCGGCCCATTACAAATGCGCGAACTTCGATTGCGTAAATCGCGTGTGTACAAGGTATACATCGCCGTATTTATATGTTTTACAGTGAAGGCCGTTCACCTCGAGGTGGTGTCTGAGTTGTCGACCGATGCGTTTCTGGCCGCATTTGACCGTTTTGTGGCACGCCGCGGTCTGCCGAGCGATATATATTCTGATTGCGGTACCAATTTTGTGGGGGCCGATAAGCAATTAAAAAAGTTAATCAACAGCCCTGAAAGTCAGGTCGCTATTGCCAACTCACGTTCTGCGTGTGAATGGCATTTCAACCCACCCAGCGCTCCTCATTTCGGGGGTCTGTGGGAGGCTGCGGTGAGGTCGACAAAGCGTCTACTTATACGGTGCATGGGTACACATATTTTCACATACGAAGAGTTAAATACAATTTTGTGTCGGGTAGAAGCTGTCCTCAATTCCCGCCCACTCACACCGGCCTCTACTGATCCGCACGACCTAGACTGTTTGTCTCCGGGACATTTTTTGGTAGGTCAACCGCTGCTCGCTGTTCCCCCTCGATCAGGCCCTGACACGGGTCGTACTTTAGTTAATCGTTGGAAATTGTTAGACCAATGCCACCAGTCATTTTGGCGGCGCTGGTCATTGGAATATTTGACTACCTTACAAGAAAGGTCCAAGTGGACTACTCGTACGCCTCCCATCAACATTGATGACATGGTAGTTGTCGTTGATAACCAGAGCCCGCCCCTTGCCTGGCGTCTAGGACACGTCGTCGAATTATTACCCGGTTCGGACGGCCACGTTCGTGTGTTTCGTGTACTCACCCGTGCTGGCACTATAATTTGTCCTGTAGTTAAATTAGTACCGTTGCCTTCTGGTAAGTAGGTGGATAATATTTATAAAAAAATAATAAAAGTAATATTAAAAAAAAAAAAAAAAAAAAAAATAGTAATATGTAATATTTATTTGTCCAGTTATATATGTATACTTCCGAACGAACACTGTGCGATGTGACTTGAACCCATATAAACCGTTAGGACCTACTCCTGTGTTTTTTTTTGTTTTTTTTTTTTTAGCTTTATGGCTTTCATTGAGCTACATAGGTATATGTTTTTGTAGGTGTTCGGGACTAAGGTGATGCCATAATGAATTTTTATTTAATGTCGAATTTATATATCTTATTTATTTATTTTGTATTGTATCTATTATATTTAATGCATTTATTGTAGACCGCGCCTACCACTCCACGTCTATACTACACGTCGAAGGCAAGTTCCTGTTCTCACTTATGGATGGTGAGGCAAAGCTCACCGGGGGGGAGGATGTTCGAACATCGGAACAACTTCACGTCGCGCCGATATTATCGGCGGGTGCTATCGTGCCGTCGGCGTTGAAGTTCACCGAGCACCCTACCCCTCCTACATCGGTAGACAACTCGTCGCGAGCTAGGACAGATTCGCCGGCCGGTGCTGTCTGTTTTCCGCGGTTGAGACTGACGGACCATTTTCCTCAGCTCCCGCCGACTACGCCAGCGTGCTTGGTTCTCATTTTTGGCTAACGTGTGTCTTATTATTATAATTTCTACCACGTGTCACCTGGTGATCGGTCGCAGCATATCTTGTATATATTATACAAATAATATACACATATACCCGTACTTATTACTCTCTGCGGAGATCGCACAGTTGTGTACCGCGTGCGCGGTGCTGGAGTCACGGTCACTCAAATTCATATTTCGCCATCAGCCCTGGAGCTTCCTGTCCCGTGACCTGCCTGCCTGGGAAGTGTACCACCCGTTGCCGTCACTTATTGCCATTCAATCAGGATATATTATAGCTCGTCGGAGTGGAGACGTGCGAATGTCGCTGTCAGCCGTCAGGTCGTAACATTATTGATTTGTATTCATTCTTAATTTATCGATTATTATATCATAATCATTGTAACGATATATTTATATTTTGTATGATCGACCACTTTGGTCTGAAAGTGTATTATTATAGTATTGTGTATTATTCAGTATTCTTAAGTATATATATTGGGGCGCCCGCTAGGTAGAGCTTTTTTTATGTATTATATATTATAATCATGTCACGATGTTGATATATATTATTATTATTATATTTGTATGAGTGTACACACACATACGTGGTTAATTGTATTTATAAATATTGTGTATTCATTTGGTGACCCGAATCCCTAACGCCGCAAGTCGATATAGCCAACCGCCGAACTTGTAGGAGCTATCTCGGCGATCAACAGACAGAAAAACAGGAATTTTTACGCAAAATCAATTTTTGACCAAATCGATTTTTTTGTATGGTTGTAATTCAAAAACTAATCACTGTAAATACTTGAAATTTTCACCAAATGTTTATGTTAGTGTTATGTATATACAGTTTAATTTTCAAAAAAATTTGAATTTTTTTGAGCTATTTATAGACCACTGAAATTTTCAATTTTTTTGAAGAATCGGTAAAAAAATGTTGGACGACCAAAAAAATTTGAAAATTTAATACAAGGTTCCTTATGAGTCTCGAAGCATCATTATAGGAAAAATTTTAAGTGCGTTTGAATTTTAAATTTTTACGAAATAGCGTAACGATAACGATTTATCCTGAAACGATTTTAAATATTTGTTATTATTCAAAAAGTATAACTCGTAGATACTTGAAAATTTTATCAGTTATTTAGATTGGCATTTTCTTTACATGATTTAATTTTCAAAATATTTTGACTTTTTTGAGATATTTATAGACGACTGAAATTTTCAATTTGTCTGAACATTTTTTTTTGTGAAGTGTCGATAAAATTTTTTGGCACTATCAACATACTTGAAAATTGAATACAAAGTTCCTCATAAGTTATTCTTATAGTGAATGAAAAATTTTAAGAATACATAAGCACAATTTTTTTTTATTAGCATTTGAAGTTCAAATATTGACAAAAATTCGTCAAAACCATGAATATTTTTTTTTGTGTCTGTCATCTCGTTTTGGGGCAGTAAAAGTGCTTTGAATTTTTACTTCAGTACCTTATTCGATCAGAAAGTGAATTTAGTTGGTACTTTGGTGGTCAAAAGTAAAAAATTCTTATATATTTTTCTAAATAATCGGGATAAACAAACTAAAAATTAAGGGAAAAACGGGAAATCTTACGCACAATCAGTTTTCGATAAAATCGATTTTGATCACGGTTTAAGATATACGTATATATGTATAATATATATATGTATATCTTAAACCGTGATTTTGATTATTGATGTAACTTTAAAACAAATGACCATTGATACATGAAATTTTCACCGAATGTTTTTATAAGTATATTCTATCCATCATGAAATTTTCAAAAATTTTTGACTTATGTTGTACTATTCATAGGTATATGCAATTTTCGATCATTATTAGTTTTTTTTTAAATTAATATCGATAAAAATTTATTTTTTTGGTAGAAAATATTGAAGATTTAATACAAGGCTCTTAATATATATTGTTACAATAGCAGTTGAAAAATAAAATAAATTCATAGTTACAATTTTTTTTATAAGCATTCAAATTTTGAATTTTGACATAATACGTAATAATCACAAAAATTCGCAAATTGTTTTAAGCTAGAAATTCATAAAAAAATTTCTATTTAAATCTAAGATTTGAAAATTTAATACAAGATTCCTTAAAAATTTGTCAATCTTTATCACAAAAAAAATGTCCACCGGAAATTCAAATTAAATGTATGTCTATACAATAATATATTACTAAAATTATTATTCTTGGTAATTTAATATGTAATTTCATACAAATTTTAACTTAAAATAACTATAAAAAAAAACTGTGTTTATATAGTTTTTAGATAGTATTTGTTACAGAAATAACTACTTAAACTACTTATATTACGTAGGTATGTGAAATCTTGTTTAAATTTTGCTTAGCTATACCAAAGTTAAAAAATAATTCTTCACTTAAGTATAAAAAAAATTCGTTGGTTTAGACTTTTTACTTCTAATAATAAAGACTAAGTTCAGACTTCATATAATTTTCGAGTTATTTGCCATCATTCTACCACTAATGCCATTGTAAAACTGGACTTGGTACTATTATATAATTACCAATCCAAACGCCGTTTATTTAAAATTAATTTTCTTGCAGCTTCTGATGCAGCTTATAGGCCCATTGCTGCATCACATGCTTCCTTCTCTTTCTGTCTAAATAATGCTACCTTTTTATAGTTTTCTTTTCGTAGTTAGACCATTTCAGACTTTATCACTTTATCAGGCCATCGTTGCTTAGGTGAATAGAGTATCTAAAGACCTCTTCACCTTGTGATTTCCAATTCAGAAAATCAGAATTACATTCAACTCCTTCTGTGGTCCCGTTGCTGTTCTGATTAAAGAAATCAATCAATATTAATAATGGTTTATATATCAATAAATAGGTTTATAGCTTTCATATCAATGAAAAAAGTGTTGAAAATATTTGAGATCTTATGCGGTTCGTGTGTGTCATTTAACATTTGATTATTTATTAATTTTGAATTGAACTGATTTCTTTAGACGTATCAGCATTTTTATTAGGAATTTCATTAATAAATATTTAATTTCCAAGTTGCTTTCGGATGCGTAATTTTTTTTTTTTGACAAAAGTTTATCCATATGAATTTTAATATTTTAGTAAAATGTTTTTATGTTTAGTATAATATGACATTAGTTTTCATTGTTTTTTACTAAATGAGCATAGCGTGTAATTTTAAATCAGTCAGGTCTCCAATAGATACATTGAAAAGATCTCGAACCCAGTCGTTATGTTTAATATCAATAATCAATACTATATGGAAATATTTATTCATCTTTATTTCCAACTACTCGATCGTTTTCAAAACAAATAATCGAATTGGTATACTTTCATATTTTATTCACAGCGCAAAGCAATTGGTATCATACAAAGAAAACCAAAACTTTCAAAACATCGTGGCACCCAGTTTGAAAACCACTGGGCTAGTGATTAATGACCACTGGGTAGTTGGAGCAAATACTGAACCGCTGACATGCGGCGTGCCGGTATTTCCAATTTCCATCACCACTACGGTCTACGGTATTATCACTCACTGTTCCCTTATTTAATAAATAATAATTGTACTACACTACTTCACTAGGTAATAAGGTCTATCACTATTCACAATCTATACGTACTTTGGTCAAAAAGGAGGTGCGGTCACACGGAGCGTGCCAGCATTCTTAAATTCATTATTCGTTAATAATTATTTATTTATTCGGTTGGTCACTTTGTCAGTCGTGGACAGTCGTGGACGGTCGCACGGTCGTCACCCGTCTATCACAGTTACGTTTTCTGCTTATTGTCCTGGCACCTACTATTAATATTACTACTTATTACTTAATGTCTTAATAATAATTATTAATTTATCAATAATTAATGTAATTAATTAGCAATTTTTAACTACGTTAAATTAAAAAAAATAATATGAGCCACTACACAATGAATCATAATGTATATAATTATTTTACCAATTAATGTTATCGAACACTTATGCCTCTATATCCGATAGTATTTAACTAAAATATCATATTTAGTGTAACCACTTAGGTACGAGTTATATATTTTTACTTTCGTTCTCTTTAACAATATTTTGTCGATAACGATTTAAAATACCTAATTTAATATTGTGATCCTACAGTCGTTGACGTGTAGAAGGTAGTAAAGTACTTGCCTACCGTTGATGTAGTTATTTATTCTCCAATCATTATCATAATATCATTCTCGATTGGAATTCAGACCTGTTGCAGTCGTCTCGTGTCGTCATGGGGTTTTTGAGTTTCATTGGACTCATTGTGGTGTTAAAGTTCCTAGTGTATTTCGTGTTGTTCTTTACCAGTGACACCGACTTGGAACTCTGGTTTTATGACAAGTTCAAAAGAAATTTTGGTTGGTACCTACATGTGAAGTAGAATATTATATTCAAAGACATTTTTATTTAATAATCATCTAGGTACAAATAAAATGGTTTAGTTAAAATAACTAATTTTAAAACTATCCTGATATGATTTATTTGAATACCTAATTGTGATTAACTGTTTTTTCAATTCGGTCTGCATAATAATATTACATTTTATTTTTTATTTGTTATTTATAATGTTATACTTAAGAGTTGTATGATAATATATTTTTTGTATTTGGTGTAAATATGTATTCATTTACCTATCTAGGTTCATATTTTAGTTAATATCAGTGTTTAAAAATATTATATATATAATATCTATTTATATTAAAATAGTGGTGCAGTATCCATATTTTTAGTTTTAGGGTTGACACCCCCTTTTAGAGTTGTATTATATCGTGTTTCACCTAAATAAAATGCATTCTAAGGTTCATAGGTATAAGATGGAAGGGTGGGTTCTAAATATAAATCTCAATGATGCTTTGAACAAAATAATATAACCACCATCACTTCAGAGTTTAGATTACTTTACAGAATCCATTTGGCCATTTTCTGTTATAAATATAATATTATTATTCACAATTAATTGAATTTTTTTAATGTATAATATATACATTACAATATGTTTAAAATGTTTAAATAGATATTGGTTTAGTACAAATTGTAAATCAAATATATTTTATTATTTCAACATCTGTTTTTTTTAATTTACTATAGATTCATTTAAAGACAAAGTAGTTTGGATTACTGGTGCTTCTAGTGGAATTGGTGAACACATAGCATTAAACCTTTCTAAGCATGGTGCTAAACTTATTTTATCTGCTAGAAGTAAAGATAAATTATATCAAGTTAAAAACCGTTGTATTGGTAATTTTTGCAATATTTGATTTGTTATAAATTGGATTATATTTTAATTTTTTTTTTGTAAAATCTATAATAGAACTCAGTGAAGGAAAGCTAACTGCTAATGATATACTTGTATTACCAATGGATGTCACCAATATATCTAAACACAATTCATTGTTTGATAATGTCATCAGTCATTTCGGCAAAGTAAGAATAATATAAATTATACATTAATTATTTAACGTTTGAATACATCTTCAAAAATGTATAGCTGATACTATAATTTTGAATTTATGTTTAGTTTTTAAGTTGTTTGACCTAAAATGTAGTGCAATGATTTTATAATTATTAACATTAAGAAGGTCTATGAAACAAATAATTGTTTTATGTAGGTTACGTAATATTTTTTTTCATTTTATAATGCATGTTCTGGTAGTATTATGATATTATAATAATACAATAATACAATAACCTTAATTATTTGTATAGCTTGATATCCTTGTAAACAATGCGGGTCGTTCACAACGAGCCATGTGGGAAGATATTGAACTTGGAGTCGATCAAGAATTATTTGATTTAAATGTTTTTCCTGTAATAAATCTATCAAGAATTGCTGTAAAATATTTTAATCAAGTCGGACGTGGTCAATTAGTGGCCACTTCTAGTATTGCAGGAATTATACCAGCTCCATTTTCTGCAACCTATGATGCAACTAAACACGCACTTCATGTAAGTAAATAACTATTTATAAACCAATATTTTTCAGTGGTGACAGCTGTATATTTGAATCTAATCATTTGGTAATACATTTTATGGTAGTTATAACCATAAAATAATTTATAATGAAGACATACATCATTTAGATAATAATTTATTATTGTTGACTCAAAATCTTTAAAAAAAAAAAGAAATTAATTTTAAATAAACCAGCAATTATATAAATTATAATAATTATTTTGAAAATTAGAAATCAATAACACTTAAAAAATGTATTTTATTCTTTATTTACTATTTATTTTCAGCCCAGTTAGCTTTATGACTTAAGAGTAAGGTAAAGGACTATTAAATTGTATTATGTTAGATATTAATATATTATACCATCATTTTATTAGAAAATAGAAAAGTACCTTTATTATTATTTTTTATTAAAAACTGAAGAATGGTCTTTAGCTCTCAATATGTAGTTTATTATAAACAAATAGACCTAGCCTTGAAAAATATTAAAAAATTAAAATTCTCCTTTAAAGTATCTTAACAAATTTTATTTATTTTGAATTCTGAATAACTTGAATTATTTTCATTTTCATTTAAAATCTAATAACTGAATAAAAAAAAAAAAGATCTTATTTATCTGAGAAACATACATACACACTTTCAACTACCTAGGCTGATTTTAAGTGTGTTTATCTTGTGTGGACATTAGACACTTTTAGATAAAACATTTATTAACATAATACATAATATCCAACCAAAAAGTGTTGCAGGTTAGGGTAGGTATTCTGCTTTACTTAGGAAAATATTGGTATCACTCTAAATTATTTTTTAAATATTTTTTGCCATTGACTTTGTTAATTGTATTATATTTATAATTATATAACTAATATAATATAAATGTTTGTTAAAAGGGCTATTTTGGAGCTTTACGTTTAGAAAAATTGCATTCTAATATTCATGTTACTCTTCTATGTCCGGGCCCCGTTTTTAGCAATTTTCTCAAAGAAAGCTTCACAGGTCGACCAGGAGAAGTAAGATATTTAAAATTTTAAGTTTGTGCTTTGTCTTTAGTATTATCAAATAATTTACAGAAATATGGATTGACTCATTCGCCAACAGACAATAGAATGAGTACTGAGAGATGTGCACATTTGTCATGTGTGGCAATAGCAAATAAACTAAAAGAATCATGGATGGCAAAGTTTCCATTTATTCTAATCGTATATTTTACAATATATTACCCTGTGATAGCATACAAGTAAGGATATAGATTATTTTTTTTTTACTTTATTCATATAAAATGTTAGCAATGTTTTATTGGGATGTTTTATATAATTCATTAATAGATTGTGTAAAAGTTAATTTAATTCTAAACACTATATAGCCGCTTGCTGTCGTAGAAACATTTATTTAAATGGAATAATATCCTTGGTGTTGGAATAATAATGTTTACTTTTTAATGATAGCTTAAATGAGAAAATTTTGCATTGCCTAATTACCTAAAATAAATTTTAAAAAGTTATCGAATATTGCTATAAAATAAAACATTTATTTATTAAAAATGCATGACATCAAAATCAAAACGTGGCCCTAAAGGAAATATGGCCATGTGACTGCAAGCAATCATTGTGATGGTCTAGGGTGACCATAAATAATATATATACATAATAAAACAAGATTTTTTTTGCATAATATGACGCTATGTCCAGGAGTAAGCCTGAAGGCATATTTGATAGAATTCCTATTTGGGCACCCCTAGTTTTCTACAATACCTGTGTAGGAGATGGCTGCCTCTCCCCAGACGGCCCAGACACCTTGACTGCCCAAGGAGAGGTGCTGCCCGTGACCGAGGTTCAAACTGGTGACGGTGCGCATTGCAGCTAATGCCTTAGAATGCTTGGCCTCTCCGTCTCCCACTGAATGCAATTAGCCGCTGCCACTATTAACAATAGAATGGCTTATCTGTATAGTATAAAATCAATGTTTTAATGCTTAAATACATGAATCATTTATAAAGATACATTTGTAAATTTTACATTTATTTACATTTTGCTTATCTTATTACTAAAGTCATATTTTTTTGATGAATTTATTAGTGATAGGAATAATCAAATTATTCATTCGATTAAATTAATCAAAATATTATATAGAATGAAATGTATTACATAACCATCATAAATTGAATTAAATTCATAACTGATGTATTCACTTAAATTACAATAATCAAGATAATATTATTAACTAATAAATAATCAACTTATTAATAAAGTAATATTTTTAATTGAAAATTTAAATAACACTACGTTTATCACTTTAAATTATAATATATAAACAAAATATTTTTTTATTATTTTCGTGTTTTTATGAATTCAAATATTAAGACTGTTAATAGTGTTAACTGTTGAAAGATAACTAGATTAGTAAAATAAAAATACTATAGTACCATATTACTATTAGTAGTTATTACCTACTTATTTCATTAATTTTACTCATTACAATTTAAGTAACTACTACAAAAATAAGTAGCAAATAATTTTTCAGTTGGTTCCGAGAATTGAGACCGAGCAAACTTTTTGATTATTTTCACTCAATTGTTCCCATCACTAGAATTTATTGAATCTTACAATTAATTTTGTTTTAGGATAAAATTATAAAAATCATTACAAGAGTAATTTTTGAAATGGTTTTAAACACAAATTATAGCTTTTAAAGTGCCTATAAGAAAACAATTTTTTTTCATCTCTCCACAATAAATTTATGTTAGAAAATTTTCTTTCAACAGCTGCATTTGTTTGGGGTATTGCCAAAACATATTCAATAATTCTTGATAATATGGTTTGTAGGCATTTCTTTTAGATATGTAAAATTTTTTTGCTTTTCATAAACTCATATTTTGAAAATGTTTACTTTAATATGATTAAATTCATCAAATAAATCATCTTAATTGAATTTCCAACGGATATTAATTATGTTTTTTTCTATAAAAAAAAGTATACTTTGTTAAACATCATTGCAAGTAGGACAATTTGATAATTGGATCTACCAAAGTCCATAATACTTTTAAATCGTCAACATTATAACCCTATTTAACAAATTATTCAGTACAGGCATTTGAATGTACCTTACCTAACGTCCTAACCTAATCACTGTGACATGGTACTAACTTTAAACAACAGTTCCGTTGGTTGAATAAAATATTAAACATACAGATACAACATTTGTACATTATATTATGTTAAATGAAATGGAGAATAGTATTGAGTACTCAAAAAATGTCACTTACCACATCTGTAGGCTCAACTAGACCAGAGGTATTCAAACTGAGTATTGCAGCTCCCAGGGTAGTCGCAAAAGTTTGCCAAGGGAGCCGCGTCAAAGTACCGAACACCAACATCCTACCTAGGTCTTGTTAAGCGCCGTCATTAGGTTTTGCGAGGCCCTGGCAAAATCTTTAAAATTGACCACTATCACGTTTAATACATTGTTTACAAATCAATTCAAATTAAATTTTATACTTTTATTTTTATACGCGAATTAAATATTTAAGAATTAATTTCTAAAAACTATTAAATATTTTTAGCTTACACTGTTTAGTGACTAATATTTACTAATATTATTGATTTTATTACAATTAAATATCATAATATTATTATTATTATTATAATAATAAATATTGTTTAATAAATTATTATATTAGATTATACTATTATAGCTTACGAAAAATATGGTTAAAAGAGCGAGGCCCCAAAAAACAATGAAAACCGCGAAGCCCCAGCAAATCGGACATTTGCCGGGTTCACGTGACAGTGCTAGTCTTGTATAATAATTATAAATATTATTTGCAATCATTATGGAAATGAAAATGACACACCTTTCGATTCGACCATTTGAAGTTTTATTTCTAGTACTAAAGTCACTGTTATTATCACCCATATTGTATCCATGTGTTGTTTCATAATAATTTGGGAACAGTAAAAATATTGGGAACACCCAAAGGAGCCGCATGCTGAAAAAGTTTGAATACCTCTGCACTAGATCATCAATTGTGTTATACAATTATAATATTTTTAAAATATAGTGTGTAAACCAAAATAATAATGCTCTGATATGCAAAAGTAAAGTATAAAGTATAATCTTTCATTTAAATTTATTTGAATGATTAAAAAATTAATTATATTTTACAGATTTTATGAACTCTACGGCTACAAAACCATTAATAAATTGCGAGACAATCAATGAATAAGATTTCAAAACTTACAAAGTTGAAGATATTTACAAATTTTCTTATATTTGTATCTATTCATTTTATCATTTTTTTTCAACAAATTTAAATACAAATACATTTTTGTTACACTGATATTTTATTTTTGTCTAAGATTTCTTTTCTAACTTTTTTAGCCTTAAGAATAACATTTTTAAATAAATCACAATAAAGATTTATAGCACTTGGTGTATCATCATTGCCTGGTACTGGGTATGTCACAATGTTAGGATTAGCATCTGTATCGACAATAGCAATAGTTGGTATTAACATTTTTGCAGCATCTGAGAGAACACTATGCTGTCCACTATTGTTCTTAGATGTACTGCTCAGTGTATTTAGTACTATGCATAGATCAGGCAATCTGGTTTCAGATTTGAAAATCCTTGAAGAGTTTGTAAACATACCATCACGCCAATATCTTGTATGAGCAAATTCACCACATTCTTTTGCACAATTTTCAACGGTCAAACAATTAAGGGGTGATTGACACAAAAACAAAATTACTCCACCTCTAAAAGCAGAAATAAATATCAATTTATTAATAACAGGCAGATCTAAATATGAAGTAATACAGACTATACACAGATGGAAGATGTTCAATACCATAGGCGTGCGCACGGGGCGAGCCGGGTGAGCCCTGGCTCGACCGGAATCTTTTAAGGGGCATATAATAACATAATTTCAAATGTATGTAGGTATATATAAATATTTAATTATAACAAAATGTTCGAGGAGATCATTACAACTTGACGATTTTATTTGTCGTAATAGTAAAATAAAATTACAAATATTTGTGTACCATTAAATTGATTTTATTGATTTATTCATTTAGCAAAAACACTGTGCAAAGTAATATGTACTATGGTCTATAACTAGCGAGTTAGCTGGTTGGTTAGCTTAGTTAACTCTTTAACTGTACAATTAGTTCAATCTGTAGCAGGAATGATTCGTCTAGAGTTTACACCTAAAATGATTTCAATTCTATCAACATTTGCTAATATCCCCGAAGAGATGTTAGTATCTGAGATAAAGCTTTTAAAATATTTACCCGCTACCGATGGTAAACCGAATAGTAACACTAATAATAAATCAATTCATGAATGGCTAGAATATATGAAAGCAAATAATTACATAAAATCATTTAATGGATTTTTTACTCTACTGAAATTATTCAGTGTAATACCAGTTACAAGTTGTTCCTGTGAACGGGTATTTTCTAAATTAACAATAGTAAAAAATAAGTTAAGGAGTACTATACATCAAGACCGACTTAATAGTTTATTATTAATGTTTACTGAACAAAACCTAACATCTATAGTATTAATATTGACATGGTCATTGATGAATTAAAAATTATTGGAAATAGGAGAATTAATTTATAATTCTTTAAATATTGAATGTAATAACTAATAACACATTATAATATATGTAATATAATACTATGTATGTACAATTTTTTGTTCATTAAACCAAGTTTTTTTTTTTAATTTTTAGGTATTGTTTTCTTCATAATATTTTATTTAAAAAAAAATATGTCTAGAAATTAGCTTATTAATGTTGAGTGCACGTACATTGTACGTCGTACAACTTGATTTTATTTGCTCAGTTTTTAATTTACAATTATAGTATAAATTAATGTTTTAAAAAAAATATATATATATAGGGGCACTGTCCAAGTATTGGGGCATTAATTGTTGCTAGGCTCGACTGGAAATTGAAGTCTGCACATGCCTATGTTCAATACGATTATTTAAGTTGCAGTGATCGTGATTAAAACTGAGGAAGCTAGTTGTTAAAAGATTTATTAGCTAGGAGTGTCAAAAGGTCAAGTGGATGATCAGTTATGATTCACAGCATGCTTGAGTAAAATATAAGGAGTGATAGAACAAGTGAATTGCTTGGAAATTGTGAAGTTGATAAGTTATAGTGGGTTATAGTGGAGTTATAGTGGAGGGCTCATCAGAAAAGTTATTTATAAGTTTTAGTCTAAACTGTAAGTTAGCATCAGTTTATTTTTTGGCTAGGTTTGACTTACTTCACTTAAAAAGACAAAGGAGTAGTTATGAATGGAATGATGAGTATTTAAAGCATATATAGAGTGTCCCACGGAGATCTGACAAATGAAATAACTTTTGTTCTAATCAATATTTTTTTTAAATTTATTTTAAATATAATTCATAGACACTTGCTCTTCATTTTCAGAATACATTTTCTATTTTTTAATACTGAAAATACGAAACTTAAAAATTAATAAAAAATTTTTTTCGTAATATTCAATATAGCCAATTTTTAAATCTTATTTTCAGAAAAACGTATATGGTAAAAACACTTATTTAAGTCAAATGGCTGATTTTTTAGAATTATTTTAAACATCAATATTTTCATTAAGTAAATTACAATCTAGTTTATGTTAGAAACATTTTAATTTCAAAAAATATTTAATATAAACATTTTATAGGTTCATGTTAAAATCTAATTAATTTTTTATTGTATCTGCTATTTTATTATAGTAATATTATTTGGTCAATAAACTCATTTTTTGAAATTAAAATGTTTCTTATATTATAAACTAGATCATAATTTACTTAAAAAAATATTGATATTTAAAAAAATTGTAAAAAATCAGCCATTTGACTTCAATAAGTGTTTTTACCATATAAATTGTTCTGAAAATCAGATTTAAAAATTGGCTATATACAATATATTTCGAAAATTATTTTATCAATTTTTAAGTTTTTCATTTTCAATATTAAAAAATAAAAAATGAAGGTATTCTGAAAATGTAGCGCAAATGTCTATGAATTATATTTAAAAGAAATTTTTAAATATTACTGATTAGAACAAAAGTTATTTCATTTGTCATATTTCTGTGGAACACCTTGTATACCTATTAATTGATTAATACAAATTTTGGGTACATAAACAAGGCTTTAAATTTCTTTATTTACCTGTATGATATATGTGCAGTTACATTAAGGGCTTGTTGTAGAAGTCTTTTAGTATGATTTAGATCTATAATTAAATGTCCTAATCTGCTACCATACAAATATTGTTTCATTCTATCATCTAATGTTCCTTCAGTATGACCAAAATGCACGCCAGCTTCAAATAGGTTTTTAATTTTAACCATACTTTTTACATCAAATGCATCTGGGTTGGACAATTTATACTTGGATTCTGAAATAAAAATTTCAAACATTAATTAAAACTAATTCATGATGTAATATAGAAAACTTACCATCAGATACAGAAGGTACATCTTGCGGAACATCAAGTTGAGGTTTAGGAAATGTTGATAAAAATGATGGACAAATTCTAGTCTTTAAGTTGTGAGGAAGATTTTTACCAAATATTTTTCCTAAACAAAAATTTTTTTAAAATAAAATAGAATAAAAATAAAAGTTTCATTAAGATTTTAAACGTATACAATTATAATTTTGTTGCAAACATAGAATATAAAACTTGTTAAAACCATATTAAATAACTCTGAAAAAATTGTATAAAAGGTAATGATACTAAACCATAAAAATATATTTCTTAGGTCTGGAACATAATAGTTGTAGTATTAAGTTTTAGTTATGATAAATTGATAATAGTAATGGCAATGTTTATAAGAATTTAATATGCAATGATAATTTATAAAATGTAATTAAATTGAAAAAATAAATTAATAGAAAACAGTTGAGTAACATTTCTATAGGCATTTAAGAACTGCAATATTTTGATTTAGTATCAGTAAAATAAAAGCATAACTAATTCGATATGTAAGTATTTACATTCTTAGAAATCTTAATAATTTATATTTTGTGTATTTATTATATTAGCTTTTTCATCGAGAATCGAAATCCAGTCATAACAATTTTTTCCTAAGGTATTATGAGTTCCAAAATAACAAACAATAAAAAAATATCTTATGAAATCTCAAGACTGTATAAGAAATATGGTGTTTATCTAAAAGTTGTGAAGAACACTTAACAGTTAACATAAAGTTGTTTTATAAACAAAAACACATTTGCTAAAAATCAATGACTTCTTTTATTAACTATAACATAACTCGAATACTCACTACAATAATGTGTAGCCATATTATTATATTAACTGCAACTGTTATTCAAATTATAATTAATACTAGCAATACCAATGCAATGAATTATAAAATCATTAAAATAGTGACAAATTAATTTTTAATTTCATTTTCTTATCAGCTGTGAAGAACGTGATTATACATTAAATTAAAAATAATTTAAAGGTTAAGAACATCTTTAGTAACCACGGTCTAGGGTCAATAATATCCTATATAAAATTATATGGATTAATCATATAATCACATAATTGTTAACTGCCATTTGGACATTACAATATATTTATACTAACTATTACCATTAGGGCATAGGCCCATACCATTAATTATAAGACATATAAATTACACCTTTAAAATAAACTATATTATATTAAGAATAAAGTTATTTAAAGTTAGTCATGTGATAAGGGTGACGACCACAGCTTGCATTTTTAACCGGGTGAAACCTGAATCTGAATAATTCTGATATCTATCGTACGACAGTAACTGTTACGTTGGTATTAGTTCATGGGCGGAATTCACCAAATGCCTAATCAAATACAATTATTTTCTTTACACCTATTTTTTTTATAGGAGTTGTAAATTTGTCATAGTTGTATAGTAGTTGATACTAACAATAAATAAATGTAATAATTATTAAACCTTATTTTTTTATTTTTTTTTTTTTGTAAGTCATAGTGGGTAATTTGTAATTATAATAATAATACTATTCCGTGTTTAAGATTATGAAATATTTAATATTATAATGTATAGTGAAGTTTTATAAAGGTATTAAATTAAATCGATATTGTGTAGCTCATTATGTCTAAAATAGTTAAATTGGCAGTTGTGCTGTGATTGACAAAATCTCGACACAGTAACTACCTACTCAAATATCGGTAGAATTTACTTCACTACTGAAGAATTGGGTTACATCGGATAGCTTAGTTTTCGAGATACTGTCTTTCATAGATAAGTATAGGTAAGCTATACCTAATAATAATGATAATAGTTTTTTTTTAGACTTATTCATTCAAGGCTAATTATATTATAATGTATTACAACCTCATAATATACTCATATATTATTTTATATTAGTCATAGTGAAGACATAAAATGTAGTTGAAATGTTGAATGTTATTATTGTTTTTATCATTTCACAGCTATGTTAAGCAGTTGGACCAAACATGCACTTCATTGTACCTTATTGGTGTTGGTAATATCAATATTTGAAATCTGGTCGGGAGGTGTTAAACTATCAGCAGATGTTCAAAATACATATAATTTTAACCCATGGGAACGTTATGGTTATATTTGGTGCTTTATGTTGTATCTGCTACGATGTTTAACCTTCTTACCATTACCACAAGTACTATTGAATTTTTGCGGTCTTACAATGTATAATGCTTTTCAAGACAAAGTCATTCTAAAAGGATCACCTTTGCTGGCTCCATTTATATGCATACGTATAGTTACGAGAGGAGATTATCCTCAGTTAGTCAAAGCAAATGTTGCCCGTAATATGGCTCGATGTGTGGACGCTGGTAAAATTTAAATATAGCCTATACTTTATTTTTTAATATACTATGATAATATGTTTATTATTTTAAATTTTAGGATTGGAAAATTTCATGATTGAAGTAGTGACAGATAAAAGTATTGGCCTTCCTGAACATAGGCGTATACGGGAGGTAGTTGTTCCAAAATCTTATAAGACAAAGACTGGTGCACTTTTTAAGTCGCGAGCTCTTCAATTTTGTTTAGAAGACAATATAAATATTTTGGCAGATTGTGATTGGATTGTACATTTAGACGAAGAAACCCTATTGACTGAAAATTCAATTAGAGGTGTATTAAATTTTGTCTTGGATGGTAAACATCAGTTTGGCCAGGGTCTAATTACTTATGCTAATGAAGAAGTAGTAAATTGGTTCACAACCTTAGCAGATAGTTTCAGAGTAGCTGATGATATGGGTAAACTTCGAATTCAGCTTTCAATGTTCCATAAGCCACTTCTTAGTTGGAAAGGATCATATGTTGTCACCCAAGTAATTATATGATTTTCAATACATTTACTTGAATAAATAAATTTCTATAGTTTATTTGTATGAATTTATTTATTTTATCAATTGAGTTTGATACTGAATTTAAATCTCTTAACTTTTAAACAACAATTACAAAATTATTTAAAATTTTAGTTGGGTGCAGAGCGTCATATTTCATTTGATAATGGCTTAGATGGATCAATCGCAGAAGATTGTTTTTTTGCCATGCGAGCTGCTAAAGAAGGCTATACATTCAATTTTGTGGAAGGAGAAATGTGGGAAAAATCACCATTTTCACTTTGGGATTTCATCCAACAACGTAAACGTTGGCTTCAAGGTATTCTATTAGTAGTCCATTCAGCGGCCATTCCTTCGAAAACAAAAATGTGGTTAGCTTTATCATGTTATTCATGGGTAACATTGCCACTGTCTACTTCTAATTTAGTTTTAGCTAGATACTTTCCGATTCCATGTCCAGCAATCATGGATTTTGTTTGTGCATTTATAGCCGGTGTCAATATATATATGTACATATTTGGTGTAGTGAAATCTTTTTCATTATATCGTTTTGGTGTTTTAAAATTTACATTATGCATTATAGGAGCACTTTGTACTATACCTTTTAACGTAATAATTGAAAATGTTGCAGTTATATGGGGGCTTTTTGGTAATAAATACAAATTTTATGTTGTTCATAAGGAAATCAAACCACTTGTCACTGTGTAAATAACTGTCTGCAATGTGTTCACTTACATAAGATCTGATTTTTGGAAGGGAAAGACTATCTTGCCATTAAAAAATAAAGCAGATGGATAATACATACATGTATGTATCATTGACAACCCAATTTTTGAAATTTTAAATACTCAACACTTGACTATTATAAATGCTCAAATCTTATTAAAAAATAAAATGCGTTTAAACTATTTATCAAAATAAATATTGGTTATTTTACATTTGAAGATCTGCTAATCAGATTGTGGTTTTGAAGATCCTTAATTATAAAATATTGTGTTAAAAACTTCATGGATACATTTTAAATAATTAAAAACTTACATTTTTTTCAAATAATTCAAATAAATAATTAATAAGTTTTTGTCCAGCCTATGGATGCCATTGTAATTTTTTTTTTGCGAAGGCCAAGATCTCTGATTGTACCCTTGATAAAGTTTGGCAAAACTAGTCATAACCTAGTTTTATGTTAAGAGTCTTAAGTGTTTTATGTTTTGAGTATATTGTTTATGTTTATATACCTAGTTAATTTTAAGGAACAAATGCACACAATCTAGTAACCACACCAACAAAATAGATTGATTGCTATGATAAAATTTGACACTTAAAAATAGCAAGATTGTATTTTAACACCAGTCACTATCTTTTATTTTTTTTACTGATCAAAATCCCTAATTTTCTTTGGAAGTCGTGAATTAGTTTGAGTAAATTGATACTACTTAATATGAACAAATTTCTTATATTTCATGCAATATTTAACATTTTTGGATGCTGATTGTCATATTAATGTCAGTAGAATTGTTTATGAAATAAATTATAGTTTTTTACTAAACTTTTGTTGATTTTATAATTTTAATTTTTTTATTATTTTACCTACTATTACTATTTTAAATAATATACATATATAATATAATTTATGTAAATATATAAATATACTAAATTATAAGTTGTGTAGGTATACTTAAAAAATAATGTTATAGAAATCATTAAAATAAATTATGGTATAAGATAGTTCAATGAGCTTCAACTAATTGTAGTTGATAATTTATACAAATATTATTTACTTATTGTTTAATAATTTTTTTTTCATATTGTTTATCCATGGGTATTATAGGCGGGTTGTTATTGTTGTTGTATTTAAATATAAATTTAAATTTAGCAATAGTACTTTCTTTACTTTATACTTAAAATTAAAATAATATTAATTTTTAAATAAAAATGTTATTATTTACATGTTGTATGATGGTAGATTTGTACCAACATCTGTATATTTTATGCATTATGTAGTATTTTGTAGATTTACATTGTGATCTGAATAACTTAATGCATAATAATTTGATTTTTCATATAAACATAAAGAGTGAGCCTCCATATCATTTTTGTTTACATTTAGCCATTCAAGTATAAAATAATATAATCATAATTCCATAAAAGCTTTTATTACATATTAAGTTTTCATATATGCACCATTACAATTTATTTAAAGTATTATCTGTACATGTATATTCAAGTAAACTATTTGTTTTCATTAATATATAATAAATAAATAAACTAAAATATTGTTTTTGTATAATAATGTAAATATTTTCTTAAGTTTATAAAAAAAAATTACATTGAGATTCAATCATCTAGTTTGTTCTAGTCATACAATCATAATAATGAAAGTATTTTAATTTTTAATTTATTTAACTATCAACTCTGACAGATTTGTATTGGTATTTGGTTTGCTATACATCCTATTCTTACTGTGGCTGTATTGGTTTTTATTTTCTGGTGTCCTGATAAAATGTTTTGGGACGATAAATTGTATCAGAATTAAACTATTAAACTTCAATAACTTACATTAACATTTAGTCTTTTACTGCATTTTACTATACCTTAGTCTTTTTTTTTTCGGATTTTTGGACCATTTTCCACCTTATATAGGATTCGTGCAATTTAATCACACCAACAATTAGAGTTATTCCTATTGTTACAATTCCTAGGATTATATAGGATATAGGGTAGTTATTATCTTGATTAAGGCTCGATATATAATCAGTTTATTTTAATTTGTGAACATTTGGAGACAATATACACATGAGCATTATTAAAACAATTAATTTCCTTTTTTTAAAGTAATATTATCATAGTGTTTTTATGATCATATAAATATATTATATGGTATTCTACAAAATACAGATATTATTTATATAAATTTTCCCATAGATATAATAAGTCTTTTAAATAATTATATATTATTTTTTAAATAATTGTATATTATTTTTTAAATAATTTCTAAGTTTTCCACATTTGTGGAAGAAAAAAATGACACTATTGATGATATAACTATAAAAAAAAAAATAAGACGATCGTTGTGCATTATATAGGTATGTACTTATATATCTCAAAGCCTTGACATATTTCTTCAGTTTCGTGATCATTCTATTTGAAATCTTTATTCATCTTCTTGACCGATAACTGTGTATTTATCTTGTAAAATAATATAAAATAATTTTAAAACTAAATTTATCTTAATATAGAATTTATAAACTGTAAATTATAATATTTTATTATTAATTATTATTTTATATATTAAAATACGGGAAAATCGCAAATGGATGCCATTCCACTGCACATCAAATGTCAAGTGGGTCACTATAATTCATTGTTTGAAAGAACACGTTTAATTTTACACGAATGTGTTCAATTTCAATTGAAGGACATATTTTTATTATTTTTTTTTTTTTTAATGAATATAAACTGGTTCACTGTTTTATTAAACGTTCCAAACACTACTATAATATTTTTTGTGTTCAATTTGAATCCAATGATATGTTATGTATCAAAAAGATGATTTTGAGCGGTAATGGTCTTTTAGTCTAGTCTTTTATATTATCATCATTGATGATTCATCAATAATTTATTTCAGTACATGATGAGTTAAATTAATTTTTTAAATTTTTAAATAAATATGTCAATTCAATACTGTTTGGCATTTAGATTAGCAAAATAGTTACATATCTTCAATTTAACATGAACAGGCGTAGTGGTGATGATGACAATAGTAATAAATACCCTGTGAAATTAAAACTTAGTTTTGTATGAGCAAGAAAAAAAGAAACTGATAGTCAAAAATTAAAAACTATTGCACAGGACAAAAACTACTGTGGTAACTGATGAGCAATCATAATTGAATAGTAATTTAATTTTAAAAAATTAGCTTTATTATGTTTATACATTTTCGGTTAAAGATGGCCCGAAGTTTAAAATTGCTGACTGGCCTGTCACCTGTCCGTGTCTTTATCGTTTTATCAGCCGAGATAGCTTCTTCTACACCTAAAAAAAATACATTATTACAAAATCTTAATAAACAACACTGGTCGATATCGAACATTTTTAAAATATGTAAACCTTGAATTTGACTAAAATAGTAAAATGTCATCTGATTTAGAGGTACCTATTCACTATTGTAGATATTAACTATATATCCCCATTCGTATGATAGCCATTACCTATATCCGTGTATATCATATATATGTTACATACAATGTCCGGAATTGTACATTTCGCAATTTGTACAGTGATTTTTGTACACATTGCGAATTGTACAATGTTGCTGTACAAAGTAACTAGATTGTACAAGTTTCATTTCGCAAATGTATCTTCATTTTTCAAATCACAAGATTACTGCTAGTTTTAAAGTCTTAATTATTATTAACAAATAAATAGAAATACTGGATATTTTAATATAAAGTTACATAAATTACAATTTAATAATAAGTGGTATGTTTTAAAAGTATTTTCTTAACAAATATTACATATTAGTATATCATATAAAAAAATTTTTTAAATTAATATTATTTTCAACTTCACTCATTTTGCCCGATTGTATAATACTATAATCACACTAATATAAGCATATATAAGTTGAAATATTGCAGTAGTTCCGATAACAATGCACTAGTCCGTATTAAAATCTGTTTAAATTATATTTATGAACGACTCAACGACAGTACTTATCGTAAAGTCGTTTAGATAAACTTTATAATTTTTATTGCATTATACCTTTACTAATATAGTAATATGTTAGATTCCACATAACGTGGGAAAACAACTCATATGACTCTCATACGAGACGAAATTATACATCTTATTATAGATTCACGTATTTTATCTCATATCACAATGTGTACTGTGTACACTGTACAGTAATATGTAGTTTTATTCGATTTGTAATTTTTATAATATGTTTTTAAATTTTGTGATTTGTTCGATGATTGTAGTATACTCAATGCTAATACGTAAAGACCAGGTACATCTAATTATATATGATATACTAATATGTAATATTTGCTAAGAAAATGCTTTTTAAACATACCAGTTATTTATTATTATATTGTCATTAATGTTTTTAAATTTTGTGATTTGTACAATGAAGATACATTTCCCGATGGGCCATGGGCCGCGTATTAACTAGTTGACGGGGCCGCTGCATGCGCTACCAAACTACGGCTGTAACCTGTCGCAAATTAAATTTTAAAATTTATAGATTTTTATAAATACGATTTTAAATTTTATTCATATCAATTATTGCAAACTAGAAAGCAATAAGTCATTAACCAAAATATGAATAATAAATATTACCAAAGTCTATAACGCATAATATAACAGGATAAATTTAACAAAAACTGAATAATAATTTAAAGTTATTGCAATAATTCTAATCAAAAATAAAACAATCTCCGTGAACAGTAAATTTATAAATAGTCTGGTATTCCGTCTTCGTGTTGTCGCCTGTCGGAGGGTAACGACGACGAATTTTAACAATGCAAGTCGGCGTGGAACTGTAGTCTGAACTATAAAAATATTTTTATTTTAAATTTAGATTATTTTTAATATTATAAATAGTAATATCGAATTGATATAATTATAAATATACATATTAGGTAGTTTACCATCTAAACATGGGGCCGCTAAAAAGTTATTTTCCCGGGCCGGTCCAAAATTCCAATCCGTCCCTGGGGAAGTTGACAAGAATTTTAGTTTACCGAGAACGATTTTGCGGCATTATAAAGTTACTCCGGACACCACACTACCACAGTTATTGTGGTGGCGGAGATAAGTGTCCAGCAAGCTCCCCCCCTCCGTTGTCCGGCGACAATTCGTCTGCTGATGGCCGTGCCGCAGCCCGCCAGCCAGCCCGGCGACCGACAACCTGTGTCTTTCGTTGTCTTCTCTGAGCGGTCGAGCTGGACACAACGTCATTCCGTTCGACGTCGCGTGCTACGGTGGTGTGCCGCCTGATCCGCGTGTTCGGTCGACGCGTATCTTCTGCTAAGTCTTCGCCGTTCCATTAATCGCGGCAAATAAGTAGTCGTTCTTTTTGGCGTGGTCTTTTGGTAAATCATAAATTTATACTAATTCACGCGTCCGCGCTTTAATTTTTGACGCGTTACAAACCATGTCGTGACGGTTGCTGTTGTCACACCGTCGGAATCTTGTAGCCGAGAGCTTAGTGCGACTGTGACCACGTTCTCGCCTTCCCGGGATATGTACCTTAACCATATAGTCAGTCGTCCAAAGGTATTACATCGTCGTCCCAGCTTTCAGTCTGCAGTATTGTGGACCAACATGCCATACTGACAGTTGCCATCGGAACCAGGGTTCGTCTTAAATTATTATATATATGTTTCAGGCGCGTAGTCAGGGGGGGGATGTTACAGGTGTAATAACACCCCCCCCCTCCACAGTCGTGGTATACTTAATATTTTTTTTATCAAGATAAAGACGCATCATAAGCACGAATTATCTTAAATCGTGATTTACACTTATTTACCAAAATGAAGTATATTAGTTTATATTACGATAACAATAATGTAAAGCACTAAAGCCGGGATCCGGCATTAATTACTATTTTAGACCGTTCTGTTACGTTTTATCGATTACTCGTTTCATGCACGATTTAATATATCTTTTTATGCAGCGTGTAAGAAAACGTTTACAACTTCTTTTATTGATTATTTGATTATCATGAAGAACTATCGTATACCTACGTAAAGTTATCAATTTTGTGTTTATAATTTTAGATTCTGAGCGGAGCGATGAATGTATTGATTTTACCATGATGTGTGTGTTTTTTTGTTTTGTGTCTGTCATCACGTTTTGGGGCAGTAAAAATGCTTCGATTTTTGACTTCAGTACCTCGTTCGATCAGAAAATGAATCTAGTTGGTACTTTGGGGGGGGGGGAAGAAAAAAAAATCTTAATACTTTTCTAAATAATCGAGAAAAACAAACTAAAAATTAAGCGAAAAACGGGAAATTTTACGCACACTCATTTTTCGACAAAATCGATTTTGGTTTTTGATGTAACATTAAAACAAATGACGAATGTTAATATAAGTATATTCTATCCACCATGCAATTTTCGAAAATGTTCGACTTAAGTTGAACTATTCATAGGCATTTGAAATTTTCGATCATTATTAGTTATTTAAAATTAATATCGATAAAAATGTATTCGTTAAGCAGAAATGCTTGAAAATGTAATACAAGGCTTCTAACACATTGTAACATTAGCAGTTGAAAAATAAAAATAAATTCATTGTCACAATTTTTTTTTATAAGCATTCAAAGTTTGAATTTTGACAAAATATGTAAAAATCACAAAAATTCACAAAATATTTTAAGCTAGAAATTCATAAAAAATTTTCTTTTTAAATCTAAGATTTGAAAATTTAGTAAAAGACTCCTTAAAAGTTTTTCAATCTTTATCACAAATAAAAATTCAAATTAAATTTTTATGAGCATTTGAAATTTAAATTTTTACAACATTGGATTTTCACTTTTAGCGATTTCTTTATTTTGGTGTAACTCTAAAACAAATGACTGCAGATACTTGAAATTTTGACCAAATGTTTATATAGGCGTTTTATATATTTGATAAAATTTTCAAAATATTTAGATTTGATTTGAGCTGGTTACTGACATTTTAATTTTTCAACTTTTTTAGTTTTTTTTTCTATAAATATCGATAAAAATGTATGTGTTCGGTAGAAAAGCTTGAAAATTTAATACAAGGCTTCTAACACATTGTAACAATAGCAGTTCAAAAATATTAAAAACACATATGCACGATTTTTTTTTATAAGCATTTAAAGTTCAAATTTTGACTAATTACGTAAAAATTACGGCAATGTTCAAATTATCTTAGATAGAAATTCATAAAAGTTTTTCCTTTTAATTCTAAAATTTAAAAATTTAATACAAACTCCTAAGCATAAATGCTTGAAAATGTAATACAAGGCTTCTAACACATTGTAACAATAGCAGTTGAAATAAATTAAATTCATTGTCACAATTTTTTTTTTATAAGCATTCAAAGTTTGAATTTTGACAAAATATGTAAAAATCACAAAAATTCACAAAATATTTTAAGCTAGAAATTCATAAAAAAATTTTCTTTTATATCTAAGATTTGAAAATTTAATACAAGACTTCTAACACTGTTACAATAGCAGTTGAAAAATAAAAGAAATATATAGTCACAATTTTTTTTTATAAGCATTTAAAGTTCATATTTATCCAATATTCTTGTGTCAAATTTAATTTATGATACATATTTTTTATTTCTTCTAAAAAAATATATATATATACTTAGGTAACCCACTCCCGCTCCTGTCTTTAACATGGCATGCAAGTCGTTGCCGATAACCGCCAATAATTGTAGGATCTGTAACGCCGCAAACAGGCACCTTGGTGGTTTACAATGTTTACATCCCCCAACAACATAAATAATCACTTTGAATTGCATATAAATATTTATTTTTATATCATCACATCTTATTATAATCATTATAACAGTCTCACTTAATAATAATGCCAGCTCATCTATGACTTCATTAACTTTTATTTTAACATTTATATGCTTATAAATAAGTTAATTTTTTTTTGTGGAGGCGCAAATTTTTATGTTGCCAGCATAGGCGCAACTAGAGGCCATACACTGGGGGTGCTAAAATTATGTAGGTGAAACAGACCCGTGGGGGCTACGCCCCCACACCCCAAGTACAATATTTAAATTTTATAATTACTATAACCAATCTTAAATGCATCATAAAAACATAAGCACACTAATATTTACCTCATAAATACATTAGGTATATTACCTATATTATTATTTAGGTGATTCAATTCAAATAATTACCTAGTATAAACAGATAAATAATATTTATTTTTTTAATAACAGATGTCAAAATAATTATACAATTTACATTTTTAGCAGTCACTTACATGAGGTACAATCTATCTCAAAGGTTAGGTAATAATACTATGTTTACATAATATACAATATTATACATATTGCCAATGGCCATAGTTTCCGAGGCTTAATTCAAATAATAATAAAAAAAATATTATGCATAATATATAATATACTATTTTATACTAATACTATTTTTCTTTTATTAGAGGAATTGGAATATATTTCCAATATTTCTGTAGAAGTAATTTTATTAACAACATATCTTTCAATATTTAAACAACCTTACGTAAAACAAAAAAAAAACTTTTTCATATGACTTTTCCATTTTTGGTGTTTTTGATCTGGAGGTGCTAAATTAAAGGCTGGGGGTGCTGAAGCACCCCCAAGCACCCCTTTAGTTGCGCAACTTGCCAGGAGCACCGCTCCTAAATGAACCCCAGCCTTGGTTGAAATGAATGTAACTTTTTAGCCTATAATAATTAAAATGATACTCTGCTATCATATGTAAGAACCCTATGATTTTGTGGTAAACCGACATTATTTTAGGGATTGGTATAATATTATGTTTTTTATATTTTATAGTTAATTACGAGTATATAAATATAACTAGGTCACATCTTTGTTTTAAAATTGAATAATAGTTATTCCATGCACCATGCAAACTAAGTCATGTGTAATAAATGATACAATAGTACTTTAAGTCTTAAGTTTTAATCAATTGCAATTTACATGATTTGTATTGTTTTCAATTTATTATCCATCATAATGTATTTATGGATAATTGGGTAGTGGTGGTACCTAGGTATAATGCCTATTACTTTTATTATGTTTTTATTCATCATGTGCAGGGGCGGACTGGGAAGGGTCCGGAAATTTTTAAACACAATCAATTTTCAACAAAATCGATTTTGGTTTTTGATGTAACTTTAAAACAGATGACCATAGATAAATGAAATTTTCACCCAATGTTTATATATAAGTATATTCTATCCACCTTGCAATTTTCAAAAATTTTCGTCTTAAGTTGAACTATTTATAGGTTAGGTTAGGTAATTTTAGATTCAAATTTAATTTTATCCATTACAGTAACCTATACTGCAGTACAGCAGAGCGACATCCACGACTAACCAGCTTTTTAAAATTTTAGAAAATTAGCTTTTTTTTACTAAGTACCTACAGAGTAAATTATTTCTCCAAAAAAGTAAATAATTAATGATGTAGAGTTGTGTGCTAAAAAAAATCACTGTGTATATTGTATTGTATTCATTCAAGTATTACCTATGTAAGTGTTTACATTTAGTATTTTTTAATAGATATGTTCTCGTTTTTTTTTCAAGATTATAAACATTTTATATTACAACATTTACAACTATATTCATCAATAGGAAAAAGTTATACAGAATTGTGTTTAATGCTATAATATTACATCGTTCGATATAAAAATTAAAACTATATTATCTTATCTGAAATAATAGACTTCTGCCAGGAATTTATTTAAAACTATAATTTTAATCTATTTGACCGTTGAACTAAAGAAAACATTAATAATGGTTCTAACTGTTCTGTGCAATCTGTACTCGGCGATTACACTAGTCATTTTTATTTTTTATAGATTAATAAAAAATACGTGCAATAATGGCAAACAGAAATGAAAATTGTACAGAAGTTAAATATAATGATCAAGAATTTGAATTTAGGGATTGATTGAATCACAATAATATATTATTATAATAAAATAATAGCAATTATTGCAATAATAATACATCTATGCATTATAATATACGTAATGTAATATATTATAGATATAGTCATAATTTCCGAAAGTCGATTAACTATAATTATTATTTATTTTCTATTCAAATTGCTATGGTTAGGTAATTGATTAGTAGTAAGTATTTAGTATTATAAATTATAATAATATTTTACATTTATGCGTAATCAAAAAGATAATTAAAAATATTAGATATTAACACTATTAAATGGTAATTTTCAATAGAAATATTTAAAAATGAAAGGCAACAACCGCCGCCCTACCCTAATTATTGTCGTTCAGTATGGTCAATACTTTAATTCTGTAG
The DNA here is from genome assembly GCF_037042655.1 of Diuraphis noxia. Classification (NCBI taxonomy): domain Eukaryota; kingdom Metazoa; phylum Arthropoda; class Insecta; order Hemiptera; family Aphididae; genus Diuraphis; species Diuraphis noxia. The sequence continues at coordinate 57,073,363 of NW_028301714.1, read as the reverse complement.
TTTTCTGCACTGTTCTGTGACTAGTGGACGGATGAATCGTTGAAATTTTCCCGCCATACAATTTTATCTATCCCGGCTCACTTGACCCTACGGATTGGGACAACATAGTCATTAGTCTCGTCTCTCGTGTCTACTTAGGTATTACAACTTAACTTACTGTCTGACCGGAAGTTTGCAGAAACCGCGTGGTTACCAAATCCCGGTTAGTTTATTGCCGAATCGAGGTGACTCCACATCACGGAATTTTCGATCAAATTAAATTATCTTATCGTTTCACCTGACACCTATCACCTCTCGGCTACACGTGGACCTGTTGCACGTCTGCGACCTGCCGGCTGCGAACGTACCGCACTGCTTTCGTATCGCGCGTGTCCACTTGACTGTTCTGATTCAAATCTGTTCAGATCTTAACGGTTTGGAACGAACGTAGGAAATCACTTTAAAAGTGCTCTTTAACCGCTATCATAAGTAATTGGAATTGGTCGCTGTTAATTGATTTGGATGATAATCAAATATATTTCCATAACATAAGTATAATATCTTAATACCAACAGGTAAATTATTATTTAGACTTGTGCTTGACATTGCTTACTTTTAAACCCAATCAATTAGTGTTTGAATAGTTACAGGATGGCTATCATACAATATTTTCGAAAGACACAGAATCTACCGATTCGGGAATCTCAAAAAGTTTTAAATCTCAAAACAATATCAAAAGATATACACAACATACAAATTGAACAATGTTTTTACATTGACATTGGGGAACACAAAAATGTGTCTGCTGAAGAATTAAAGAAATTAGAATGGTTGTTAACAGATCCATTAGATCGTCATGGACTTTCCAAGAACAAATGTCTAGATATAAAAGACAATAATAGCGTTTTGATTGAAATTGGCCCCAGGTAATTGAAGTATTTTCAATATTTATCTCTCAAAACATTGTTTATAATAATATGATTGAATTTTAGATTAAATTTTTCAACACCCTTTTCAAGCAATGTTTTATCGATCTGTAAATCAATAAATTTGAAGTTTGTCAGACGTTTAGAAAAATCTACTCGGTATTTGATAACATTCACAAATAACCATTTGTTAACAGCTGAATTGATTCAACAGGTTTTGTATTGAATATTATTATTAAATTTGTACTTAATTACATTATTTATATGTCAATTTACAGTTAACTACTGCTTTATATGATAAAATGACTGAAACAGTTTATACATCTCCATTGTTATCTTTTAAAAGTCAAGACATTAAAGAAAGTTGGTATGAAGTTGATATACTTGGCAGAGGTGTTGAAGCTATGAAAGAAGTCAATACAAAACTTGGTTGGTAAATGTGAAAATTACATAATTTTGGTTGGTAATGAATTATTACTTAAATGCACAAAATTAGTGATTTGTGGTGTTTATTTATTCTATAATTTATGTATAATCATTTAATTTACTTGTGGGATTATAGGTTTGGCATTTGATGAATGGGATATTGAAAACTATACCAACATGTTTTTAAAGGCCAATCGGAATCCTACTACTGTAGAATGTTTTGATTTAGCTCAGTCAAACTCTGAGCATAGTCGTCATTGGTTTTTTAAGGTTGGTATAGAAATATTTTTAATTTCAATAATAATTTATTAAATTGCTTTCCTATAGGGTGAGTTAATTATAAATGGAGAAACAATAAATGATTCATTGTTTGATATGATAATTGAAACACAACATTTTTCAAACTCTAATAATGTAATTAAATTTAATGACAATAGCAGGTTTGTAACATATTTAATTGTGATTTATTTGAATGAATGATTTAATCATTTTGGTTTTATTTTTTCAGTGCTATTGCTGGATTTAAAGTCAAACAAATAAAACCAACAAAACCATCTGAGCCAAGTCATTATGTTTCTGAGTTATTACATTTAAATTTGGTGTTTACTGCTGAAACTCACAATTTTCCAACTGGAGTTGAACCTTTTAGGTATTTTATACAAAATTATTTAAGATATAGTAAAATAGTATAATTATAATTCCTACAGTGGAGCATCAACTGGTACTGGAGGACGAATTAGAGATGTTCAGGCTGTAGGAAGAGGTGGAATTTGTGTTGCTGCTACTGCAGCTTATTGCGTAGGAAATTTATTTATTCCCGGTAATTTTTAACTTCTTTACTACACAAATTTTATTTTTTTATTATGATTTGACTGTCAAGCAGAGGTGGTACTAGTCAGTCAACACTTTTATAATATTGATTTGTTAAAAATTGTATACATTTTTTAAATTCTACTGCCTAGAAAAATGGTTTTGCATACAATTTATCCCACTCTAATTCAGTTAGTGGCCAAAACAGCAATTGCGAAATCACCACCTCTGCTACTAGGGTCATTACAGTTGACAATCTCTAATATAATATAAAAGTTATCATTGGTGTTTATGAAGTTGTATTTCTTATAGCTTAAAAGATTTGTGATTTGTTATTGTTATTTATATATTAAAAATTTTAAAAATATAAGCCAAAATTCTTATTAATTTATTATTATAACACCAATTTTAATTTATCAAAATTACATGTTGATGTGCATTGAGCAGGATAATATACATAGTATATGTAAAAATTAAAAATTTGTTTTCTAGGCTATGACTTGCCATGGGAAGATAAATCATTCATCTATCCTCAAAATTTAGCAAGTCCCCTTAAAATACTTATTGAAGCTTCTAATGGTGCTTCAGACTATGGAAACAAATTTGGTGAACCTGTTATTAGTGGCTTTGTTCGGTCGTTTGGTATGATCGCAAATAATGAACGCCGTGAATGGATCAAACCTATTATGTTTACTGGTGGACTTGGCACGATGCTGGCTGAGTTTACTACTAAACTTACTCCATATGAAGGTTTGCAAGTAGTGAAAATTGGAGGACCAGTTTATAGGATTGGTTTAGGTGGAAGTTCTGCAAGTTCATTCCAAGTTCAGGGAGTAAATAAGACTAGTTTAGAATTTGATGCTGTCCAAAGAGGTGATCCAGAAATGGAACAAAAAATGAATCGAGTTGTTAGAGCTTGTATTGAAAATCCAGGTTATAATCCTATATTAAGTATTCATGATCAAGGGGCTGGTGGAAATGGTAAATATTAAATAGTAGTTTAAATTATAATACAATATTTAAAATTAAATTAATTATATTTGATTTTACAATATAAGATTAATTTTTAGGAAATGTGTTAAAAGAAATAGTAGAACCTGCTGGTGCAATAATTTATGCAAATAGATTTGAACTTGGTGATCCTACAATTAATGCATTAGAGCTTTGGGGAGCTGAGTATCAAGAAAATAATGCTATTCTCTGTGATGAAAAAGATTTAGAATTGTTAAACAAAATTTCCTTAAGAGAAAGATGTCCAGTTTTACCAGTTGGTGTTGTAACTAATGATGGAAAGGTAAATTATACTCAAATTCCAAATTAGATCAGACTTCGACGGCGACGAGTTTTTGTCGGGCAGCAGTCAGGCAACACCCGCTTATCACCCCTCCCAATCAATAATTTGTTTATCCAATATCCAGCCGTGTAGTACTACCACGCCCATGCACACAACTCGGCTGCCAAAGTCTAATCTTATTTGGAATAGAGTTTATACAAATTATTTTTGCACTAGAACATTTAAAATTAATTATTTTTGTACTTGTTATATACTTGCATACATCTGATAAATAGAAGGTACATTTAAAAATTAATTGTTATAAAGATTTTGGTATTTTTATAGGTTATTTTAACTGAAAATGATAATCCTATTTTCGAAAATGGAAAATATCCAGTAAACTTAGATCTGGATATGATTTTGAGTAAAGTACCACGTAAAGTTTTCAAACAATCATGGCATCCAAAAGAAAAAATACCTTTTGTAGTACCTAATCTAACTGTTATTGAAGCATTGGATAGAGTGTTAAGACTTCCATCTGTAGCTAGTAAAAGATATTTGACAAACAAGGTTGATCGTTCTGTAACAGGTCAAATAGCTCAACAACAATGTGTTGGCCCATTACATACTCCACTTAGTGATGTTGCTGTTACTGTTGTTTCATTATTTGATACGGTAAAATGATAAAAAATTACCTTTTGTGGTTGCTAAATTTTTGATTTGATTTTAAAGGTCGGAATTGCAACTTCCATTGGTGAACAACCTATTAAAGGCTTACTTGATGCTGATGTTGGAGCTAGAATGGCTGTAGCAGAGTCATTAACAAATTTAGTATTTGCTCCAATATCATGTTTAGAAGTAAATTTATTAATACTCTACAAATATATGTTATATAAGGAAATATACATATTATTTAATTTATTCTGTTAATTTTTTATTATTGTAGGATGTTAAATGTAGTGGTAATTGGATGTGGCCTGCTAAACTTCCAGGTGAAGGTGCAGAATTATTTTATGCTTGTAAAGCTATGTGTGAAGTAATGAAACAACTCGGAATAGCTATTGATGGTGGTAAAGACTCTTTAAGTATGGCAGCTAAAGTTGGCGAGAAAAACATCAAAGCACCTGGTATCAAATTATTTAAAATAATTAAATTAATAATGCATTTATAATTGAACATTATTGTAAATTAATTACAAACTGTATAATAGGTTCTATAGTTATCTCAACTTATGTTCAATGTGAAGATGTAAGATTGGTGGTAACTCCTGATCTTAAAGGACCAAGACAAAATCATGAAAATGAAGAAGCAAGTTATCTTCTATTTGTAGACTTATCTGGTGGTCATCGACGACTTGGTGCTTCAGCTTTGGCTCAATGTTATGGACAATTAGGCGATAGTTCTCCAGATTTAGATGATCCTAGCTTGTTAAAAAAAGCATTTAAATCTATTCAAAAACTTATTAAAAGTATTAATTAAATTCTTAATTTCCTACTCATACAACTTGTATTATATTATTTAATTTAAATGGTTGTAGGTCAACTATTATTATCTGGTCATGACATAAGTGATGGCGGGCTAATAACATGTCTATTAGAAATGGCTTTTGGTGGATACTGTGGATTCAATGTGGATTTGAAGACAATTAAAGATGCATCTAGTAAAAATATTATAGACATATTATTTGCTGAAGAATGTGGTTGGGTGGTAGAAGTAGATGCAAAAAATATTGACAAAGTACTTTTGGAAATAAATGTACCTGCTTATGTTATTGGTCGCACATCAACATATGGCAACAAATCTCGTGTATGTTATTATTAAAATATTTTATTTATATAGTAAATTAAAAATTAAATATAATCAATAATTTTATAATTAAGTTAAAAAGTACTATTTTATTTTTCTAGATTCTAATAAAAAATTCAGGGGAAACTATTCTTGATATTAAATTAACTGAAGTGTTCAAAATGTGGGAAAGCACAAGTTATGAGTTGGAAAAGATCCAATCTAATATTGTAACTGCTGAAGAAGAATTTAATTCCTTAGAAAACCGTTTAGGACCGGTTTATTCTTATAATTTTGAATTAAATAATTCATTAGCTGTGCCAGGTATGAAGAATAATTTATTTATTTTGAATGTCTAACATAAACATATTATATTACCTAATAGTATCTTATTATGCTAGCTCAAATGTCTAGCAAATAGCTATACTTATTAAACCTGACTATAGTCCTTTCAATAAATAATCAGTTTTGTTACAAATATAAAAATATGATTAAAAATTAATAAGTTATTATAAGCTTATAACCATAATATCTTAAATTGGCTCTTTAATAAAAAAAAAAAAAAAAACCAATGTTCGGTTCTTTTCTGTTTTAAAAATCAACTTCTAATTTCTAATTTTGAGTTCATTCATTTCCCATATAATTAATACCATTCCCTCGGCAGAATTGACCCAGAGATTTTAACGACTAACTCACATATTTAAAATCAACAAATAAGTGGATCTTCTACTTAGTCGTCAGTTCTTAAAGTCATATAATGAAATTTACTTTTTGTATTTCTTTTAGATATATTGTATTGTTATAATTAAAAGTTAATTATAAACTTAGATGAAATAAATATTTTTTGAATTTTTGTATAGATTTGTCTTTGAAAGTGGCTGTTATTAGAGAAGAAGGAACAAATGGTGACCGAGAAATGAGTGTGGCTTTGTTTATTGCTGGTTTTGAAGTATGGGATATTACTGTTCAAGATCTCTTAAATGAGGCAGTTAATATTGATCAGTTTAGAGGCTTAATTTTCCCTGGAGGGTTTAGTTATGGAGGTATGATATTATACCACACAATTACTGTTTGTGACAAGTATTTGCGTCATTAGGCTTGTTTATTTTTGCAGTTGATGCATATTTGAGTTTTCTCATTTTTATATTTTTTCAATAAGTAATAAATTGGCCAGTGTTAAGTAATAAGCTTACTATAATAGAATTATAGAATGCGTATGTGTTAATTAGTTTTACGACAGGATTTCTTTTTTTTTAGATTTTTGTTCATTGTTTTTTATACATATCAATCAGAAAACAAACATACAAAAATGATAGACAGTAAATTTGTTAATATTAATGAAATAGTTATCTAATTATTTATTTTATAATTCATTGCGTTTAGATGTATTGGGTTCAGCCAAAGGATGGGCTGCAAGTTTAGCATTCCATACCAATGTTAAAAAAAGCTTAGAAAATTTCATGACTAAAAAAAATACATTTAGTTTAGGAGTATGCAATGGTTGTCAACTAATGTGTAACCTTGGATTAGTTGGTAAATTTTAATTTGATTAGCTGTTTCAAATAAATTGTTCAAACATATGTTTAGTTAAATATAATCATTAATTTTAGGTGAAATTAATGAAAACAATTCTTTAAATATTGACGATCCTCCCGTAATAATGTGTCATAATAAATCCGGAAGATATGAAAGTCGTTTTAGCACAGTTAAAATTAATCCATCAAAGGCTATTATGTTCAAAGATATGGATGAAAGTATACTTGGAGTATGGATTGCTCATGCTGAAGGTAATTAATTTAAAAAATAAAATACATAATAAATGAAAACAAAAATATAAATGATACATTTTACCAAGAATATTAAGTTACAAATAAGTTAAGATAATTAAGCAATATTATAACATCATCTAATTTATTGACTTTAATATTTTAGTCTTATTGTTATCTAATATTTTTAAAGTCAAAAATTAAATAAATTACATTTTAGGTCGTTTTGAATTCCGAAATGCTGATGTAAAAGATGCTCTTGTTACTAACAATTGTATTCCTATTACATATGTTGATGATCAAAATATATCAACTGAAAATTATCCAATGAATCCTAATGGTTCTCCCGGTAAGTGATATAATTTAATTTATATTTTGTATTATTTATTCAATGATCTCTTAGAAAATATTTTAAGATACCATTTACAGCCTTTATTATAGATTTCTTGAATACTATTAGATTTATGAAAATATATTGTGTCATCTACTTCTCTAAGTGAAATTATTCCATAGACATAGATTTTTATACCACATAACCCTGTTTACACATAAGTACAATACAGTATGTACTTACTATAAATAGATAAAATAAAACAGAGTAAATGTTTAGAACAACCACATTAAATTAAATTCAAAGTCAATCATGTGTTATTACATTTATTAATATTTAATTTTTTTTTAAATCCTTATATGCATTTTATTTTATGAGCACTTAAAATTTGAAGTATGTTGAAATTAATTATTTTGATAAATTCAATTATAACCTATTGTTTACAGTTCATAACTGTCCATATTTTAATTATTGAAACTTGAAATATTGTAATCCAAGGTCATTCAAACTATAAAAACATACTTATATTTTAATTTAATTAATTTAAAAAAACCTTAACTCGTGATTTGTCTACTCATTAACAATAAAAAAATCAAGAAAATTTAAAACTTTGTCGATGCAAAATGGTAACTTGTTCATTTAAAAAAAGTCAGGTCAGGAAACCACCATAGGCACTGTCTTAGTGTCGTACTCAAAATATATCAAAAATAATTTAAAAAAATATATATTATAGTAAAATTACTAATATGCACATTTATATTAAAAATAGAAAAAAACAGAGAAGTCTTTCTGCTGTTAAGTAATTGTTGAATTACCTTGTTATTGAGTAGATAATTTTAATAGTTAAATTGTAATTCAATGATAATATCTATAATAATTCTGATTGTGAGTTTATAATGTTTCTAAAAATATTTTAATAATTATTTAAAGATATTGCTATTAGTAATTCATTTTTCTATTAGTAATTTGTAGATTAAACTAATGTTTGTCAAAAAAAAAATATATATATTATTATAAATTAAAATATTATTTCATATTATACCTATTAACTATATACCTATTATTAACTTATACGAAAGTCAATAGGTACCATCATGGATACAATTTATCAATATTCGATATGAATAAGTTTGTGATATACAGTGGCGCAACTAGGATCTATTTTCGGGAGGGGTTATACATATAAAAAAATAAATTAGCAAAAAAAAAAAAGTCTTCATTTAATGAAGTGTCTTCAATTTTAAATATTTGACTTTTAAAAACATTTCGGGAGGTCACAACCCCCAAACCCCACCCCTGGTTGCGCCACTGGTGATATACATACATAGTTTAAAATTTTAATCAAAATATCTAATCTAATTTTCCAAATAGAGATATCAAAATTCTTGTTTTTTTATAAGACTCACAGGGATAAGAACTACAATTATATCATTTTTTAATTTGCTTTAATGTTTTGGTAAAAATTTTAAAAATATATTTTTTAATTTAATTATTTCCAAAAATATTTAAGATAGTCATTTTGTAGAGTTTATCGTTCTGAATATAATGACGTTTCAAAATGTTGTTTTCATTAATTTCATGATTTTTAATATTTTTAATATTTGTTCTAGATTTTAATAAATAAAATATAATTATAACTAGGCACACTGAAATCGTTCAGCTGGCCATACGAGTACGCGCGCAGCGAGGCGTTTGGAATGCTTGATAACAATGATAACACTATACAGTATTAAATAATACATAATTTTTCTTGAAACTAAAGAAAAAATTAAAAATCAGAAAATTAACAAAAATAAAATGTTAAAACGTCAATATGTTTAGAAAAATAAACTATAAAATGGCTACAATGATTTTTTTTGGAAATAATAAAATAAAAAAATGTATTTTTTAACTTTTTACCAAAATATTAAAATAAATTAAAATATGAAATAATTGTAGTTCTTAGTCCAGTGATTTTTTTTTATAAATCCAGAATTTTGATATCTCCATTATTTCGGTAGATATCACAATGGGTAAATCCTCTATCGCTGGACACCTGTAGAATAAAATTACTTCTGTACCAAACTTCAGAACAATGGGTCTAATTTAGGCTTGGCTGTGGAATGTGAAACGCATACACAAAGGTTGTCTTTTATTAATATTGATAAGTGAATATTGATAGAAAATATGTATATTGTATATTATGCAATATATATTATATTATAGTATGTGAAATGCTTAATATAATAAAATTAGTAAAATTTTATTTATTAGTGGAAATTCACAACGATATCATGTTTTTAAAAATAAAAGCTAATCCAGCTGGATTTTTCAATAAAGGCAGGGGCTTGAAAATAAATAATTACAATTTTGTTTTCATTTGTGCAGTTGAATCATAATTCTAGACATTAAGGTGATATATTTGAAAAAGTTTGTTCAACTTGAACTTCTCAACGTTTCTATAGTACAAAAAATGCTCAACAGTCATCATCTTCGATGCTGGAATCTTTTGGTAGAATGTTGAATCTAGTTAGTACATTAATTAAGAGATTGTAATTGAAAATTCTCCGTAGTTTTTATAAAATAATGGAGTAAATAAAAAATGAAAATTTGTAAAATGTTAGTGCTATTACTAAAATTAAAATTGTCTTTGATTAGTTTTAGTTATTTTTCTAAAACCGTCAATGATAATTGTTCGTTTGGTCAAAAAGCTTTAAAACCTACTACAAGCCGGTTCCCTTATAAGTTTTTATCATATAGCTAATAAAAATATTAATAAATGCGATAAATTATGTTTAAAGCATTTAAAGTTCAAATTTTGACAAAAACCACAGTTGTTTGTAGTTAGTAAAATAATTTTTATAAATTCCTAACTTTAAATAATTTGCAAATTATTGCAAATTTTTACGTATTTTGTCAAATTTTAAATCTCAGACGCTCATAAAAAGTTATTGTGGATTTACTTTACGCTTACCTTTTTTTTTAGTTTGCATTAACAATAACTTATGAGTTATAAGGAACCTTGTATTTTATTTAAGCCCTCTTTGCTTCAGCCGTTAGCACCCCTGCGTACCCCCTGCAGTTCCCTTTGCATAGTCGTTATTGTGGGGACCGTATGTTATTTGGATTATGCGTATACTGTGTAATATAAATGAGTTATATTTCAGTTTATAATAAAATATGAAAATTCAAGAATATCATAATTTATTGTCCAAATTACAAATGTTTAAAACTAATAAAATTGGCGGAAAATACCTTCTTCCCTTGTAGGAATTGTAGGATATTCACGATAATCCGATAATTTTCAGTGATGAGGTCCTTCCGTTGTTTGTTTAACGTATCCATATCATTTATTTTACAGGTGGAATAGCCGGTATATGTTCATTCGATGGCAGACATTTGGCCTTAATGCCGCATCCGGAACGAAGTGTGTTCACGTGGCAGTGGCCTTACACGTACGGGTTGATGGCAGATGGGCTTAAAGACGGTGATTACGCCCCTTGGATGCAGATGTTTTACAACGCTTATGAGTGGTGCTCCCGTAATTAGTCTAACACAACGTACAGTGCCTACTCGTTGTTGAAGAACATTTTTCAATAGTAACAATAACAACGAATTCGATCATGAGTCGTGTATAATAATAATAATGATTGCAATAAATATGAACGAATAAATTTATACGTGTATAATAATAATATATTGCCATTTTTCATGTTATGTAATCCTCTTCATCATTATTACTTGTTGTGCTTAATTGTATAGTTGTATATTTTCTTATTAAAAAAAAAATAATAATAATAATAATATATACCTACGTGTGTTATTATTGCAGCATTGTGTATAAAAAATAAAAAATATTTTTGTTTTATTTTTTCGACCTATACGCATACGATACGCGTTGTCTTAGGTTTTTGTCGACAGATATTGTGTAGGTATCAAGGTATGTAAGGCTTTTGTTCAGTCTAGTGCGGTAGTATTACTATACTATTAGGTAAAAGGTCATTAGATTATCAGAACAGCCGCGTATACGTAGGTATATGTACGTAAATTCATTATTATTTTTGTACACACGATGATGAATCGTCGACCGGTCGTCGTCAGTGTGTTCTGGTCGGTGTAGTCGTACTCGTGCCCGTTTATTATAATACGAATCAGATACTTATACTATATAGTATATAATAGTTGTGCACACTATCATAATAACGATGAGGCGAATGATGATTTCCTATTTTGATTTAATAATTTTTTTAAACGTGTTTATTGCAGCTTTATCGATCTCCACTTCAGACGCGTATATTCCAGACGCTTCGTTAAGTGTGGTAAGCATAACAACACAAGACGTTTTAATGCTTACACATCTACGTCCTTTTGTTTTAATTATCCTTTCATAAAAATAACCATAATAATATTTTTCGAGAAATCGCCCTAGCCTAGGTAGTGAATTCAGAATTACTTATGCCTAATACAATCAATATTTTATAACTGCTGGAAACGTTTTTGATAACCATATTTTTGGGACGGTCCAGAAATCGGCTTTCATTGCGGTTGAGCGCATTTCGGGCGAATGGAGTAATTTATACAATTCCTCGACCTTTGTATTCGCCGGATGAATTTTATACACAGCGTGTCTTCTGGCTGCTTTCCATCCAAAATATGGACTTAAAAGTGAACGTTTTTGTATCGGTTAGCTCAATCTTGTTAACAATAAATACGTACATTCGTCATTCGAAGAACCACGGTTGAAAAGTATTATTAACGAGATTGTTATTTATAAAGACATCCGAAAGTCAACACAATATTGTAGTTAGAACAGTTAGGTATTATACTTATGGCTGCATCCGAGTTGGGTCCCAAATTTAAAATTGCTACACTAGTTGGGTCCCGAATTATTTTAGGTACTACACTAGCTGGGTCCCGGATTTTTGTAGGCACTATACTAGTCGGGTCCCGGATTTTTGTAGGTACTATACTAGTTGGGTTCTGAATTATTTTAGCTACAACATTAGTTCTTGAATATTTTTTGGTAAGTACTACACTATACTAACATTTTCCTTCCCATTTTAACAGACTTAGGACTGTCTATAATCTATTTAGACCACAGGTATGGTTAAAAATGTTTTTTACAGTTTTTTTTCTTTTCAATTAAAATATAAGTTATTATAATTTTATAAAAAATAAATCTCCTACATTTTAAAATAAACCTAACCAACCTACATTTTGAAAGCGGTAAATTGAGTCCTGGGGAAAAATAGGTGGTAGGTAAGTTGAGTCCCAGAAAAAATAAGGCAGTAGATAATTTGAGTCCCAGGGAAAAACGATTTATATGCATTTAAAATTTAAAAATATGCACTATAAAATTGTTATTTGAGGACATTCATTGACTGCATGTATATGAATTGTTCACAAATCATAAATACAAATTTTATAGTGCACATTTTTAAATTTTAAATGCATATAAATCGTTTTTCCTTGGGACTCAAATTACCTACTGCCTTATTTTTTCTGGGACTCAACTTACCTACTACCTATTTTTCCCCGGGACTCAATTTACCGCTTTCAAAATGTACCAAACTTATCTCGGACTCAATTTACCTAGCCCCACCCCCTTATAACTATCCTGTCCCATGCCTTTCCACGAGACAGGGTTATTAAAAATGTTTCTAGCTGTGGTTACGAATTGATCAGAATAATAACGAGTAATAATGTGCTGTTTGTACCAAAGAACGGTACTTTGAAGAAAATTCAATTTAATTTGTAATTGGAGAAAAATTTATAAGACTTTTTGTTACTGCACGTACTTGTGATGTGTTTAATAAACGCCATGATATTGATTACTTTTACCTACATTTATAGCCGAAAATAATTAAACGCCATGGCTATCCATCCGAAACTCATATAGTGGATACGAAAGATGGATATCTATTGGAAGTCCATAGGATACCACACGGAAAAACCATTAAACAGTACAGAAAATTCCCAGTGTTCCTACAACACGGAGTCGTAGCTAGTTCTGCTGACTGGATAATCAACGGGCCTTCGAAAGCGCTGGGTGAGTTTCGATTCAGATTATACCTACCTATATAGTGCAATATATTATCAGGCCCGGATCAAGACCTATATGGTGCTGGTAGGTTGTGCAAATGTGGTTACCATATTTTGCTAGTACTTGGTAAAAATATATTTTAAACGTGTTAAGTGGGTTTATTTATTTACTTATTATAATCGGATAGAGCACAATATCAGTTTTAAGTATTAAGTACAAGTTAATAGTAACAAGATGATGCATTTACGCAGAAAAAAAGATAAAAAATAATACAACAATAATAATTACAGGATAAAGATTAGTGATAAAATAATTCACGCATAAAATCGAATAATACATTTATAATTAGTAATTACAAAAAGAATCAATTTAGTGTTAGAATAAAATAAATCAATATGAGAGTAGGTATCATTAGCTAATTGCATAGTTTTGTTTACAGGGCATTCAGAGCATAGTTATTTTTAAGTATTTGTGTTTAAAAAACATTAGTACACCAAATAAGTTGGCACTGAGAGAATGAAAATATTTAGCAATTTAGTAATTTTTGCGAGTACAGTAGAACTTCGATTAACCGTCACTGTCAGGACCGGGGCTATGACGGTTAATCGAATAGACGGTTAACGGAAATTTTGCAAAAAAAAAAACGTGTACATACATATACACACATTTATTATATTTTTACGTGTGTGTACTTTAAAAATAATACATATAAAAAAAATATAACATATAAATAAATTATTATAACACATATAAATTATAAACATTTATAAACAAGTTTCACCTTTCTTCAAACGTTTAATAATTTCAAGTTTTTGATTGAATCCTAATACAACACGTTTCCTCTTTTCTGCCATCTTCGAAACACGACACATAAACTACGAAAACACTAATACACACGGTACACACTTACACGTAGGCTGTTCTATATATTATATTGTATCTATACTCTATAGTGACCAATATACCTAGGTATACGAAAATTATAAATCAGCTTTTTTTTCTCCTGACAACAATACTTCTTATATTTAGTGTGTATAACAACGGAGTATACATATCTAGTTAATGAGGTTTACGATTAATTGGTACCAAATTTGTAAAATATAAACTATAAAGCGAAGGAATTGATTTTGGATAACTGTTCATAGCAATATGGCATTATATTTGTATAGGTAATACCTAGAGCACATAAATATTTTAAAATTATTGAACCACCTTCCCTATGAGCTATGAACAAACCCTAAAACAATAAAACGTAAATTTCTATATGGGATTTATTTTATTCTAACTATATTGTCTGTGTGGTCCGACTGAAGTTAATAATTAAACATAGGTAGGTTGGTAGGTAGGTACAGAGTAGTTGATGATAGGTTAATACCTACATAGGACATATAGCCACATAGGTACTTTACTTGTAGATTAGATTGTATCGTAATCGTAAAATTCCGTAGGTACTTAATCAAAACAAATATTTTTAACATTGTTAATGAAAAATATATTATACAATAAAAAAAAAAATAGGTACCTATACCGATCGTGCATGGTCTTGCGGTGACCATAAATCCATGGTTAATTACGATTCTGTACACTGCTTATGAAACATGCCGTGATCCGGGTCTATAAATTATATTATATTATTTAATTATTATATATTGATTTATTATTAAATAAAATTTGGTTGATTATGTATCAACAGTTTTAAAATTCCGTCTTTTTATTTTAATTTACATAATAATATGCTAGGTTAAAGGTAATTATTTTATCATCATTTTAAGTATATAGTAATGCGTAATTAATGTATATAGGTATGTTATAGATTCTGAGCGCCGAGCGGAGCAAATGACAAATGTGTGTAAGGATTTTATAAATTTATAATGATGTGTTTTTTTTTGTGTCTGTTGTTATCACTTTTTAGGACAGTTAAAGTTTGATTGTCTTCGACAGAATTTTATGTGGTAGGAATCTTAATCGTGTTGATACTTATTGGGAGGTTTAAAACTACTAAAAAATGATAAGAATTCCTAATGTTTTACAAAAGCGCCAAAAAAACGAATAAAAAACTAAGAAAAACAGATTTTTACGCACAATCTTCGAAAATTCAATTTTATTTTTCATCATAACCCTAAAGAAAAATAACGGTTTATACAAGACATTTTCATAGAATGAAATATTGAAGTATTTCTAATCTTTTTGAGCTATTTATAGGCATAAGAAAATTTTGAATTTTATCAGTTTTTTTACTGTCGACATAAAATGATAAACTTGGTCAATAAACTTGAAAGTGTAGTACGGGGTTCCTTAAAACTTATTGTCTCATTGTTAATTGACATAAAAAAAAAGAAAATTATTTAACTCTTTGCATGTTTTGTTATATTTTATTATTATCTAGTTATGTTATTTTATATAATTGTTGAGCTATAATAGTAAAACTAAAAGCTAATAAAAAAAAAAAAAAGAAAGTTGAGCGTAAATCCACAAAATTTTGTTATGAGCATCTGAAGTAAGAATTTTAACAAATTCGTCAAAATCACGAAAATTGAAAGATTATTTCGAGTTAGATTTTCATGAAATTACATATTTTTGGTCTTACATAAGACCAAAAATAACGGTTTAATTTATTTTTTTGTAATTTAAAAATACTATTCTTTTTTTAAGCTTAGCATTTAAATAGTACACAATTATATTTTATACAAACAATGACTTTGAAAAAAAAAATGAATTTAACCTACTGTAGTACTACAATGCCTAATAGTATAATAAATTACTTTAATTATAATTAATAATATTATAAAATATACTTAGTTATAAATAATAATATTATACGCTGACAAACCATCTTTGCTCAGAATTGTTTTTTTTTCATACCTACAATGATTATATATATCACTGAATTCAAATTAAATAGTCATTGCAGTGATGACTCTCTAGACTCTAAGCCTTTATAGATATAATACCGCACAGTAGACCGTTACCTACCCACTTCTTGTTTTTAAAAATAGATTTAAATTTTTTTACGTTATTTAAAATCATAACACATTTTTAAAGGATTGCCTACCTAGGTGAATAACTTGAAAGTTAAATCGATTCTCACTTGAAATGACTATAACTGACTAGTCACTCAAATATGGTTTTCGCATTTACACTTTTTTACCTACAAAAAAGCATCGGTCATATGCCTGGGGACTGTAATTAATGATATATTGAAAATGTACAAATAGAAGTGGATCTAGTAATCAAGATATTAGATGTAAATAAGAGTATTCCGTTGCATGACAATTATTATTAGGGTTAGGATGTTTATGACCTTAAAAACACTAAAAAATGCACAAAAAATATCAAAATATGCCCTTAAAAAAATTAAACATGCCATTATAAAATTTTATTTCTAACCCAAAATGTATTTTAAATTAATTTACAACTTTAAAATTAAATACAAATTATATAAAAATATGATATTTTGAAATTAGGTACTTACAGTAAATTAATATTTAATTTTGTTTTTACTCAATACATACAAATGCGTAGATTTATTGTCACTGCTTTCTTTTGATGCAATTCTATAATGATTTTATAATATAAGTTATTTTGTATTTTTGTCCTATCGACACACTATCACAATCATCGGTCGTAAACATGATTAATAAACGTAGAGTTAAAGTTAAGATAAGTAAGTAATATAGATAAGTTAATTATAAACAACGGGTTTCATATTTCTCATTTTCGTTAAATCTGAAACCGACTGTGATGCCTATCTATGGGTTTTTATTGAGGTTTATATTGTATTTAAGTTTTATTTTGGCAAAATATGCATTTTTTCATAAAAATCCCTAAATATGCAAAAATATGCAAAATAAAATTGAATGTATCTGATTCTATGTCGCACAAAACGTATTTATAACTTGGTCTGCAATGCGCACGACTAAAAAAAAAAAATATGCAAAAGCCATAAACATCCTAACCCTAATAATTATTATTATTGGTTTGATCGACTATCTAATCGAAGTGAAAACACTTTGCTTTCGTTGAACGTCTTCGAGACCTACATGTTGTTTTTTTTATAAGCATTTAAATTTTGTCGACATTTATAAAATTGAACATTTGCAAATTATTTTGTAGTTTCAAATGTATAAAATGTTAAATTTGTTTTAGCCATAAGGATAGAAAATTTAAAACGAAGTTTTTCATAATTTCATAGTCTTATACATGCGTATACTTAATAAAATATGCTTATAATACTTAATATAGGCTGAAATAGGTGCGAAATACCGACTTTGCTCAGAATCGTTTTTCGTATAGGTAGTACAATGATTTAATACCATTGAATTCAAATTTATTTAACACATCCATTACAGTAATCTAAATTACAACTTATATATGACAGAGATGTACCAACTTTATTTTTATTTCATCTTCCAAAAAAGCAGAATATTTTTCAGTGAACTCGGGTATATAAAATTAAATTTTTAACTATGTGACATAAACGTAGGTATAGTTTGTTATGAAATTTAAGCGTTTTCAATTAAAATTTGTCATTGACTATATAGGTTAGAAAATTGATTTTTATATGTTATAATATTGTATTTTATGAATATCTACTAAAAAAATATTCTACTTATATGTTATTGGAATATGAAATTAAAAATGTATTTTATCGATTAACCGTGAAAATGAATGAAGTGATAAAATAATGGTCTTAATGGTTTTATAGTAATTTCTAGGTACCTCTATTTATATTGTATACTATATATTATATAATAATATGTTATTTATTTTTTAGCTTACCAATTAGCGGATAATGGTTTCGACGTATGGTTAGGAAATTCAAGAGGCAACACGTATTCTCGTGCTCACAAGAGCATCAGTCCAGATAGTGAAGAATTTTGGAATTTTAGGTAAATAATAATACAATAATAAAATAATATTAATTAATTAATAATAATATTATACATTTATGATTGATACTCATTACTCTGGCCCACAAGAGAGTTGAGACGAAATCAAGAAAATCAATTGCATGAGGCATATCGTTTCTATAAGTATATTGGGTTAATTAAATTTCGTAAATGGTAACTTCTAACTCTTACCCTTTTTTATCGAGGGACAACCGGTTTTTTCTCTAGCGTGCCTGATTTTTATAATCGCTGTACGTATGTGTATAACATAACAGAAATAAATGACAAATAATTCGTATAAAAACAAATAAAAGGTATGACATTCTATCATATCTTTATATTACAAACTGTATAAAGGTAATTCACCAAGCATGCTCAACTCAAATTTTTTCCTTTCATAATGAACTACCTATAGGTAGATATTACTCGGCTTCGCTCTTGTATAGTGTAGTTATATTTTGCGGAATATCATGCTATATAGTAGATGTACCACGGTTTGGATGTATCTCATTTTTTATGTATACCTTAAATTAAGAAGAACACTGTGTTCCTACCTAGTACCTAGCTTTGTGAATTAATTTGACTTAGAAAAGTAATCGCAAGTTGCAAGGATTGGATTTAGCACTTGGTATTTTTTTACATAGTTTAAACTACTATTAACTACCTACTCTTTAAACTTTTCTGATACCTCGAATAAGACTCGTTCAAGATCAACGTTCTTTTTCAAACACTGATTATAATATAATAATAGTATATAGTTATTATAATTAGGCTTGGATTAAATTAATCGGATCCAATTGCTCCCTCTCAACTTATTAAACATCTTTACCCTTCTCTTAACCAAACATTTTA
This sequence comes from Diuraphis noxia, assembly GCF_037042655.1. Classification (NCBI taxonomy): domain Eukaryota; kingdom Metazoa; phylum Arthropoda; class Insecta; order Hemiptera; family Aphididae; genus Diuraphis; species Diuraphis noxia. Next base: position 57,054,304 of record NW_028301714.1, on the reverse strand, counting down.
ATTACTTATACGGCTATACGCTATAGTTATACTACTAAGTAGCCTACTACTTATTAACAAGAAAACAATTAATAAGTGTGTGCTATATTATATTTATGTAGGTTTTTAACAATTAACGGAATTCGATCCGTTTGTATTTTCAACCAAAATGGCAAAATTTGCCTACATATTATGCGTAAATTGTATCTTAATAATCCAAGAAAAAAATTCGAATTCGTTATGAAGTTTACTTGAAAATTTATCTTTCTTACATTTTAATAAAAAACTATATATTTTTGGTGGACTGACCTCCCCTCCCTCCCCCAAACATCACCTGATTCCTAAGTATTTCTAAAGCTGTTTGTAAAACACAATTAAAAAATATCAATAGTACCTATAACATATTATAATATAATGTATTACCACATACCTATAGTCACATTTTTTTTATAGATTTTAAATTTCAATTATTTACAGCTTGTTAAAATCACCAAATAAATTTTTTTTCAATTCAATTTGTTTTGTTTTTATTAGAAAACTTTTATACAATTTTATTATATAATGGCCTTATATTATTATATAATACATACATGATGATTCACAAAGCATGCTCACCTCCAAATATTAAAATCGTAGTTACACGATAAATTTAAATATAGGTAGGTGTACCTATTCTAAATATAGGAATAATATTATCAATTGGTCCTTATAATGTACCTTTTATGAAAAATATAGTAATGAGTAATTTAGTAATTTAACCTTAAAAAAGTAGGTACCTATCTAACTTAAATTACGTTTAAATTATTAACAATATAAATAGTAATTAATTTACTTTCAAATTTCGTTTGGGTTACTTGTGACTATTCCTAAACAGGGGCGTTATTGGGGGTGGGGGGTGGCAGGGTGTACGGTTGCACCCCTTACTTTTAGAATGTTACAATTGGCCTGCGCCTTGCTTGAGCCTAAAATAATACACGAGCCACGAATGCACAATTATTTATATGATTAAAATCAAATTGTAATAACCGGTCTATAATGTATGGAAATAATTGAATGCAGGATAATATACATATACGTATGTATATCTATTTTTATATGGCCTGGTGAAATTTCAAAATGGCCTGCTTGAAATTTCGCACACCCGAAAAAAAACCTGAAATGACGCCTGTTCCAAAACACAATGATTGAAGGTACTAGGTAGACATATAATATATAAAGTGATAGGAGGTGCGTACCACGAGGTGTACCTAATAATGTGTAATTTTTTTGTTATAGTTTTCACGAAATGGGAATCTATGATTTGCCGGCCACCATAGACTTCATCTTAGAACGCACGAACCAAAGTAAATTATACTACATAGGCCATTCGATGGGATCTTGTATGTTTTTCGTCATGTGCTCTATGCTGCCAGAATACAATTATAAAATCCGAGCCCAAATAAGTTTAGCTCCAGTGGCCTACGTTCATCACATGACTTCCGTTTTAAATAGTTTAGTTCCGTATGCATACCAAATACAAGTACGTGTAGAAGCTTCTAAAATAATTTATTTATCTACCTACCTACTTTTAATCTTGAATAGTAAATGTGGGTATATTACTATATTATTAATATATTTTTTTAATTCTAGAAAGCTTCGAATTGGGTTTCGAAAGGAGCGTTTTTACCGCAAAACGCTGCCAGCAAATTAGTAAATAAATATTTATGTGGAGATGATGCTATCAATTCAGAGTTGTGTAAAAAGTATATTGTTTATAAAATGTTCGGGGAGGATACTGTTCAATTTGATATGGTAAATCTATTAAATATTATAAATTTCTAACTTAACTATATAAGGTTTATTAATCAAAAGTTTAAACAGGTCTAGAACCAAGAAACCAATTTGAGTTTGAACGGTTTAAGTTGTTTTTTAAATGTTCAGTTTCTATATTGAAGATGCGAGATTTTCTCTAAACTATTTTAAACTCTTGATTTGCGGAAAAATAATGACCTACCTTTATACGTTTGGTACAAACTTACAAATTGATTTTAATAGCATATTGCGTCCGTTCGTGTTTTTTTCTTCTTACAAATTGGTAACATATAAAATTCGAGTTCAGTAATTCCAACTTTATGTTGCTATAGCTTTAAAATCTGATAGAATTGACTTTAGAATCAAACTTTAACCATCTGTTTGCTAAGTTTGCCTGTAAATCATATATTAGTGAATATTAAATATTGTAAACGATTAACAAGAAAAGACAGATAATACTTTTTATTTTTTAAGGTTTAATGTGTTAATATTATCATATTTTTAAGCGTACACAATTTTGATTTGTGCATTAGTGATACCTACAGGCTACAAATGTATATGTGTACTACATAATATTTTTACCTTAAGCACTTATGTATAAACATTTTAGTTTATAGGTCTATGCCTAAGTTAAAATTATAATAATATATTTTTTTAGACCTTACTTCCTATAATATTAGGACACAATCCAGCTGGTACGTCAGTTAAAACATTAATTCATTTCGCACAAGAAATCACTACAAGTAAATATAGTAATCTAGAATTAAACAATTGATAATTTAATTCCAAAAAACATCTTTTAAAGAAAACTTTCAACAATTTGATTTTGGGAAAGAAAAAAACCTTGAGGTGTATAATTGTTCACATCCACCAAAATACAATTTGAGCAACATAATAGTTCCCATAGCCTTTTATTATGCTAAAAACGATATACTAGCAGATCCTGCAGTAAGTAAAAAATAATTGAATTTTCTCATCATTTATTGATGATCAGTGATGGATTTATAAACACATAATAATATTTAAATAAAGTAATAAATTATTTTGTTTTTAACATATTAATTTTTTTTTGCACCTAGGATGTGGTGGAGTTGTATTCACATCTTCCAAACAGATTAGGGCTACATCTCATTAAATTTGACAAATTCAACCATGTTGATTTCCTGTACAGTAAAAATGTTACTGAAATGGTATATCAAAGTTTAATGAATACAATATTTAAAGCTGAATTTGATGATTGGATACCAGAGTTTGATAATACAACTGCATTAAATACCATAAGTGATTACAATCAATGCAAAGATGAAAGAAATGCAAGGACCACAAATAATGGTTTTTGGCATAAATTTAGTTCGTTTATAAAAAAGAAAGAAGTATATCCATTAAAAAGTTTTATGAGAGAAGATAAGGAAGTAAATGTTAAATTAAGGAACACAATTTTAACGGCTTGGAATCAAACATATTTTGAATAGTAATCACAATATTCTTAAACTAATTACAAGTCATTTTTTTTTATTATTATTGAAAATTGTCTTCATTTGAATATGAATTAAAAATACAGAAATTGTGTATTAAATAATGTGGATGTATATGTACAACTTAAACTAAGAACTTCATTCACTCTTTTTGTTAATGGAGTGAAAAAATTAAAATAATGATCAATCTTGCACTTCAAATCCCTTATTAGTATTTTGATCTTGACCTAGAAAAGAAAAATTTAATTTTTATAATTAAGAAAGTAATTTTGTTAATAAAAATTTATAAGACACTTGCTATATTTTTTTTACTATTATTTAGTTATTTTTAACCTTATTAGTTATTACCTTATTTTTATAATAAGTATGTTTTCTGATCAAAAAAGTTTAAAGAACAATTGTTGCAAATTACAAAATTATGAGTTTTGTAATGTATAAGATAAACAAATGCAATAGTATCGTTCTACACTAATTTATATATTAAATGTTATTAGGGCAAACATGGACAAAAAAAAAGTTTTAAATTACTTGTAATCATCTCGGTCCCTTCTTTTACTGCTACCATATTTTGGACTTCTAGAAGAACTAAAATAATAATTATTTATTAAAATTTACTATAAGGTCATTAACATCTATGTTCATTACCTTTTTTTATAATCATCTCTTCGACTTACATAAGGTGATCTAAAAATAAGACAAAACAAATAGTAATATATGAATATGATTAGATTATATAATTAAGATTGAAGACATATTTATTTAGTATTATAGTATGATTTAAATTTACCCTCAATAAATTATGTAAGAATTTTTGTCCATTGAACACTTCATTTCCAACTATCATATATATTTTTTATGCAATTAATAGTTATAAGTTTTGAATTACATCATGTTTACAGATATATTAAATTAATGCGATACTAACTTACCAATACAATTATTTAAAATTATGAATAATCAATATTTTTTCTTTTACTTCCTAGAATAAAAAAATGTCTAAGAAAGTTTGAAAGCCATTTTTCCAAATTTAATTGACAACTTATTCTTATGGAAAATTCCTTATAAATTTATTAGCCATTAAGCTTTTAATTAATTAGTACATATTGTATATAATAATATTATTATATATAAGTCAGTATAGAAATAATTATTTAATGAAATTATTTTAACCTTTCTCGAGAGTTTGCATTACTGGGCTTGCGTTCATAATTTCTATCACGATAATCTCTATGTGATCTTTCTCTACGTTCAATTCGTTCACGAGATCTTGAGGTGTCAGATAAATCCCCTCTATTTCTATAGTCATCTCGATCCCTGCTAAAATATTATACACGTGAAGAATTAAAGTCAAATCAATTAAAAACTTATTTTAAAACCTGAAATTCTTTTCCGGTATATTAATTCTTCTAGGTGTTTCTTCAACTACTGGAGGATACTTTTCACTCATTTTCTTTTCCATTTGTTGCTGAAAACAATTTAAATGATAATTAATATTTTTCATAATATTCATTATTATATATTTAAGATTTAAAAGTGGTAAATATGAATGTATTTGGCCGACATACCTACCTGAATGGGGACAGGGATTCTAGGGAACAGTGTTGAATACCATTCTAATTTAAACAAAAAGCTCTTTAATATATTGCCAATTGTCATTGTTTGACCACCTCCAGCTCTTACATCCATTTCCTAATGCAATATAAAGAAGTATATTTTGAATAAAAATATGTATATAAATTAACCTCATTTATTCAGTTTGGAAAAACCTAAGCTAAATAAAGTTTACCTCTTCATCGTCTAAGAAAGATTCATACCAATCCCATAAATCACCGGGGGGTTGAGTATACCTTAAACAGAATATTTAACAGCTATTTAATTTAAAACGACATAACAGGAAATTGTATATACATAACAGGAGATGGAATACTTTCAGAACTGTAATTATTCTTGAAACAATTATCCTCCACTATACACTTTGGGATAGTTTGATCAAAAACTTACCTGATGTACATAAAACCCAAAGCACGTATATAAGGTGAATCGCAATGGGTAATTAGCCCAGTTACCTGCTTGCGAGTCAATTTCAATGTGAACAGTTTATACAAAAGACAGAACGCTGTAGATACTATTCCACCGGCACCAACTCCTCTGACCTAATTAATATTATAAATAATTATTTAGAAAAAATCTACTTAGATTAGAAAGAATAACTAGATAAATTAAAACCTTACACCGCCACACATTCCAGTCTGTCCAGAAGTCTTACGACTACCTTTTTCCCATGGCTCAAGATGTTGTACTTTATAATAAATTTCATCAATAACTTCATGATAAGTTTTCAATTCATATAAATTTACTAAAATAATAATAAATATTAAATTATTTAATGCATAAAAGTATCCAATATAGGTATACCTTAATACTATAAACCAAATATTGAGTAAATGGTAAAAAAATTAAAAATAAAATACAGCATACACTAATTTGAATACTTAGTAATTTATTAATTAATTTTATCTTTGATAATTACCTTTAAAATAGTGAGATGATTGAATATTAGTTAAAATTAAGGTATTTAAATTCATAGTACGTTCATTGCCCCATATTGGCATAGTATTGTTCTTTCTAGTTAAAATACTTCCTTTAGATTTAGACTGATAATCATTGTCATATCCTAAACAACAATTTTTACAAAATGTAATTTTCTTTAATGAAACCTAAGTAAGCAACATTATCTGATACAATATAATTATTTTTCTTTAACACAAAAGTTACAAATACTTCTAAAAACCAGTTAGCCAATTTTTGATTTTTAACAACATGAAGAAATTTGAAATTTTTGATTTTTAAGTGATATGCTTCTTTTGTGTATCTTGCTTAATATCAGCCTTCTGTCTTAGACTTCTACCATTAAGAGGTCGCTAAACACATATTTTATGTCTTCCTCTTACAAGTGTGTAACATAGCAAATTAACGCTTAGCAGATCACTTTAACTCCAGTAGTTTAATAATGAGAGTAAGTTGACTTACTAACGGAGGTAAACGTGACCTGTTGAGTGCAAATTTGCTAAATTATGCACTCTCAAGATTGAGACAAAAATAGTTGTGTAGTAACCTCTTAACATATCAGTACTAACATAGATAGTAAAAGTATAAAACCATTTAAGACTTACAACATAGTAAATTAACCTGTTGTACTTATTTTCTGTGTAGCCAAGTTTTTGGAGAGAAAATCTCTCATTTACAATCAGAAATAGACCATTTCTCTTTAATTTCTGAATTTTAATTATTTTATGTAAATTTTACATTTTTTTTGTTAACTTTTTAACGATTTGATTTTAAAAAGTACCTAAATCTATATTAAGTGAAATGTTTAATTGAAAATGCAAGGCAAAGAAAAAAAAATCTACAATTGTGGAACGATTGGTAATGCGTAAACCATTTTTATTTAGTTTATAAGATCATAAACATTCTAACTCTTCTTATTAGATGTGAACATCAAAGAATATAAAGGTTATAACTCAGGTTTTTAGCTCTATAAACTGCAAAGGAACCTATTTACTATCAGATTCATTGATTTCATAGAATTAATAAGATGAGATAACATGACCATGTAGACGAACACATATATTTTGGTATGAATAACAATTTAATCAACATGGTAATTTTTATTTACAAAAATTTTGAAACCAGTCACTGAACTTAGATCATTGATTTCTGTCGAATCAAATAAAAGTAACTATACCTAGCACACATATTTTGGCCATGCTACTTTTCAAAATGATAACAAATTAAGAGAAAACAGTTAACATTTGATTTTTAAAATGGGTGAATATTTTCAGTAAATAAATAAATGTTGATTATTAGAATGATGAGAAAAATATTGGAGGTAAACTTAAAAGCACATACAAAACATAACAACATTCTTCCAATAAACATCATTAAGTAATACCCAAAATTTTATCAATATAACAAAGCAAACCTTTGAATATTACTAAAATGAATACTATCAGTAGGTATTTGGTGTTTATAAAAGTAAATATTATTTGTTTATTTTCGACTCTTTTATGGGCGATTGTTTGGAATACATTTCGCATTTCCAACTTATGTTCATATTAGTATTCTTTTGTGATAAAGAAACAATATTTTTACAATTAATAACAACATAGTCTTATGAAGTTGATGTACATCTTACCTTCATTTTCGTAACTCACTTCCATGTTTTTAATAGTATTTTATTTATTTTTGCTAAAAGCAACTAATTTATAAGTATAAGCAGTATAAAAGAAATGGTAGATAGTAATTACTTTTAGTTACGGACAAAACAATGATTTAAGATATAAAACTAAACATTGTAGTACCTATTGTACAATAACAAATGCTAATAGTCATTAGGTTCATAAAAAAAATTACATGGCATCCGCATGCGTAAATTAATTTTACAGTGTAGCCATATATTAAACCGTCAGCTAATAGCCTGCTTAGCGGAGCTTGTACATGGCTAAATTTAATAAGCAAGTATTTTACTCTATGGGTACAGATTTCCCAATTTTGATAACAGCGACATAATATTAAAACATAGATAATATATAACATAGAGTAATAAGAATATAGAGGTGGCAATGTGAATTTTTCATGAGGCTCAAACATAGAGTAAATTAAATATAGAGAGGCCGTTGCATTTTATCATGAAGCGCAAGTAGACTTTGGGCAGGCTAGCCACTTTTAGAAGAAAAATATATTGTACTAATTTATTATTATTTATTGTACCTAACTAAGAACAACAATCTCTTTTCTCTACTAGAATCTACTAACCCATTTGGTACTTAAATGATTTATTTAATTTGGTGTTTCTATTAAAATACATGAATTAATATTAATTACAAATATTTTAAAAATCAATTTATTCCAATGAATATTATACATACAAATTATAAATTTATAAGTAGTATACAATAAACGCATTACATAATAATATAACCAAATAAACATATTTTAATATTTATATATATAGGTATAAGTAAATACTAAATAGTAATATACATAATAACAAATTATAATATTGTGCGTCGACTGTCAATATTGGACACTTATTTTTATACGTGTCTAGATAGTAGATAATTAACAAAATAATATAATATGAAGTCATGATTCTTGTTTATATAAATAAAAATTCAAAATTACTGGTTCATGATAGAAGAATCTTCTTATAAATTATACATTACATTATTAGGTATTAAATTATTATAATTTAGAGAATATATTTGTTTTATAATGATGTATATGAATATAGGTATTTAACAAATTGAGTTATATCTTCTGTTTTAATTTTCTTGTATTATGTTCTAAAAAAATTATAATTATTTTTATTTTTATTGAATAGGTAATTAAATTGTATATGCTTATAATGTTTTAAATAAATTTAATTAGTTATTATAGCAAAAGAAAAAAGCAATAAGAAGCTTAAGTTATCTATTAATTTATCACTGTCCTTTAAATAATGTTAATTTATTATACCACATGCGAAGGGAGGTTGTTTCATTGTGGGATTTAATGGAATATTTTATTTTCAAGCTCATATAATATGTTGATGATATTGATTTAATTAAATGTGTTAAATGGTCAGATAATGAACTATTGCTGTCTATACTATGGTTATTTAAATAACTGAATATTGAATTATTATTCATGAAATGAGAAAGAACTTTTGTTTGAATAAATAATTTATTGATTGCTTTATTTTGGTAATCATAAGATTTTAAAATTGTTTCAGTTTGCAAGCATATTAAGATTACATCGTCACTTGGATAAGTAAGACCCCCTTTATTACCTTCACGGTTTTTTAATGTAATAAGTGAATTGAGAAAATCTTGTTTATTGTAGGAAAATAGTGATGATACACATATTTCACATTTAATAATAGAGCTTAATTTATGTACAACAAAACCAGAAATATAAATAATAACTTCTTTAGAAAATTCGCTGAATTCATATGTGTTTTGGCCAACAATATAACTGTGATCATGAATAAAAGAATCAACGTCAGCTACATCTAGATCTGTGTTATTATCTTACTCCGTACTGCAATTAATTACTTTAACAGGATCAGAACTACTGTAATGTAGAATATCAATATGTTCAAGAGGTATGCAATTGCCAGTATTGTAACTCTGTACATCATTAGTCCTAATAACTATTTTTCGGTATGCTGCGCGAAATTGTTTTGCAGTGGGGTTATTATTATGCCCCCCATGAGACCGAATAGTTCCAAAAAATAATTCAAGGTGGTCCTGACTTAGTCTATATGTCCGAATGAACTTTAAATTATCTATGTACCGGTTATACAAATTTAATATAGAATTCAAAGTTATGATAAAGCCTATAAACCCTGTCTTTCTCTTTGACTGTAGAACAGGAATAAACGTATTATCATTAAGAGGACGTTTCACCCGCATGTGTTGTCTCCGTCTTACAAGTGCGTAACATTACAAAAACTTTTACGCGCGGGAAAGAACCGAGAAAGATACAGTTATAACTAAGAAACGAAATTTTCATCACATAAAAAGGAGAATTTTGTCTGTGCAATATCGTTTTTATTTTTTCGATATCAGAACTACAAAAAAAGTTATTCATGCTTAAAAAACGCAAAATTAATGTATTATAAAACAATAAGAATTTTTGTTGTATAAGTGATATCGAAAAAATAAAAACGATATTGCACAGACAAAATTCACCTTTTTATGTGGTGAAAATTTCGTTTCTTAGTTATAACTGTATCTTTCTCTGTTCTTTCCCGCGCAAAACAGTTTTTGCAATGTTACGCACTTGTAAGACGGAGACAACACATGCGGGTGAAACGTCCTCTTAACATTGTCTTTTACTTTTAAGTCTTTAACATAATTAATAAATTTGTTAGTAAAATCTTTAACATAATTAAAATTGTCCTTACTAAGAGCCTTTTTATTTCCTATCGCATTAGAAGACCTAGAATTAAAAATATCAAACGCTGTGTTAAATAGCTCTATAAATCTTATTGTAGCATCAGAATTTAAGAATGTTTTTAATTTAAGATTATTTTTACAAAATTTAAGTGCATCAGCAACAGACTGGCTTAAAAGCTGAGCTGCTAATTTAACTTTCATTTTTTGTTTGAAAAAAAATATATGTTGTTTTCTTATTTTATTTCCTAAATAACAACCTTCTTTTTCTTGTAAAATAAAAAGCTTTTCTATGTAATCAAAATCAACTATTTTATTTTCAAAATCTAAAAATTGTTTTTTTTCCCCAAAAGCATTCCTAACTAACTTGAGCATATGTGCAGCATCTAATATAATTTCTATGGGCATTTTAATGTCCTTATTATTATACATAAATGTAGTTACTAAGTTTTCTGAATTTAAATTGCATCCTAAAAGCTTAGTTGCAGTTACATTGGTAGAGCAGCCATCAAATGTCAAACTCACTATCTTTACTCCAGTTTCATGTAGTAGAGATAGTGCATGAGTAATAAGTTCTGATTTTTGTGAACTATTTAAGCTAGCCGTTAAGAAATAAGCAATAGGTAACTTCCAATGTTCATTAATAGCAACAACTAAAAATACAAATGCTTCTTTAGCCATTTCCAAGCTGTCGCCATCTAATCCATTACCCAGATCAACACGGCCATAATATTTTCCATCGGAACTGTCAAATTCAATATTTTGCCGAATAGCCATTTCATCCATTATAAGTGAACAATAAATAGGAATTGTTGAATTTTTAACTTTTAAGGATAGTGATTTTAATGCTTCTTCTGTAAATCCTGGATCAGCATTAACATGGGAGTACCACTTACTTAAAGTTCTAGGGTGTGGTAATATAGTATTGAACTGTTTTCTTACATAAGTATAAGCCTTAGCCGAAAAGAAATGTAACGAAAGAGCAAATTGACGAACTTCTGGACTATACTTTTTAGGTACTTTTTGTCCCGAATTTTTTTTAGCCCAATTGTTTATGAGATGTTTATGCTTACCAAAATTATCTAGCAAAATTTCAGAAGCATCATCATTTAGTAAATTTTGGTTTTTCAGCTTATCAATGATGGCAGACATAGATAAAATTATTTTTTCCTGCCGTCTGACTCGTTGTTGAAGAACTTTCAATTTTTTATTTTTAGCAGCAAGTTCATATGATAATTTTTGGATACCATTTTTTAGGAAAATACGATTTGGTGTATCAGAGTCAGCACGAACACTTAATGCTTGATAGCTTGCTTTGTACTTTTTCTGAATAAAAATATATACTTTTTTTAGTTACCTAATCATACTAATCTATATATAAAGAAAATAGTATAATTTTTAATTGATACCTTAACTGCTGGATGGTTTATATTAAATTCATCAGATTTTAAAGGAGTTAACATAGGACTTTTTTTTCTACCTTGTCATACTCAACATTACTTCTTAACAACTAAAAAAAAAAAAATACATAATTACATAACTTTAAGCGTTTTGTTTTCAAACTAGGTACTTCAGCTGAAGGTGAATAAGATTTCAGAGATACAGAAGTACAAGTATCGAGAGTGTCGTTCAGCTTTTCTATACCTTCTAATGAAATATCACTGGTCAATACCTTATATTAAAAATAAATATATAAATATCATAATAAATATGTGTCAATTGTTTAATTTATTTCCAATATCATTATTAATTAAGTACCTTAACGGATAATGAAGAGCAACTTAAATCAGCAGAGAAGCAAGGTTTTATCATTTCTGGGTAATCTATTTTTGCCTAAAATTGAGAGTTATAGTTAAGTTAGATTCCGGACTAATTAATCATTAATATTAATGGCAAGGGTGATCCGGAATTCCGGAATCCGGATAAGCAAAATGCAAACGTCAGGATGATTGACGTATGATATATCAAAAGTTATATATTTGTATGAATATATTGTAGATATGTAATTCAATGTATTTATTTATTAATAATATATATGTAATATAATTTAAAATTAGAAACCATGAACAAATAATTTTATTATTTATTATATTTAACAATTTAACTGAAACAAAATAAGCCTTAATATTATAATATGCATAGGCGTGTCTAGACCTTTGACGCAGAGGGTGCAACCTGGTGCGTACCCAAGGGGCTAATGAGCCCTACTGCCCTAGCCCCCTTTTTTGAATAATTTTTCTTAATTCATGGTGCCACTTGAAATTGCAGAGGTTGCAGGTGCATACCCTGCACCCCCCCCCCCCACCCGTGGACAAGCCTATGATAATATGTGACATATTTTGAAACCAAAAAAAAAAAACTGACTTGGCACATTATATTTATTTTATTTTTAAAAATGGTGATATTTTAGTTTGCTTCATGGTTGACTTTTTTTTAAGAATAGCTATGTCTCACAATCTTCTTAATTGCAACAATTGAGTGGTGTTTCTTCTTCTTGCCTCTCAAACCATTTAAACGCCAAATCCAATGCATCAAAAGCTTTAGAATGAGACGGCCCATTTTCACCTTCAGTCAAATTGTCAGTTTCATTTTCCTCTTTTTCAAATAAGCTACGGACAATTTCATCTTCTGAAAGTATTTTTTTCCAGGATCATTTGTATCCATAAGCATCCACTCATTTATATTGTCTTCATCATAATCCCCAAAGTTAGTGGATGTCACTCTGTTGTTCAGAAGCCAGTAGGTTACAAGTGGATTACTGTAATGGATGGTATTAAATTTGAATTCATAATTTGAATATATCATTATATACGAAAAACGATTCTGAGTGGATACTAGGATATGTTATCCTATATTAATTATGTTATTTAAAAAAAAAAAAAGTGGAGATACCTATCAAAATTAATCAAATCAAATTCATTAAGTACCCAACTCACCTAGTCACTTATAGTAGGTATATATACAATTTAATATAAGTCATTAACAACATTAAAAACTAATAATAGAATATAAAGTAAGTTCTAGAAATTAAAGTACCCAACGAATAATATTTTAAAATTACAACTATTACTAAAATTGTTATTCTGGATTATTTAATATTTCATACAAATTAAAACTTTAAATACTGGAAAAAAAACTGTGTTTATATAGAGTTAGATTGTATTTGTTGCGGTATTAACTACTTATTGTAGTTACGTAGAACCTTGTTTAAAATTTTCAATCTTTAGCTATTAAAGTTAAACAATTTTTATATGTTCAATTAAAAAAATTTGAGCAAACAGATATGAAAAAAACGTGTATATGTATTTTTAATATCTTCCAACTGCTATTATATCAACTTATAGGAAACCTTGTATTACATTTTTAAGTTTTTTGAATCAATGAATGCAATTTTATTGACATTTAAAAAACAAAAAAATAAAAAAACAGAATATTTCAAATGTTTTAAATAACTTAAGATATTAGTATATAAGTAAATTCTATGTTCCATACAGTAGAACCATTTACTTCTAATATCTCTATTACTTTTGAAGTAAATCAGTAGGCTCTTTTTCTTAAATCCGCACTAAATAAACGTTATGAAGAAATTGAGGACAATGAGATTATTTCCCAAGCCACAATCCTTGAACCTAGATTCAAAAAATATGGATTTATACATGACAGTAAAATTGACAAAGCATTTAGTAACTTAATATCAAGAACAGGAAGCATAAAGTTACCATTAGATTCTATTGATCCTAACCCTGTACAGTCATCAGTACCAAAAATTATTTATTTATAACATTATTGTCACAATAATATAATACCGTTTACATTATTGAATTATTCTATATTATCATAGTAGTGAAAAATTGATGGAGTAGTTATCTGCAGGCTGCAATAAACTATAGAGTCGTATAGACTTTGAGTATACAGTAATACAGTTGTGTATACCTAAGATCGTATTATATAGATACGAGTAGGGCCTATCTATTTTCTATTTTACGTAAATTTAATGGGTTTTTTTAGTATTTAACAACTTTATAACTATACATAAGTTAATAAAGCGTACCTATTAAAAAATACGAGAACAGTTTTATTTATTGTTATTATGGTTTTATGAAATTTTCAAAAATTGGTTTTGTTTTAAATTAGTTACAAATTATAAAAATCTTAGGTTACAGTAAGAGATTTATCAAATTTATATTTATTTTAATTTATACTAATTGTAATATGGTTCTATGGTTGAAACTTATAATTTATTATTGTAGCTTTCCCCCCTTCTAGCAAGCCAAATTTACGCCTATGATTACATTGCTTTGTAATAACTAAGATGACCATTGAATTAAGGATAAACATTTTTAGTTATCAATAGTGATGGCTAGGGTCCGAAATTATATGGATTAAAATTGTAGGAAATATGCATGCATATTATATGCACTGATTTTCATTCAAACACATATTTGTGCGCATGAGGTATGTAGGGTACGCGTTTTATTATAATATAAAACATTGCCCGACATATTATAATACTTTTTAATTGTTTGTGTTTACCTAAACATGGTGTTCTGAAATGGTTGAGTTATAACCATGTTGGACATGCATACTCAGTGTGATGACCCAATGAAGATGTTTTTTTTTCAATCTTCGAAATTTGGGTTTATTCATATCATTTTTAGAACATTATCTTAAATCTGAAAAATAACACTTAAGTTGTATTTTTTTGCAAAATTCTCATATGAATCGAGGTGTCACATTATTTTTACGCTTGTTGCTCGTTTTTCAAGGACGAATCACCAATTAAAAAAAAAGGTGCGAGACATCAATTTGTATGAGAAAACTACAAGGTAAACATTGGTGATGGTTATTTGTTGTCATTTACAATAAGTACAAAATGAAGTGTTACTGTGACATCCAAAACCTGGAATTTCAGTATAAATACGAACACAAATAGTTAGTTTTATTTATCTCTAACTTATGACATTGCGGATACAAGACCCCATATTTAACGCGTGACAAGCGTAAAAAAAAATGTGACACCTCAATTTGTATAAGAATTTTGCAAAAAATACAACTTTAGTGTTATTTTTCACATTTCAGATAATGTTATAAAAATGAGATGAATACACCCAAATCTCAAAGATTGAAAAATACATCTTCATTGGGACATCACACTGAGTAGTGAGTACGCATATCCAACATGGTAATAACTCAACCATTTCAGAAACACCCTGTTTAGGTAAACACAAACAATTAAAAAGTATTATATATCAGGCAATGTTTTTATATTATAATCAATTTTTCAAGTAAGTCAATGATATTATGATACATTATTAAAAAAAAAATTTTTAGTTATAATAGTTCGAGATTTAACCAAGCCAGATGATTTTACTTGAAATATGGGTTTATACTATGTACCCGTCATTAGTTATCACAACATATAAAAAATATTTCTAATTGCAAACCATTCTGTTTACTATTAGGTACTTATCAATTTTTTGTAAATTTAATTTAATATAATACTCAAAATTAAATTTATACAATGTAGAAGTGTTAAGTGTAGATATATTATTTATGATACCCTTTTTCAAGTAATAATTATAAGTAACATATCACGTATATGTCATTAACAAAATATCTGACTAATATTGTTAACAAATAACATTTCATCTAATATTAATAAGAAAATATACTATGAATATGAAATTTGTGATAAAATTCTCAGATATCAAATAACCATCAATTATTAGATGTTTGGCAAATATCTTATATATTAAGAACAGTTACTATGTACTTAATACTTATGTACTCATTGAACAATGTATGGTGTTAAAAAGATTTAATTCTTTTGTAACTTATGTTTAGATTGATATATTGTGAATTGCACATGTGTTAGGGCTATTATAGAGGAAATAGTCAACACAAAATATAAAATGTTATCATGGTTTATTAGGTGAATGTCATTTACATAAATCTTATTGTTTTTGCGCCAGTTCTTTTTCTTTTGCTTTTTCGATTTTAGCGAGACGACACGCAGACTTAGCACCCAAAACACCACCTCCCCAATGACGTTTAAATTCATCAAATCGTTCGTTAAAGTTATTCTTTATAGACTCTACTAGTTTAGCTAGAGCAGCCCGATCACCTGTATCAACCTATTAAAAATATTTTTGATTTTATTAAAATTGTTGAAAGTACACATTGATTATATTTACTTGTGTTATAGCCAAAGCAGTACAGTTCTTGCGACGAACAAGGTTTCCTAATCTCCATTTGCCCTTAATGATGCAGTAAGGGACTCCCATTTTGCGGCATAATGCTGGGAGATATATCACCAACTAAAAGAAAAATTATTTTAAGTTATAAGTTTTCATTTCTTTTGATTGCAATACTAAAATACTAAAATAAGAACCTCCAAAGGATCCACATCATGGGCAATAATAACTAATTGCGCTTTTTTTTGTTCAACAAGGTTTACAACTGTATTGATTCCTTGACGAATAACATTTGGGCGCTTTGTTGGTTGATCTTCCTTTGTTTCGACTTTATCTTCAGCTCTTTTCTAAAGATACATACATAAAAAGCTATTAAATGAAAATAAATAATTTTTACATCTTAAGCAGTTAAATTGCAGTACCTGCAATCTCCTTTTCTTCATAGCAGCTGTTTCAGGTCTGTATTTTTCCATCAGTTTAAATAACTGAGTTACTAAAAAAAGTATAAAATGATTATTGTACATATGCCATCAAAAAGATTGAAACATCATAATACATCATTCTTAAAATTAGACTTTGTGTTTACCAGTAGCTTTATCTGCAGCATATGAGAATTGATTAATTGGTGGAGGAATTTTGAGCCTTCTTTGAAGAACAGACTTTTGGCGTTGAATACGAATGTAATTTGGCCATTTCACAAAACGACTTAAATCTCTTTTTGGTTGAATATCCTGACCTATAAAATTATCAAGAAACTTAAAATTTATTATTTGGACTTAGTATAAACATAAACAAAAATTTTAAATTTAAATCATCCAATTTTTTTTTTTTAACATAACATGCATGAACAATCCTAGGATATCAATATGACCAAATATTGTCTTTTTAGTAAAATTGCTCAGGGTTAAAAAGCTCACAAGTTATATACTCATAGATACTATCAAAAATTATAAAACTCATCATGGCAATTGGAGGTGCAAAAATAAATACAATTATCTAAGTAAACCAAATAGCGAGGGGAATTGAATCAAATTACCAAGTTTACAAATTTAAATTAAATAAAGAAAAAACCATTTTCTTTAAATGAAAATGTAAATAAATTCAACAGTTTGTTGTCAAAGTACTTTACTGTCTCATGTTAAAATTTTGCTCAGGGTTAAAAAGCTCATAAAATGTATTCTCATAATATTGTTCAATAAAATAATTTTAACATCATAGCAATTTCTCAGATAATTGTAGATGCATATACAAATATTTTTTTGTCAAAAATATTTATCTATCATATCATTATAATCCATAAATGTTTAAGTTATTAAGAACCATTTCTTCAACATAAAAATAACTAGGTTTATAAAATACGGCCAATAAAAAATATATTAACAATAGAAATATATTTTAAATTTTGGACAAATTGAAATATAAGTACAAAAAAGATTTGTCAGAGTTAAAAAGCTCGTATGTGTATTTGATTATCATTGTAAATCAATCAAAATGACAACTCATCATTCAACAGTTATAATACAAACAAGCTCAGAATGTCATTTTCAACATTACTCTTAAACACACTTTAATAGTATGAAAAGTTCCGTTGAAGAAATTCAAGCATCATGGCCATAATAATGTATTTTATATATTAAATTAACCATAAAATATTTGAAAATAAGAAATATTGTTAGAAGTTGATAAATTTAAAGTAGTTAAATTGAACCTTCTTTATTGATTTTTCCTCCAACAAAGTTGTTGACTAATTAAAAGATATAGGAACATAACATAGTAACCTTGGTACCTTTACTATACTCATGAATTAACCTTAACAAACTAGGTTAATTCTAAGTGAAACAATAGTTATAATTAATATTAACAGAAGTTTATTTTCGCTCAGTATGTCACTTACAGCATTACATTTAATAAAACTACCAAGTAGAATTAATTATATCTCAGGTGAAGAAATTCAAGCATCATAGCGATTATTATTTTTGTATTTAAAATTTTATATACATTATAACTATCTTGTTAGATATTTTAGGAGCCTTATAAAAGTAGAATAAAATAACAATCCACTTACCAATTCCAAAGTTTCTTGGTCTTTTTTCAAACAAAGGGTTAACAACCTTTTGTTTAAGAACTTTTTTTGGTTTCTCACTGACGAGAGGTGCCGGGGCGATCTTTGCTTTCTTTCCGACCTTTTTACTGGAGCTTGGCTGAAATAGTGAAATGAAAATTCATATTAATGTAGTTATCATATATCAAGTATCAGATTGTTATTTATAATAAAAATAAATAAGTTTAATAAAACATAACAATGATATTAATCTCGAAGTAATAAACTGTTCAGTAATTTAAATAATAAGACAGTGTTTTGGATGTAAGATTTTAAATCATGTATAAAGGAAATATGAGTAAAAATAATTAATTTATAACTACGTAATTATGATTTATAATTAAAATAAAGTACAAGTACCTTCTTAGGAGCCATGATGACAAAACACCAAACGATCAACCAGATAAACGAGGATATAAATGCGAATAATCGCAAAAGAAACGGAATGGACGAAATTCGTGGACACTTCGATTCAGGATCAAGAATTCAAGAAGAACATTTGTAAATTATAGGTTATATTGACATACCAACAAAAACTTCAGTCGTGCTGTGTTACTCTTAAAAGAAAAAATGAATGGAACAATTTTTTTTATCATGGTTGAATAAACTCTAACGCACAAACTCACGCCTCTCTGATAGTAATTGTGATAATATTATCAACACATTATTATTATCATTGATTAAATATACAATAATACATATTATATAAAATAATTGATGTTATTATTAAATATAATATTATCACGGATTATAAAAAATTATATAATATAATCAGTGTCCAGTGGTGATATTATCATGAATACAAAAATACAAAATATGTAATTTCAATTTTGTATTTAAATATTTAATTAATATTAATTAATAATTATTATTTACAGAATATAGTAAATCTTTCATAAGAAGTATGTATTCTTTAATTTCAGAAGCCTTACATTATAAATTATTTTTATACATTGTATTAAGATTTTATAAATTTTAAATCCTACACTGTTCAAAACTAATTATTTTTTTAATCATTCCCAGATATTCGTAATTTGAATTTGTTTTAGTAATGTTTCTTGGAAGTTAAATAAATTAGTTAAAATTGTATGTTATCTGTTGTAGGTGGTTACTTGATTATATATGTCTACTTCAATGTCTGTCACCAAGTCTTATACAAACAGGTTAAAAAGTGATGTCAAATGTATGCTAGAAAATTTTGAAGGTAAAATATAATATGCTCAATTCTATGTCAGATTTTACTTGATTAAATTATTTCGATCAAAAATATATATTAATATCTGTATTAAATTTTTTATTGTAAGTTCCTTGTTACAAATTGTTAAATAACTTCATTTTAAGACAAATAATATAGACCGGAACATTTTATTATTAATTTTAATAACTCACAAATTGTCTTAGTAATAGTAATTTTAAATACTTAGCAATGCATTAGAATATGTGGTGAGTACCCAATAATCAGGTTTTTTATTTAATTTCTTGGATGATAATTTGGAACAAGTAATTTGCTCCTATTTTTAAAAATTATGATGGTTTCTTGAAGCTTTATATTAAGGGGAACCCCATACAAAAAACACGCTTTGAAAAAAATTTGACAAAAAATCCAAAATCATTTTTGTAATGTCAGCCAATAAGTCTGAAAGACAAATACCTATTGTATTACATTTTTGTTCATAATTATTTTGCTACCTATCTATATATAATTAATATTTATTTGAAATTAATTTTTTTTTTTTTACAATATTAGTATAATAATATATTTGATTATGATTCCTTAATCCTTTTGTTTATTATACAAAATAATAGTTAATATAAAAGTAACATTGAAGATATAGAAAAAAAAATATGAATCTTTTGGTTTTTACAAATATCTTAAACAATTTTTTTTAAATATTTAATACTAACATTTATCACTCATTACTCTACTATAGATTAAAAAAATATATATATAATACCTATTAGCTATTTGTAAGAGATAAAATAATTATATTTTTAAACTAAATCATCAAATGTAATATATTTATAATTTATAAAAAATCAGTTACATCATTTTAATGAATGTTAATTGTATATTATATTAATAATTATTAATGCAGTGCCGTATTTAGGGTAATATGTTGATACTTAGACTTCAAAAAGCGAAGGTAGGCAAATTTTGATTTTGCCTATGTATATATTTTGTCTAGAGCAGTCCATGACTGCACCTTTCATACCAATTGGGATAAACTGCTGATAATTAGCATTTTTAGTCATGATATAATTTTGAGAATGTTTTGGCTTTTTTGTTTTAGCTATGTATTATAGTTGTTATTAGACTTTTTTTTATTTATGAGTAAAAAATGACTCAGAAAATTTTTTTGAAAAAGACTACCTTATTTTTTTAAATTATATTGATAATACGTAATAGCAATTTTTATAGTTAGGTTGTTGATTGTAGAGACTTGGAACTTTCTTCTATTACATACTAATACTCAATTCCATTTTGAAATTTTGAGACCAATTATTCTAAGTTGATTTTACTATGATATTGTTCATACCATTCTTCAGTACTGGATTACATGTAATATTTTTCAACAAAATTAGCTTAGCCAATCAAATTTAGAAACAAATAATCATTTTAATGTAATATTATAATAAGTACATAATGTCTGTCGTAATAAAGACTGATTCAACTATTTTCTTCATTTAGAGTTATTTTTGTTTATTTTGTATTATGTCTATTGGGTGACTGTTGCTGTATAAGAATATAAGACTTAATACAAAATAGTTAATCAATTTTTATTTCATATTTTTAGGTATTGTAAAACTATGCAAGACCGATGATGATCAAACACAAATTTCTAAAGCTACTCGTAGCGAATTAATAGCATTTGAAATGGAAGTCAGAGCAGCCAATATTGTTCGTGCTGGGGAGTCGCTTTTGAAACTAGTTTCAGATATGAAGCAATATCTTATATTGAATGATTTCCCTTCAGTCAATGAAGCCATTGCTCAAAATTCAAAACTTTTTCGCACCAAACAAGTGGAATGCGATCGCAAACTAACAAGTCTAGTTGATGATATGTCAACAGAATTGTATGAACTTGAAGAAGAATATTATACATCAAATTATAAATAAAGAGTAGGTTCTAAAAACTTTTATTCATTTATTATAATAGGTATAAAGTTTTTAAAATAATTTTCCCCCTAGCCATTATTATTTAGTATTTAATAAATTACTTAAACATAACTATTTAAAGAACATAAAAATATAAAAATAATAAAATAACAAAAACTGCTGCAGCGGTAAGTTTTATGTACATTGATTTTAGGTTGAGATTGGTAGCTTCTTTTTTGTATTTTTTCGATAATATAGATAAATTTTGTGCTTTTGTATCAAGTTCTGAAAAAGACGAAACAGATATTATGATTTAATTGATTTAAGGCATGTAGTATTTTACATTATAATATAAATGTATTATTTCTAAAGTACAGTATTTAAATTTAAAAATTGTACCACTCTTTATGTATTTTGATTAAGTTACTATAACTATTTATTTA
Organism: Diuraphis noxia; assembly: GCF_037042655.1. Taxonomy (NCBI): domain Eukaryota; kingdom Metazoa; phylum Arthropoda; class Insecta; order Hemiptera; family Aphididae; genus Diuraphis; species Diuraphis noxia. The sequence goes on along the minus strand of NW_028301714.1, from coordinate 57,032,286 downwards.
TACCATATTAAACTAATTCATAAACATTGTTTTGTTATATAGATTGCAAAAATTAAATGAATGGATGGAATTGTACAGTTTAAATTTATTAAATAAATTAAATCAAGTTAAGAAATGCTGAACATTGGACCTACACAAACAAAAACAAATAATTACTTGAATATACTGAATGAATAAAAATATAAATTGAATGGCAAAATAATTGTTATGTAGTTGAGGATTTATCAGATAAATTTAAAATTATTAAATTCATTCAAGTGAAAATGTCATGAATGTCCTGATGAAAATTTATTTAAGTTATATATACCGATATATGTTCTCACAATTTTTACATAAGTTATAAAAAATATTTTAATATATCATGATTGAAAAAAATTAAGTCTGATTTATACATTATTTTTATTTCCTTTTTAAAACTAACTTATTTATAATACACGCTTCATACCATAGCCAACATTCACTAACCAGAATTTTAATTAGTTTTTAGGATTTATTGTTTGACAGTATAATATATATAATTATAAGAAAAAGTAGACTAAACTAAGACATTAATATATATTACCTGATAAAACAGTGCCTCTTTGTAATACATCATCAATATTTTGAACCATTATTCTTTGTACATCTTGAAGTTCATTATTTAATGAATTTAGATTTCTTCGTACTCTAGAATCTATATAATTTTTCTTTGCTTTTTGAATGTAATTATCTAAAATTATCAAAATTATAATATATTTATTAACAGGTAATAACATATGAAGATGGGTGTTTAAAAAATGTTGAAAGATTTCAATAAAGAAAATAATATCAATACAGTCAAGTCATCAACTCAAAATAATTAAAATTGTTTTAATCTGAATTAAACTTTAAAGTTGACTTTAGAGTTGACTGTATTTGCCATGTATAAAATCTCAATGAATCACCAAATTCAATAAGTGTGTAAGGCCGTGAAACTGTTGATACTTGTCGTCCATACAGCTTATTGAATTCGGCTGCTATGTCTTCCAGAAAACTGAATGCAGAACGTTTTGAGAAGTTTTTTTCACACAATACCAAGTAACAAACATCTCTTTCAATTAAATAGCTTAAATAAAAATATTTCATATTAAAGCATTGACATTTGAAAATAAACAAATAATAGTTATATCATACTTACTGAAAATAATAGGGTACAGATTCAATTGTGCATTGTTTTGGAGAATGGAAGTTTAATTTTTTAAAAAGAAGTTTTGCTTGATTTTGATATTCAATTAATTTTCTCCCAACCTATATAAACAATGAAGTATTAAAAATCGTCACATTATTGTTTTTTTAACAACTCATTAATAAAAATAATTCTTATAAATACATTGTAAATGATTCTTAAAAAAATACCTGTTCGTCATCTTGCATAGATGCAGCTAATGGTAATCCGTCAGGAATTCTGGCTATCATAGTTAACAAAACCATATTTAGACGCAAATAAGTCACTCGAAAAATATAAACTCAATGTAAATCACAATTGTATTTAAACTATAACTATTTGTACAATAGAGCTATTAAAAGTATTTAAAATGTTTAAATTGAATGAAAATATGAAATGTTCAAAATATGTAGTTACGTGTTGGAATTATTTGTTATCCAATCGGTGTTATCATCGTCGATTTCGCGATAATCATAATACACATGACACGTATCTTTGTTAGTGTTATCTCATTTACTCGGTACGGTATAAAAAATATTGTACTTAAAGATTAAAGAGTAATAATAAAAGTATTTGATGAATTCGGGTCCATTTGAAAAAGTTGGACAAAAAGCCCGAGTACAATTTTTATTGTTGGATAAAAAGTCCAAGCACATTTTTATTGTCAGACAATTAATCCGAATTCCGAAAATACAAATTATGGTTATGTATAAACGAATTACAAAAAAGCTGTATGTGCCGTATGTTTACAGTAATAACTAATAATAATTTTTTGACATCAGCCATTACAGTAGTATTGATAATTTAAAATAAGTCAATTATAAACATGTTTTAAAAAATAGTCAATACATTAAAGACAAAATTACGTTTTCTTAAACAATGGCCTATACGATTTAAAAATTCGTCCATTGTCAATTAATTATCACTTAATTTTACACATAAATATTGTAATTGTAATTTTTTTTCTGATTCGTGTTTTTTTCTCGCGCGTCCCATGTCATGTAATGTTTTTTTTGCTTTATCTACCTCCATTTCTTCGCGAAATTTGATAATCAGCTTCCAAATTTTTGAATGACTATGCCCGATTAATGCGCAAACCTATTTTTCCAGCTTTCACAAATAGTAATTAAATAATTATTAATATTAATATAATTATTAATAACAGTGTCTGGATTGTAATGTAGCCTCGTGTACGTTCAATGTTTCAGATGGATACAATTTATACATTTTTCGGACTTTTCGGTATTGAACTCTAGAGCCTAGACATTTGTATATTTTATAGACTGTATTATTATTTATTAAACTTACTCTGTGGTTACAGAAAAATAGCCGCCATATACTATGGAATATGGATGGGTACAATATTATATTTAATACAGGAATGTCAGGAATGGTTGCACTGTGTCTTGGCCCTTGGTCTTCATCTAACCCTAATGGCCTAATATTGTACTTTGCATATCAATTTTTTCAGTGACGTGAACGATTCAACTTTTTATAGATTTGTGAAAGTAATGGAATATTTTGAATATTTCTACTTCACGTAGGTTATAATCGCGTTTATTATGGAATCGTGTTTAATATAGGTAATATATATTGTACGGTGAAAATATAAATCTTCAACTTAAAGGGTAAGATTATTTTACCGATTTTGAAATCTAAGTATCATTTATAATGGTATCAACCTCTCGGTTATTTGCAAATAGATAAGCTAGACTTTAATAAAAATCTATTTGTAATTAGAGCGTAGACTTCAAGTACGGAATATGTCCAACAATAACTTTTGGGGTAATTTGGATTCGTATTCAAACTTGCATCAGCAACCAGTAAGTGTTTTTCATTCTTTGATAAGATGCATTTAAAATTTTGACTTATTTAGGCTGAAACTTCACAACCAAATGACGAATGGAGTTGTAGTACAGATGATTGGAATTATATTGATCAGTCTTCAACTAGTAAAAACACTAATTCACAGAAGTTTAATTCTACTTTAAATTCAGATTTAACTCTGAATAGCTATTCTATACCAGAAACTCATGATGGAACATCTAATTCTCTAGTTAATTCAAACAGGCCAACCTATAATTATAAAAACGGAATTGAAAATGAACAACATACCTTTCCTGTTAATAATTGGTTCAATAAACCTGAAAGTCAATTTGAACAAATAACTAATGTCCAAAATATATTTGTTAATCAACATACTGATAATAAAAAAATTGACAATATTATTGAAACTGAGGACAATTTCTGGGCAGATGTTGAAAATAGTGAAATTCTTCCACCAGAATCATTTCAGAATGAATCACTTCAACTTTCAATGAATAATTTACAAATAAGTAACGAGGTGAGCAAATTATGATTTATTAATATAGGTTAGGTTAGTAGGTTAACATTAAAAAATAAGAAATAATTAATTGTTAGTGAAATTTTGTCATATGGTATTTTTGTAATTTTAAAACAGTAAATTCGTTATCTAGCATTAATTTAAAAAAAATAACAAATTTAAAGATTTTTAGTGAATTGCATCAATCTTATATTTTATAGGTAGGCTTATTTATTTTTTAATTCATATAAGGGATTTTTTAAAGTTATGTTTATAGCATCACCTGATATCAACCTGTGCAATCGCCACACCCTATTATGATCCTTAACGCCAGTATTTCAATAAAGAATTGAGTAGGTAAATTGTTTTTAGATTATGATAGTAAAAAATACTGTGGTTAATTCATGTTTTTAAAAATAATTAACTACCATTATTTAATATAAAAAACGTACTTTTTTGCATTAGATTTAATTTCCAACTATTGTTGTTTAATTTTCATTGACTGACACAATCTTAACAAGCTTAAAAAAATCATGTTTTATTATTCATCACTAGGGTTCGAGACTTATTGCATTTAAAATTATCATAATATGTAGTCAAAATCGTCAAAATATACAGCAATTTTTTCATTTTGTATTTGAAAAACGCATAAAATAAATGATTAAAAAAAAAATCTAAAAATTAGGTAGGTGCATATAAGTCTAAGAGTATAGGATTCATTTGGTTTTATTGCAACTATTACAATTGTTGATTTTTTTGATAAAATGGTTGATTATTATGTGATAAAGAGACTATCATTGTAAACAGACGTCATGTTAGATACGACAGACTACGACCATCCAAGATCCAATTATGATTTTTCCTAAAAATTTTATGTTAATAAAAATCTGAAATATTCCTAGATATGCTAAAAATTGCTTAAACATGCGCTTTTCTTAAAATATGATGAAATATGTAAAAATATGCAAATTCAAACTTTGAATTTAATTTTGTCATTTCATGAAACAAATTTATAACTCGCCTAGAATAATCTACGACCACTACAAAAAAAAAAAATGCAAATGCAAGAATAGGGTTCATCACATTTTTATTAAGAACATCTCTTATTTTGCTGGACCAACTCATTATATTTTGTAGTTTAATTAAATTGACTTCTCTTTCTCACTTATATTCATACTGACCAATATAATTTATATCTAATTGTATAGATTAAATTGCTTCTTTAAACATCATACCACAACATGTAACTGTTGTATGAAATCAATTAATTTAATCACAATTTAAGAAATAATACATATTTTATATAATATTTTAGGTAATACCCTCCAATGTATATGAGAAAAATGTGAGACATAAAGATACTGAAATCACAAAAAACAATTTTGTAGAAAATGATGATGGTATGTATAAGTATAAGTCCATATTTTCATTCATATTCATATGATATATCTTTTATACACAAAATGTATATTAATATGTTATAATATATGATCGAGAAAATAATTTTTACTATATAAATTTGTTTATAATATAAGTTTTAATTTGTAACTTTTTTAGATAGACCACCAGTTGGACTTGATCGATTAGTTACTGGTCAAACAAAATCATTTGAAGATTATTCTAATCCTGAACCATGTGGTCCGCAACCATTTGATGTCAGAACAGTACTTGGCCAATTAAGTGATGATGATATTCCTGTTAAACGACATGTAATAGGTTCCCAAATTGGAGCCAGACCAATTGATAACAATTCAAATTTTCAAAGTATTGATAACAATTCAATTACTTTAAAAAAGCTTCCGTCTTTAGAACAATTTCAAAATCAGTTTGAAGGTCATTCTCGACAAGTTTTACATAGGGATGTTGAAGATTTTGTTAACCAAGCTAATGATAGTCAAAAACTGGATGATTCAGCTAGAAATACTTCTGATATTGATAGAAATGAATCAAAATCAGAAATAAAAGAACCTATTACAGTCATAAAGAAAAGTCGCCCAAAAAATGATCGCGATGAACGGACTGGTCCAGATGGTTATATGAATGAATCAAGTCCATACTTACGGTCAACCACTCAAAACCAAATAAAACCTATAGTAGATTCCCAACAAGATAATAGTCTAAAATTGACAACTTCCACTCAATCAGAAAGCAATGAAAAGTTTCAAGATTATGACAGAAATGAAAAGCGAGTAGAGAAAAAGCATTCACTACCCCCGCCTGGGTTTTGTAGAATGGTTGAAGGTAATATTGGAGAAGATTCTGTTCAAAAGTTGAACAGGATGCCAAAAACTAACCAAAAAAATGACGAACGACAGCGACGACATTCAATTGATTCAGATTCATCAGTTCCATTAACTAATCCTGTGTCAGAAGAAGGTCTTAAGAGTATCCGAAGAGGGCCCCAACAAAAAAAATACAATAAAAATTTGGAGCATTTTCACAATCGAGATCGAAGACATTATCGACATCCTAGAGAGTAAGTAGAAACAAAATAGCGCTATTAATTGTTACTCATAAATTTAAAAATAAGTTATAATATGAATAGTTGACATAACATGTTTTATATTAATAGGAGTGAAGAAGATTATTTTTATGAAGAGGAGGAAGAAAATGCTTCATTGAGTCCTGAAGTAGAACCTGAATATCGATCACACCGCTCTCGAAACCATCCACCCAAGCGATACAGACAAAGAATGCTTAATGAAAAGTATTTAATATTAACTTTTTTAATTATAAATATTTAGTGAATTTTGTTTGTTCATTGAATATTTTTTAATTTGCAACTAACCAATTTTGCCCTTCCTTTTAAATATTTAAATATTTACATACCAAACTGTTGCATGTTTTTGTCCTGCTTTGCACAGCTACGACCACTCGGACACAGAATACCAAAGTGAATATGATGAATATGAAAGGCGAAGGCGATATAGGTAAACATTTTAATTAAATTAAATTAATCAAAAATTATATATTCATCATTTTAGTAAATATATTTTCCAAAATTAAGTAAAACAGTTTTAACAGTTTTATCTGTAAAGCTCTGAAGATTTTTTATTTGAGAACCGAACTGCTAGTAATACATTTGTTATGTAATCAAATATTTTTCTAGTACATACATTTGAATATTATATTCTTAATAGTACTTGTACTATATACATTTCACATGCATATACAACATTTCTTAATATTCTATATATTAAATAATAAGTATAATTGTCTTAAATTATTATGTATTTTAGTCTTTGTATCGGCAGATGGAGATTTTTTCTGCACCAAATTGCTTATTCATGTAAATTAATTTTTTGGTAACAATTTTTAATGTTAATGTTATGCAATGAGTGATTGTTTGATTTTGTTACATAATAAAATTACTTTAATATTGGAGTGGTTTTTATTGAAAACTGATTATGATAATATTATTAATAATTTTAAAAATATGCACAGTTCTATTCACTTTTTATTCTGAGATATGGCATTTAGTTCCGTTACTAATGTTATGTATTTTTTCCAGAAATCATTCAAAGCTAGTCAAAAAATTTTAATTTAAAATCTAATTTAGATTGTAATTATGAATTTGTTTCTTTTCCTTATTCAATTTTTTTCTTTTTAAGCACGGATAAGACTGGTCTTCAAACAATTAAATTACATTTTATTATTGTCATAAAACTTTGACCTTAGCCCTTACACTTTATAATATGGTTCATTTTAATATATTATTTTCAGGAGTCCAGAATCTGATCGATATAGAAGACATCCCAGAAGTTATCGTGATAGAAGATACCAAGATGAAATGAGGTATTATTGAATTAATGTTAGATAACCTTTTTCATTATATTTATAAATATTTCTTCTTAGTAGTCAATATTATAGAAGAGAAGACATCAATTATCGTAACAGACCTTCTAGTAGAACAGATTCAGATTATCATAGAAGATATTCACCTGTACCATTTCAAGATTATTCAGCTCATATTGAAATGCTTGACCCATTAGAAAGTATGTTAGACTAATGTTATTACACTATTTTGCTGTTTTTTATAATGTATAGATTCATTGTTATGCATATTATTATTTTAGGGAGGAGTTTCCTTTTAAAATTCAGAGAAAATAACCCTAAAGCATATACTGAATGGTACACAAATTATAAAGCCAAAGTTGAAATGCAAAAATTGATATCAAGAACTAAAAATGGTTCAGAATGTAGTACACCAGTATCTACTACTTCACATGATGTGTAAGTTATTGATGTAATATTATTTTATAATATAAATTAATGTTTTGTATGTTTAGAGGACCTTTAAATCATATGGCTAGACTTGAAAAAGAAAATCATCGAACTACTCCTCCAAGATATCAAAAGTATCATGTAAATGGTAATTTAAAATAAACTTAAATTTTTATTATTCATTTGATCATCTCAAGTTTAATAACTTCTGTGAATTACGTGTTATTTAAATACATAACCATTACTTGTGCCCGCAAAAAGTAATGATTTTTTTACTTTTCATGCTTGTGCCAAGCACAAGAGATGTCCTCCAGTAATGAGAATTGAATGTTTTTTCAGTAAAAATGAATATGGGTTTTGGAAAATTATATGTGTTGGACTCATCAAATGCAACTATAGATGTTTTCAAAGCAATGCCAGGATTGGATAACGTTGATACTGCAGAACTTTTCAGATTTCCCACTCCTTTTGTATTGTTAGTTTAACAATTTTAGATCATCCAATTTTTTTGTCAACGAACTATAAAAGGTATTGTTTAATAAATTACTAATCACCTTAAATATTTATTAGAGGTAAGACACACAAAAATGCTGTGGCTCAGTATTTGAATAAACTAGCAGATGAAGCATCAAATAATTCAGAGCGGCTGTTGTACGAATTAATTTGTATGATAACTAAGCGTAATGGAGTAAGTGAAAGTATAGTTTGAATAATCAAAAGTGTTAGTAGTTATATAATATATTTTGTTATTAGATAGTTGATGGAACTGATATATCAGAACTTTTAATGGAAAACGTAGCTAAATTCCCAGTTGAGTGTATATTATTTGATAGTATGAGCTTAAAGGATACTAAGGGAATGTCAGTCAAACCATTAAATAATTTTAGAGAATTGCTTTTACAAGGCAATAAATCTGAAGCTTTAGGTATGTGCATATTTTTATTAATTTATTTACAATGAGTTATAAGAAATAAATAAAGTCTTTATTTATGCGTTTGCATATTTTTCTTGGTTGATCTTATTATATGCTATGTAAGTAAAAAAAATGATTCACATTAGAAAAAAAAACAAGATTTAGAAACTTAGTTTTATTTTGATACATTTTTTTCAGGGAACAATTAAATTACAATTAATATTATTGGTTTATAATTTATTATGGTAATATTTATATTGTTTTTATGGGTAAAGCGAATATCTACAGGGAAAGATAGTACATACTTGGTTCATCTATTATCACCACCCTTATGCTACATAAATAGTATTTAATATTTGTTGATAGAAGAAAATACCTTTTTTTTTTATAGATATTTATTAAACATAGTAGATAAATATAGTACATGCTATTTGATAATTTTTTTTTATAAGGAAAATCTATGAATTGTCAATATTTATTTGGGGGAAGGGCTTACTATGATAAAATAATAAATATTATATATGTTTTGAAAATCGGTCAGAAAAAATAAAACATACCTACCTAGCCCAAAAACATATTTATTGTTAAAAACAAAGACCTTTATAGTAGTTATATTATTGTTTTATATAATACATTATTTCTAAACCTATTTCATGAAGTGATATTAAAATTATCAAGTCTGTAAACAAAATGTATTAAAGTTTTACCAAATCAAATTTAAGAATGTTTAAATATTAAGAAAATTTAGATTTTAAGTTAACTATAAATTAATATATTAATACATTAATATATTTTTATTTTTAAATAAAACCAGTTCTTCATATAAATTTTTATTTAAATTGTTTTAGATTCTGAGCGGAGCGATGAATGTACTGATTTTACAATGATGTGTTCATTTATTTTTTTTTTGTATATACAATAATTTGTCGAAATAATGCTTTGATTTTCAATTGCAGTAGCTTTTCTAGTTGAAAAGTGAATGAAGTTGCTGGGTCGGGTGATCAAATTTTGAAACTCCCAGTAGTTTTCAAAAGTATTGAAAAAAACAAAAATTTAAGGAAAAGCGGAAATTTTTATGCAAAATCAATTTTAGATATTGGCGTAACTCTAAAGCAAACTACTCTAGACACATGCAATTTCTACTGAAAGTTTTTTCTAGCATTTTCTATGATTGATAAAATTTTCAAAATCTTTTTAAGTTATCTTTAGACGATTTTAAATTTTAAATTTTTAGTTTTTTTTCTATAAACAACAATAAAATTTTATTCGTTGGGTAAAAAAACTTCAAAATTTAATCCAAGGCTCCTAATATACAGTGTTCCGTGAGGATTTCCGATTGTGATATCCTCCCCCTAATAATGGAGATATCGAAATTCTGGTTTTGTAATAAGACTCACAGGCATAAGAACTACAATTATTTCACATTTTAATTTACTTTAAAGTTTTGGTAAAAAAGTAAAAATACATTTTTTTATTTAATTATTTCTAAAATAAAAAACTATAGCCATTTTGTAGAGTTAATTTTTCTGAACATTTCAAAATGTTATTTTTGGTAATTTCCTGTTTATTAATTTTTTTAGTTTTGAGGAAAATAGCGAATTATTCAACTCCATAGTGTAAATGCCGTGCTGTATTGTCGAACGTTTTCAGTGTGCATTATATTTTATTTCTTCAAAACTAGAAAAAATCAGGATATTAATGAAAATAAAATTTTGAAACGTCAATATTTTCAGATAAATAAATTACTAAATGGCTATCTTTAATTTTTTTCGGAAATAATTAAATAAAAAATATATTTTTAAATGTTTTACCAAAATATTAAAATATTAAAAACATTAAAATTCCTGTTAGTTTTATAACAAAACCAAAATTTTGATGTTTTCATTATTTTGTGAGATACTGCAATGTGTAAATCCTCCCAGACACCCTGTATAGTCACAATGTTTTTTAATAATCTATAAATGTTTGAATTTTGACAAAATTACATAAAAATTTGAAAATTAATTTGAGTTAGATATTTTTTTAAATTTATTGTTTTAAATCTAAGATTTGAAAATTAAACAGGATTCTTCATAAGTTTGTACTTTTATCAAATAAAATGTCTATCAGAAAGTCAAATTAAATTTCTATGAACATTTGAATTACAATATTGAATATTCACTCAATTTCTCTTCTACCAATATTCTTATTTTGTTGTTATTCGAAAACAAATAATTTCAGAAACTTGAAATTTACTCCATATTATGTTTATCTTATAAATTCCTCTACTTGATAAAATGTTCAAAATATTTCAACAATTTTTAAGTTATAGACCTTTGAAATTTTACGTTTTTTTAGTTTTTTATTCTCTAAATTTAAATTAAATTTTATTCATTGGGTCAAAAAACTTAAAAATTTAATACAAGGTTCCCTATAAGTTGTTATGATTGTAGTTGGAAAATATTAAAAATACATAGGTACTCGTACATTCTTTTTATAACTGTTTGAAGTTCAAATTTTGTTAAAATGTATTTCATTAAAAATTTAAAAATTATTTAGTTGTTAAAAATGTTTATAACGTTTAACTTTTATAGCTCAGGATTGAAAATTAAAGTCAAGGTTCCACATAAGTAGTTAATTCTGCGGCTAAAAATTATACAAACATAGTTTTCTTTTATAGTTATTTCAAGTTCAAAAGTTCAAATTTGAATGAAATTACATATTAAAGATATTTGTATGAAATTTTAAAGAATCAAGAATAACAATTTTAGACATATTGTTGTAATTTAAAAATATTATTCTTAGGTACTTAAAATTTCTTGACTATACTTTGTTTTCTAATATTAATAGGTAGTTAATGTTGTTAATGACTTATATGAATACTTTATAATAAATTGTGTATACCTACCATGAATGACTGAGTGAGTCAGGTACATAATGAATCTGATTTGATTAATTTGCAATTCATTTTAAAGGTACCTACATTTTTTTTTTTAATAAAAGCATTATAATTAATATAGTATAAAACTATAAAATATCCTAGAGTGACAAACCATCTCCGCTCAGAATCATTTTTTTTATTCAATGATATTGTATCATTGAATTCAAATTTTATACCATCTATTACATTTTGTTTTTAACAAAATAATCTTAATTAAATGTATTAAATACTTGTACATTTATTCTTATCTTATCTTGTTACTTTATTTACTATATATTATTTTTATATTAACTTTGTAAGTATGTAATAATTTTGTATCTCAGAAACCATACCCAATAATTCACTTATATTATTGTTTATTAATTTCTATTGTATATTATGTTTTATAGAATTTGCTGTATTAAATCAAGACTGGGGATTTGCATTTATATTAGCATTATATATGGACTCAAAGGCATTAAATTATGTTCGATCTAAATATTTCCAAACGATTCCACTAAATGACACTTTGCAAACATTCTTCCAACTTAGTAGTGGGAATATACCATCATGCACAACTGTAAGTAACTTTAACTGTATTTAGAATGTAGAAAAAAATATTTATCATATATTATATTGAAAAATGTATATTGTATTTATTTTAATTTAAAAAAAGAAATCATTAGGCGATATGCAATTACTAAGTTTTGCCATATAATATTAAATTAAATTGTGATGTTTGCCTTAAAAATTTATATTTTTACATAAAGCAATTGTGTATTAAACACGCTATTCTCTAACTGGGAATATCCAATACATACAGTTTTTATGCTATCATAATTGAAGAGTTTCCAAAAAAAGGCTTCCTAAAACCTTTTAAAGGTTTAGAAGCACTGTGCTATTCTTGTTCATAGTTGTCTGTCGTTAAGTGTGATAAATTTAAGAATCTTAGGAAAATTTTTCCAACTAAACAATAAAGATTTAAAACAGATAGACATTGACTGCTTTGAGTGGTTAATAGTGTTCTGTTAATTTTAAATAATTTTATAACAATCTTTAAAAAGCTATGACAGATATCATAAATTCTTAAATATATTCAAAGAATATATGATTTGGTTTTTATTTTATTCGAGGAGATTGGTTACTGACATTTGTTGTCTTTGTCCTTTATGTGCAATGTGGATCATGGTAAAAACTACTTATTTTGAGTCCTATCTGTATGGTTGATGTAGTGATTAAATTATCATTATAAAAATAAATTGGAATTGTATATAAGACTAATTTGTAAAATTTTTTTGTAATCAAAAGAGGAAAATTTATGTCATGTAGTTTGTGGAAGAGATACTGACTGAACAATTACATGTTTTATATTTTTTGTCTCTGTATTTACTATGTAGTACACATGAAAGACAAATATAGCAAATATTGTTACCCAATCCCCTTGATGTCAAATATAAAATCATCCCAAGTACCAAAACTGATGTACAATAGAGTATATATGTCATGTTTAAAAGTGCGATAGGTAGTGTGCTTACAATTAAAATATTCTTTATGTTGTTAAAATATATATATTTAAAGAAAAATATTTGAAAGATACATACATATAACATTATAATTTATAACATAGTATTAATATAGCTATGGTTTTTTTTATAAAAGTGTTGTACAGATAACAGCTGGGGAGATTGGAGAGAACATTTAGCGATGATTTTGAGTAATCAACAAGTCAATATAAATAATGCTCGTAATGCCACCATTCAACTTGGGGACACTTTAAGTTTGTGAATTTAATTTTCTAAAAAAAAGACATGATCTAAATTTGCTTCATTGTTACTTTTTAGATGCTAAAGGTGACGTGTTTGCTGCTCACTTTTGTTATTTGGCTATACAGATACCATTAGAATCAATTGGATTATCTTCTAAGTTTACGCTTTTGGGTACATCTTCTGATAAAGTATTCAATACTATGGTTACAAATCGTGCCATATTATTAACCAGTGCTTATGAGTTTTCAATGCGATTAAATCTGAGCCATTTTTATATTTCTAGTCTTTTGGTAATTAAATGTATTATTAATTATTAGAATTGTTATTTTTATATTTATATATAAAGCTTATAGTTTGAATTACTCTTAGCCTTATAAATATTTGCTGGCCATTCGCTTGGCTGAGTATGGAGAGTGTGAAAATGCTTTACATCATTTGGAAGCTATTGCAACACAGTTGATATCATCACCTGAACTGGTTAATATGGGATTTGTAGCCAATGTTGTGGAATTAAGTACAGATTTGTATTACATGCAAGTATCAAATAATAATTTATCTGGATGTATTGATGCATTGGATTGGTTAGAAGAATTAAAACGTATTTTAATGAGTTCTCAAAATGTAAGTAACAAATGATAAAATATTTTATTTATGTGTGTGTTTTAAATGTCATTTTGAATTATAAGTATGTATATTTATAAACTTTTTAGAATTATAATCCTGTAGAACGCATATCACCAATACAACAAATAGACAATTATCAATCACATCAAATTGAACATTCTGTTGTACCTAATGAACAGCAAACTGTAAGATTTAAAGTAATTTGAATTGAAGAAATAATCTTAATATGAATTTATAGGTTCCAGATTCAAGTATTGATTATTCTATTAATTACCAAACACCTCTTATTCAAGCACCACCTATTCAAGCACCATCTATACAAACTCCAACTTTTCAAGTGCCACCTATTCAAACACCTGTACAAACTGTTCAACAGCCACTTCCTCCTCCAGTGAACCCTTATTGGCAGCCAAATGTCGTTTCACAATCAACTGATCTTCTACCGCCACCTCAAAATGGTAAATTTTAAATTTGTAACTAATATATTTTACATTTTCAACTATACATTAAATTAGTGATGTAATTTTTTTTTATTGAATATTTTACTATATACTGTCTTATAGTTGTATTCTTTAAAATCTATTTCTTAACACAGTAAAATTACAAAAAAATATATACATTTTTTTTTTTTTTAAACTAAAACTCACTATATTTTCATATTTACAATTTTAACGTATAAAAATAATGCTTATATTTGTTTTATTAAAAAAAGTCTATGAATATAAATATATTAAAAATTCATGTTTTTAACAGTAAATATTTTATACATTTGTAGAAAATATTATGGTTTATAGACAATTTATAAAAACAATTAGAATAATGCTAGGGTGTTTGTCAAATTAGTAAATAAATGGTTTAATCAATAGTAAATTGGTGGTTAATTTAAAATAAATATATATTATTGTATGTTTTATTACATTTTTGCTTTCCATTCTATAATATGTGTACAAATTAAAATTAGCTTTGTCAGTTGTCCTTAGTGACTTGACAGGTTATGTAAAACAAAAAATTGGGCTGTTCCTTAGACAAACAAAAATGCCTGCTTTAATCAAATCACAAATTATTGTCATTAAAATATAAAATTTGTTAGTAACTTGAAAATAATAATACTTTTAGTATTTTAAACTTGTGTATAACCTTTTTAATATTTATTTCCGTCTTCCAAAACCCTTTTTTTTTTAAATGGAATTTTAAATTCAAAGGGTTTTCAAGATCAAATTAATGAGCCTTTTCTTGGAGTTGTGTGGTGTATACAGAGATATCCTTAAATATTTTTGTTCCTTACAAAATTAGGTTCATACACACTGTAGAAATTCTGCAGTAAGTTATTATTTAGTTGAGCGTCTCATATTTGTATATATAAAATATATTCTTTAAATGATTAAAGAGGAAAAATTATATAATATTTTATGATTAGTACTTAGGTTAAGAGGACGTGATACCCGCATGTGTTGTCTCTGTCTTACAAGTGCATTATATAGTAAATTTTACGTTCAGCAGAACACGTGTAGCTCCGTTTGCTTAAAAATTAGAGTGAATTGATCTCTTATAAAATTTAAGATATGATTGTTATCTAGTCAACCTCATATGCTTTTTAATATATTTAAATTTTAAAGGAAGTTATGAGTATTTTAAGATGCACAAAAAATTCACAATTTTAAAATACTCATAACTCGCTTTAAATTTGATATAAAATAAAAAGCATATGAGGTTGTCTAGATAATAATCTTACCTTAAAATTTTATAAAAGGTCAGTTCACTCTAATTTTTAGGTTAACGGAGCTACACGTGTTCTGCTGAGCGAAAAATGTACCATGTTACGCATTTGTAAGACGGAGACAACACATGTGGGTATCACGTCCTCTTAAGTTGTGACTGAATTTAATAAAATCCAGACAAGATACAGATATCAAATTTTGAGAACTTGTCTTCCTCCGTTCACCTCGACACAGGAAAGTGGTTCATCATTATAAATTGTATTCTAAAAACTATAGTTCTATGCTTAACTCACTTAATACAGCTTTTGTTGAAGTTTCTTAATTTTTTTTATAGATTTAATCCTTTAAGACATTTATTTGAAATTTTGAGGAATAATTGAGAAATTTTTCGAGTAGATAATACATAGTACTCTATGAAACTTGAGGCTATTTTTTAAAAAGTCAAAGATTTGAAAGGTAGCCATATAGAATACTTTCCTTGCTTTGTTTAGGACATAAACATTAAGATATTTACATGGATTACTTATTAAATAATTATTTAACTTTATCAATCTTAAAAGACAAAATATTACACTTGAAATTAGTTTAGCAATATTGTAAACAGAATTTTCATTTGTAAATTTAAAAAAACAATTTATAATTTTATAATCATTATTAAATTAAAGGATTTTATAGTTTAATGTACTATCAAATTGCGAAAATTCAAAAACTTTAATTAGGTACTTAAAGTTTTTCTTGCCCCTTGAAATGTTAAAAAGGTTTAACTAAAGTATTTAATTCAAAAAACACATTTATTTTTATATCCTTTGATATTCAAGTTATGAAGACTATTGTATTATGTTATGTGCATAGTAAATACAAAGAAAATCATTAAAAAAATAAAAGTTCTTTTAATTTCCTTACACAAATCATAATTATTTTTAAGTTAAGGTTTCTATAATTACTGAACTTTTGAACTAAATACAGATATATCTTATTATAGCCTTATCCGGTTCATAGAATATTCAGAGACTAATATGTTGTGGTATTTTCCACTTTAATTAGTTGTTTTACTAATTAGTATTATTTGTATAGTTATAATTAATTTTGGCTGTAAAACAAAAGTCTGCATATTATTTGAGTGGCCTAGAAAGTTGTATTAATAAAATGGATCTATAAAAAAAAATATGTAAGGTTTAGGATATGATCTTAAATTTAAAGTTTTAGTTATATAATATTGTTAATTACTGTTAGTATTTTATTGTGTTAAAAGCTTTAAATTTATAGCTAATATATTATTTAAGTTATGATTATTAATGGATGCAATATTTAATTACTGTTTCTGTGAAACTGAAAAAAAGATGTAACTTAGAAAATAATTGAACGATAATATTTGTTTACTCATTTTTTATACTACAATGTTATGTGATTATTCTTGTAATTTAACAAGAATTAAAATTAGTAGGGTAATGGAACCTGTTATACACATAAGTAAATTTTCAAGAGACATAGGCACAGCATTAAAGCAATATATGCATTTTTTATAGCTACAATAATTAAAATATTTGTATTTTCGTAGAATATTCACAATACTATGATCCTACATCAATGGTTATGACTGGGGAAGTAACTAGTCATAATAATCCAAATGAAATGACTTCAGAAATATCAACCATCGCTTCAGATCTCACTTTAATGGCTGAATCAGAAAAGACAATATCAACAGAACCAAAATTTGGATTTTTTGATCGTCAAATGGCTGAACTAGAACCTAAAGTATGTTAATATATTGATTAAGTTCACATAAAATTAACAATCATAAAACACTTTTAAATTTGTTTGCTGATAGGTGTCTGGTACAGTTGAAAAAAAATCGCAAAAAAAAAATTTTGCAGACGATAAACGCCAGCAAAAAGAAAAGAATTCCTGGCTCGGAGGGTTGACTAAATTTTGGAAGCCTTCAAATAATATAGATGTAAATAACATTAAAGATGTTTAAATATTTTTTCTAGATACTTAAAGAATATTAAATTGTTTGTTTAGTCTACTGGAGAAAATTTTGGTGCCGAAGAACCAATTCAACAACAAGCTGCCCCTCCTTTAGATTCAGAACTACAATTTAATCCAGTAGCTAATAGTTCACCGGCCAATCAAAATCATAACCAATTTAAAATTCAAAGGAAGCGAGGTACTTATCAATTAAATGATGGGCTGTAGCCTGTTCAGGAAATTATTTTCCATTATTTCATTATCAAGAACAAACAAATAAGAAAATTAATCATTTAATTTGATTATACATCATAATGTAATCTTTTATTATTTTAGGTGTAAAGGATATGTATGTAAACGTTATGAGCAACAGTAAACCATCAGAAAATACATTATCTCCAGATCCAATATTCCAAATAAATCAAACGCCCACTACTATTTATAATCCAACTCAATAATTAATATACATATAATTTATTTATTTGTATTTGAAATCAAGGTAATAGTAAATTTTAGTAGTAATAATATATTAAAATATAAAACATTTATATTACTACAGTTATTATTCTATTAATTAAAATATCAGGGAATTAGGAATGTCTATATTTTTAATTTGTCTACAGTATTTTTATGTATTTTTTATAAATTCCTATTTATTTCAATTATAATTGTTGACCCAAATTGAATTTTGTAAATTTAAATTAATTTCAAAAGTTTTATTAGCTCAGTTTTATTCATATACAACTTTTGATGGATTTATATTATGGGTCTTGAAATTTATGTTAGTGTATTATTATATTTCTCAAAATATATGTATCAACTATATTATAATCATTTTTGTAAATCAATTATTTGTTATTTTAGTTTTAATGTTATAAATTTTTATTTTGATGGTTGGGATGTAAATGTAAATGTGGATTTGTATGTATTATACAACATTTTTATTTATATGTTAAGGGATTTGATAGAATAATAAACATTAATTGAACTATTGTTTTATTTATGTATAATTGTTGACTCATATCTTATAGTTATTAAGAATAGTTAGTATATTAAAAATTTCAACCAAATTACAGAGTACAACCAAAATACTTGATTACTTACTTAAATAAAAAATATATTATCTTATGTTAATTATTAATTTATATAATCTTTGATATATTTTATAAGATAAGTAAAAAGGTACAGTAATTAATAATTATTTAATAAAGACAAAAAAATATTGAAAAAAAACTGGATTATAAAAATAATTTGATACCACATATATATTATTTTTTTTTTATTGTTACAGCTTCAACTACAAGGTTATTAGCTTACAGTAGTAATATTTTAAGTTAAATTATAATATATTATAACCTATTTACAATAGGTTAAAATTATATTATGTTGTACATTTCAATTTTTTTAGGAAGGAAATTATTTTTTCTGGATTTGTATAAGGTCCAATGGCTTCATAAAGGTTGTTTGGGGTTGCGTGTTCTTTTTTGGATTGAGTAAAAAGTTGACAACGAATGAGTACGTGTTTAACGGTGATGATTAAGTTGCAAGACAGGCATATGGGAGGTTTGGATTTTCCCATCAGGTATCCATGGGGATAGTACATATTATAATATAACTATGATGACTTATGTATATACGAGGTATTTTTAACGTAATTTAAGATATAAGATTTCAGATATATCCTTATTAAAGCCTTACTTCCTTAGGCTTAAAACCTACTGTCTAATATTTAAATGTTATAAATTGCATAGAATCTGTCTGATCTGATAAATCTTGTTTATTGATGAGAAACAACCATTGAAGGGACTCTGCTGTATTAATAGGTTTCAAGTATAAGTACTTATAGTCTACATCAGTCATTAAGTAATTCATTGTAATGGGTGTGTTATTAAATTATTCTAATTGATAAATATTCTGATCGGAGAAAGTCTGTCGGGCTATAATTTTACTGGTGAACACTTTTTCTGGAAACTTATGTAAAATTTTGTAAATTGGGATAGTTTCGACTCCTGAGCTTATGAGCATATTTTCCAAAAAAAAAAAAAAATAATTTTATTTACTAATATAATAACTAACACAAATATAGTGTTTACAGATGAGCATTTTCTTTTAATATGTAATTATTAATTAACATGTTTACATGCGTTTGCCATTTATGTGTACCGATTACACTGTTTGTGTATTTATTTATGTATCTTAGTCCTTATAGGTAATAATGATATCTATAATATATAATAATATTATTAGCATCACAAATATTCTCCTCCTCTCCTAGCCTCAGAACATCAATGAACCGTGAAAAAGTCATAGATGCATACATGAAATTGTGTAGTAATTCAAACATTTCAAACTGCCATGGGTGTAGGTAGGAAATATTTTCGGAGAGGGTTTTTGTCTAAATCTATATTAATATGATAAAATTAAGAATCAGTTATTTGTATGTATTAAATAATATAATAATATTAAATAATACAATTGAATACCCATGGTCAATACAATATTTTGTCCATATAATTTACAAATTAAAAAAAAAAAAAAAAAAATTATAAGATAAAACTTTGTTTTCTTGGTTGAAGTTTAAAAATATTAATCACTTCTTCCGGGTCAATATTAATTTGACGATGAACGCTTAGCAAAGCAAGTCCAGTTAATCGTTCATTTCCTGTCGAATTTCTCAAGTATGAGTTAATACGTCGTAATGTTGAAAAAGTTCTTTCTGCAGTGGTAGTTGATATGGGAAGTGTAGAAATAATAGTTAACAATTGTTTTATATTTGGAAAAAAATCAGAATCACATTTTAAAAATGCTCCAAATGCCGAGGATGGCCTACAATCTTCTTTTTCTTTAACCCATTTGGATTTCCAAAGTAAATATTCTGAATTAAACTGTTGATGATCCGAAAGTATTGTCTTGTAAAAATCCCATAAATTAAAAACATCTTTCTCATTTGTAAAAACAACTTTATTCGGCATAATATTTTGAAAAGATAAAATTAAATCATGATGATGTTCAAACTTACTTTTTAAATGTGTTATAGAATGATTAAGAAACGGTATAAAAAGTGCTTTTCTATAATATTCTTCCGGCGTAGATTCTGTATTATTATCTCGATTAATTTGTTTTTTTGATTATCTTGGTACGCTCATTGTGCCACCTACATCAGTTAAAGTTTTCGAAGCCGTAATAAATATTAGGTTAAATTCCACCTCAGCATTTTGACGAAGAGTATTTAATGAATCAATGACAACTTGAACATGATCACATGCTTTGGTAAGATCACAATCAATTTTTTGTAAATATTTACACAGTGGAAGTGTAAAAGTAAAAACTTTTTCAGTTACGTTTAATGCCAATATGAAATCAGGTTTGATAATAGTTGCCAGAAATTGATGTGCTTTTTGTGATGTTTCATTATTTATTACTTCTTGGAGTTCTTCTAAAGTATGTATTATTGGAATGTACAATTCATGAAATCGTTTTATGGATTCGTGCTTTTGAACCCATCTGGTTTCACACATTGAAATTAATCTATCATGATTGGACTCTGGTAAAGAAGATTTAATATGTGTTTTCAGGGCCGGATTTAGGACTAGGCTACCTAGGCTATAGCCTAGGGGCGCTACGACTTGGGGGGGCGCTAAGCCGTGGATGGTGAATTTTTTTTTTGTAGATACTAGATAATATAATTACCATTTGCAAATTTAATTTACCGTCTACGAGAATTTATATAGTTGAACCTAAATATTAGTAATGAATAATGTTTATTATTATAAATTAGTTCACTGTTGTAAATATATATATATATATATATATTATATACATAATGTGATTGTGTATGGTAAAATGTGGGGTAACAATCACCGTATAAATAGTGTGTGATACATATTGAATATTGCATATAATATAAAAACAAGTTTTTTGTTGTGTCTATAAATCTAATTATATTATAATTCGAGCGGCAGCGTATAATACTTTCAGCGTCGACGGCAGTTTTAGTTAGGTACACTTATTTATAGCTTATTTATTATTTTGGTTTATATTTTTATCGCAATACACTCATTACAGTGTCAAATCACCAAGACTCAAGAGCCACTAATGGAAAATTGGACGGTTATATATATTTTATATTTAATATTATTGAACATTATACGATATTATTATTAAGTTTATACGCTCATTGCTCTGCAGTTTGTTGACTAGTTTTGTTTTAAATTATTTAATTAACTACCACCATGTCAAATAGTAAATTAAGTGGTGCACAAAGGAGAAAATTACAAAAAGAAAAATATGATAAACATAATAATGTAATGACAAAAGTGAAAAAGCTTGATCATTTTTTTAATGTTTTGCCATCTAATGTATCAAAAACATCAAAATCAAATGAAGCAGCCCCATCGTCTACATCTTCAGTTACAGAAAGCGATGATTCAAACGTAAAAGGTATTTAACTTAATTAAATATTTTAATATTATTAAGTATTAATAAGTGACAGACACAGAAGCTGCATTTGCGGCTCGTGCCGACGTGTGCACTGTGCAGGTGTACAGTTCAACAGTTGTACACATTCCACATAGAATTTTAAAGATAAAATAGTCAAAATGTATTTTAATTGTAATATGATATCTGTTAAACAATATATTTTATTCTATAATACAAAATAAAAATGTTATTATTTTATTAATGTTAATATGTGAATTATATGTATAGATTTCAATATTTCATCTTATTAAAAGAGATTTTATTAGACTAGTAATTAGTTATCAGAATAACTTTATCAGTCTTTAAGTACTGATATTTTCTTTTGCCGTAGGTACTCACAATTTTATTAATACTCGTATTTAAAAAATGAATTCAGTTGAAAATGTTTTTTATTTTTTTTTTTTAATTATTTTTAGTTACGCCACTGTTGCTTATTGTGACTGTAGATAAAAACTGATTTGATTGTGACAGTAGAAAATTTTAAGAGAAAAAAAAATTATTGCAACTTTTCCAAATTTAGACACTGCTTTGAAAATGTATCTAACCATTATTCCATCAAATGCAACTGGTGAAAGATCATTTAGTATTTTAAAGAGAATTAAAAATTATCTAAGTAACTTCATTTCAGATACAAAAGTATCTAGTTTGGCTTCATTTAGTGCGAATTCAGAATTACTAGAATCCATGAACTTCAACGACTTAATAAATAAGTTTGCAGCAACTAAGTCTAGAAAGCGCCAAGTATAAATATTATTAATTATAATAAGTATTATGGATGAAAAAAAATGCATTGATTATTTGTTTTTAATTATTTTGTAATTTTTTTTATTTAATAAAATATATCAAGAATAATATTTTTTTCTGTCATCATAATAAAATGTATTTTTTTGCCCTTCTGGTCTAGTATCTTATAAGTATCTTACTCAACAAAAATTTAGGACTCAATTTTTTAGGTTGACTTCAAAAAAAATTTAATTTAATGATTATACATTTTTGTATAAGGAGGGGGACTCTCAGCTCTTATTGAATAAATGATGTTCCAAGGAGTAGGGGCGTTTGGTTTTTATTAGCCTAGGGGCGCTTCTTAAGTAAATCCGGCCCTGTGTGTTTTTAATATATTAGTGCGTTGGGCAGATTTTTTAAAAAATGATGTAATAGACTTAACAGTACCCATGCAGTTTCTAATCATTTGAATTTGACAGGCATAACCGCATAACCAATTGCTAAATTTAGGGAATGAGCGCTACAATGCACATACAAGGCTTTTGGATATTCAGAACGAATAATAGTTTGTGCACCGTTCAAATGACCACTCATTGATGCTGCTCCATCGTAGCCTTGTCCAATCATATAATTTAAATTAATTCCATTTTCTTTTAGTCGTGTTATAATTGTTAATGCTAATCCACGGCCCGTCATGTCATGAACAGGAATGAATTCGAGGAAATCTTCACGAATTACATTATTAATTAAATCTATATATCTTAAACATAACGACATTTGTTCGACATTAGATATATCGGTTGTTTCGTCAGCTAGAACCGCAAAATATTTAGAATTGTTTATATTATCTACAATTTTCTTTTTAATAATTTTACTACATATATCAACGAATTCATTTTGAATAGAGGGACTTGTATATTGTAATCTACTATTGTCGTTAATAAATGATCTTCTAAGACAGTATATCGCTTGCTTCAACTCGAAATCGTAAAAGTGATCTAAATGTACCATCGTTTTTATTATCACAGTTAAGAACATTACCTAAATCAATTTTTCCTCTTAATGGAAGCTCTTGTCGACCACACAGTATTATTGTTTTTACAATTGAAGTTAATTTTTTCTTATTTATTTCAGCTTGACGTGCTCGTTCAGTATTTAATATATTGATAACACTTATTTGTTTTCCATTAATTACAGAAAGAAAGTTATCAGCCATTATTTTACAAGTATTATGATAGTCTTTTCATGTTTATTAGGTAAATATTTCTTTTGCTTTTCTCCAATTATTGAAGCTTTTTGAAACAAAATTACTTAGTTTTTGATTATTACCTTTACCAGAAACGTCTTTCGCAAAAATTAAACAGTATTTACAATAAATTCCGTTTTCAATTTTTGAATATAAAATCCAAGGGATTTGATCAATTCACTGTATTTGAAATTTTAGATTACGTATGCTTTCTATAGGAAAATTAAAATTATTTGGGGGTATCCAAAAATCGGTTAAAATTAATTTGCGTTCCGCGTCAGTCAAAATTTTATTTACAAAAAAAGATATAATATCATCATTACAAATTAATTTTGAAGATGATTCAATAGTTTTTTCCATAGTTTGTTCTTCATTTATAGTTTCAATAGTTTCTGATAAATTTGAATCAGAGATTTTATTTTTTTTTATAAATGTAGATATTGATGATTGTTTGCTCAACCTCTTCATCGTAGATTTTAAAAATCTAAAGAATATTACGAGAATATATTTTTAAAATTATTTTATAATGTTTTTATTAAATTCATTTATATTATTTTGTTTAAATAGATTGGTTATTAAATTTAGTAGCAAATGGTCACGACATATAATTAAATATAAAATAACATGAGTACTTACTAGGCTTTATTGTAAAGATTTTTCATTTAAAATTTTTTTTGCACACTAGTTGTATCTAGTACCTACACGGCTACATCACACTAACGACTAATTGAACAATATAAAGGTGGTTTCACACGAAGCGAATGTTCGCGGAGCGAACGCGATTTTAAATCGCAGCGGTTTTTATTCGTTCATTAATTTCGGATTCACACTAGACGATTAATCGCTCGATGTGAATGAACTACAAACATCATTTCCCGCCAATTTTTGAATCAAACAATTGATCGTTTATTTTACATCAATTAGTTGTTCAGACATCGTGGTTGTGTTTAGTTGTGTTCAGTGTTCATTTGCAGTCGTTCTGTACGTATTTTTACAAAATATATTATTATATTAGTTGTCATTAATTGTTTTTTATTAAAATGGATAAATTTAACACTATTGAAAGCGTTAAAATTACATACAGTCACAATTTGTTTTTAAAAAGTATTTCAAATTCGAATTTTGACAACATACGTAAAAATAACGAAAATTTGCAATATTTTTCGAGTTAGAAATTCATAAAGATTTATATTTTTAAAATATCAATACATGATTTTTCATGAGTTTGTCTACTATTTTCAAATAAAAAATTGTCCACCGGAAAGTCAAATTAAATTTTTATGAGCATTTGAATTACAACATTGAATATTCACTCAATTTCCCTTGTACCGATATTCTTATTCTGCTGTCATTCAAAAACGAATAACTGTACAAACTTTAAATTTACACCAAATATTTTATCAATGAATTCTAGATCAAATTTTCAACCTATTTCAAAATTGCTTAAATTATTTATAGATATTTGAAATCTCCCATTTTTTTAGTTGTTATTTTCTATAGATGTCGATAAAGTTGTATTCATGGTTCAAAAAACTTGAAAATTCAATACAAGGTCCAAATAAGTTATATGATATAATATACTACTGGGAATTTTCAATCTCGACCACTCAAAGGTATTAACTAGATTTATTTTTCTATCAAAAAATTTAAATAATATTTATAACTTACTGATATTCCATATAGATTCTTCCACAGATACTTCCATAATAAGTTCTACGTCGTAACTCATATTCATAATAAATTATGAATTAATTTTTATCAAAGTTAATATGATAATTACTAAAAAAAACCGGGTATACAATATAAACAATATTGTTACTTTGGTGATCAATGTTCGAATGATCGAAATTCGAAATATCGAACGGCGAACATTCGCGTCGGATATCGCGCAGTGTATATCAATCCAGTCAAAACAATATGTTTAATTTTAGCCGCTCGCGGCGAATATTCGCCTAAAATTAAACAAGACAGATTTTTCGCGATTGTTCGCAACTTGTATCCAGGCGATTATTTCTGTCTGAACACCGTAACTTAAATATAGATGTTTAATTTTGAGCGAATGTTCGCGGCGATTTAAAATCGCGTTCGCTCCGCGAACATTCGCTTCGTGTGAAACCACCTTAAAGACTTTAACGGAAACAATAATTGGAGACAGCCGCTAGCTGATAATCGCGGTCCGCCGATAAAACCCTTATATATTAAATTTATCTAAATGATTTATGGTATTTATACACTATACCTATTTTGTTATGTTATTACCAACAATTGCAATACAACTAGTATACAATGTAAATTGTGGTTTCCCACAAATTATACCTAGTACCTACATAATATGCGAGTTAATAATATTCTCGAACAAATTCACAAAAAGCTCAAGATTGTTTTATTTAATTTCGGGGGGTGTTTGAACACCCAAACCCCCCCCCCCTTACCTACGCCCATGCAAACTGCCTTATCAACACAGATACCTTTTTCTCCGTTTACAACGACCCCCTTCTAGCAATGGTCCCCTAAAATTAACACGCAACTACTTCATTCCAAAAAGAACAGCACTCCTCATGCAACAATAATCACAGTAATCTTCAACGAAATTTTACACACCGAGTTCTTAGATTTCAAACAAATTTACCCTGATGCTTCCAAAACCAATGTCGGAGTAGGATTTGCTTACTGCACAAGCCGTACTTCAAAATGCTTCTAATTATTCCCTGAAGCCAGCCTCTTCACAGCGGAAACTCAAGCCATCAAAAAAGCATTATTATTCGCAAAGTCAACGTCCACAATTAACATTCTAATAATCAGCGACTCCCTTAGCGCTCTTATAGCCATCGAAGCACCTAACCCCTCTAATGAGATAATTTACCAAATTCATAACATCATCTCGACCTAAAAAGTGATTGAATTCGTGTGGGTTCCCTCTCATACAGGCATCCCAAGATACACTGGGAAATGAGGTAAACACCTCGACCTCGTCCTCATTCATTACTACTCTTCCATATCAAGATATTAAAAAAAATCATAAACACACACCCTACCAATATGTGGCAAGCATCCTGGGATGAAATACCTATGTCTAACAAATTAAAATCAATTAAAAAGAAAGTCACCAAATGGCAATCTCAGTCTAATATCAACACAAGTACAAGAATCGGCCATACCAACCTTACCCATATACATATCATAAAACATGAAAAACATCCTCTCTGTGACCAATGCAACGAACCGCTCTCGATCAAACACATAGTCCTTGATTTCCCGTTATATGTCAATGCAAGAAAAATCTTGCCAGCCTTCTTCGACGGAGGAGGCACTTGGAGAACATAACACCCACCTGATCCATAGCTTCAAATCCAATATTGGCATCGACAAAAATATTTAAATACCAAGCTAAATCTGCGCATACCAAATATTATGTAAATATATAATATTGTATCTACAACCGCAGCTATAATGACCTTTTTTTTTTTTTTTTCCGTTAGTATCGAGAACCGGAGAAGGAACCATGGTGCCAATACTTCTCCTCCGGCCACCATGGTAAAAATAACCAATTACACATTTAAGTAGCTGCGACGGGCCAGTCTCCCGTTCGCTAGCTATTACAATAGGATGTACAATAATATCGAGAACTTGCCTTCGGCTACATTTTTTAGACACTTAACTATAGGTATGCGTAATTATTAATTAGTTCGGTGAATTCGGAGGTCTTTCTGCGGCCTGACGACTCCGTTCCTCATCCTCCTTCGTAGTAAGGATGTTTTCCACCATACGATAAAAAAGTTTAAAAACTTCCTCGGCTTCTATGAGAACCGCTTGCCTATCGATTGGATCCAGCGGCAGAGTCTCGAACACTGGACCGCAGATTACAGCTATAATGACCTAGCTGTTGAAGCCTTATTCTCAATAAAATTAAATTAAAAAATAATATTATTCTAAATGATCTTAAGTTATAATGCTATAGTAAAAATATTAAGAATGAAAGGTCACTTGATTATGTGTGAATGGTAAAATGAAATTCTCAGGTAAAATGTATGTAAATTACCTAATTTAGCGAGCTCAAATCTCGATTCGTATATTATTTACTATGATGACTAACAGAATGAAGCAAAATAAATAACTATAAATAAACGCGTGACCAATGTCAACCATTTAAATAGACAAAATAATAATAATAGTAAGAAGCAAAATATTTATTTTTATATTTTATGCATTGATTATTATTTTTTAGTCAGAAAGTCTTTCAATAATCATCAAGTTCGATGTTTCACATCTGTCAAGTGGATACTATTGTCTGTTTCGTCTAGTATCATGCAAAAATAAGAAGCTCGAATGCCAGTTTAAACTTCTATTGGTCTACGCCGACGTCGTTTGTTGCTGATACTTGGTTTATGCGTCTATATTGTCCAGTACCTACCTACTCTTTAGTCCAGCGGATCCCAACTTTTTATATACGCATATCCTTTACACATTTAGAACATTTTTCAGCAGGAACCGCTGCTAGTTTGTACCATAGTATAGTGTCTACAGTCTACACTATGTCGTGTCTCTCCTTGGCCATCACCTTTGACTTTTGTTTGGTCGTGTTAATTATTGAAAATATCACCACTACTTACATGATTTTTTTAAGTTTTCCATTTAGGCATATTTCAACATACATAATTGCATTCTATAATCTATCACTTCCGTCAATTTTTATTTATTAGAAAAACAGAAAAATACATTTAACAGAAATTCCGGCAGAGGTTATAGTGGTCGTGCACACGAGTACCTAATATCCACCGTCAATCTGCGACGATGTGTTAAAAATTATACTGAGAACATATTTTGCGACATTACAAATCGCATTCGGATCCTGATAATTACGTAAAAAAATGCAAGCTTTGCGGGTCCGTCAGCAAAAGCTACCAAGAATCAATGGTACATGGAGCTGCAGGAATCAAACTGTTTTATTGAACCTATAGGTAATGTTAGGTATTGCTATATTATTGTTACTATTGAAATAATAAACGTTATTTAAATGGCCAGCAAAGCATCAACACGTCTTGTAAACACATACGTATAAGAACAAATATTAACATTTTCGATTTTTTTTTTTTGTCAAAAGTTAGATGTTAGATTTATATTCACACGAACGAAAAATCTCCCTACATTCGTTCCCTTTTAAAAAACCACGTTATACAACTAGCGCTAACAAACAAAACCATTTTCTACTATGTTCCTAGTTAAAACTAACGTTTTGATAATATTTTGTTGCAAAAATGTAATTTTCCGATCCTGTTAACTTTCTGTTTTAGTTATGAAATTTGCTCGGAAAACTTTCTACTGCTAAAGTGCTAAATTCAAAACCAATTAAAATATTTTAGATAGTTGTGGAAATGGCTAGTAACCAGTCTCGTCAGAACTCAATAAGACATTTTCGATGTGTGAACAAAGGCCATAATGAGGCGTCCAAACATATTGGTTTTAATATAAATATTTCAAATAATAAATAACATAAACAAAAGTTAGTTTAGTTAAATAGAAAACGTTCTTTATAAATCTATAAAGTAGCTCTTCAACAATTCGATATATTTTTTTTGAAACAAGATTTGCTGTGTAAATAAAAACCAAGGATATGATTACTATGACGGCCTTTATTATTGGACTACAGCATTGACTATTGGCGACACTAAATTTAATTTAATATCAAAATTAAGATAAAAAAAAATTGATTTATACTCAAGGTTCATAGAAAATCTAATAACAGTAATAACTAATAAACCTCGCCGTAGTTTTTATTACATGTATTTTTTATTTTTTCCACCAAATAAAAATTTCGGGAGAAAAATATTTCAGAATGTTAGTTATGGATACATGTTTCCAAATGGGAAATTCAATTGTAAAACACGACTAATCAAAGGTGAAATATGATGATCAAGGAGGGACACGGCATAGCGTAAATGCTATAGGGTAGGTAAAGACTATATATAGCAGTGGTTTCCAACCTGTGGTAAGCGGAAAACTCATAGGTCTTACGCAAAGAAATTGTTTGATTAGCAAATAAAAAACATTTTAATAAGAATGTACCTGAATATAAATCGACCTGCGTTAAGGCCCGCCAAGGTTAGGTAAAAGGAATGGTTTTGACGACTCAGTTTTTGCGTTACCGTCTAAACAGCTGTTTTTAAATTAACTAAGCCATATTATATGATGTACTATTAACACATACACACACACACACACACACACACATATATATATAAATATATCTATGAGTATTAGAAAAACAAAAAAAGGTTTCCTAAATGTATTATAGTGGTATGGTATATATTATTATATGATAAAAAGTTTGGGATCCGCTAGCTGGACTAAAGAGCCGGAGAGTATTCAAGTGACATAACCGGACAACTTACAGTCTGCAACCGACACCCTGAGAAATCCACTTTCGTTCGGCGTCAACGTGTACTTCACTAGTTTCGTTTTTCTGTTGCAACGGACGTTGTACGCGCATACACACGAGGTGCTCATGTCCGGTGACTTAGCCGCGTGCGTTTCGTTCGCCGGATGTTCCTCGAGGATCGTGTCACCGGTATAATCACAGGTCGAGTGCATCAACGACACGGTTACTCCCGGTTCCAAGTACATCGATTCTTGGTAGCTTTTGCAAACAGTCCCGCAAAGCTTGCTGGAGTCCGTAGGAAAAGTCACTTCCGTAATGATATCGGCGTACATGTACAAATTTGCCTTGCACAAATGCATAATTTTTGACTCTGGGAATTTTTCACCTGTGAAACGATCGTATTAATAAAAAAAAAATCCTAACGGTGATACTATTAATTATATCAGGTATATTAGGTAGAGGGATGTAATTAAGCGGGAATGAAGAGAATAGATCCCCCTAAAAAACTTTTATTTTATTTCTTAAATTGTATATTTTGTGGTGTAGATTACTGTACGAGGCTTATAAACTTTGCTAAAAAATTTATCCCCCCTCTCAAACCAAATTCCTAATTATGTCACTGATTGGGTATATTAATATATATATTGGGTTGTTATTTGGTTAGGACGCAGTGAATAATATTTGCCTTCTCACCGGCCCTTTTAAATTTGCCTGGGTCGTGAATAGGATATCCGGTCATACTGCAGTGTGGGTGCATGATATTACATTCACCGCTTTGGCTGTAAGATGTGAACGATAATTCTCAATTATACGATTTCTATTCAAAATATTTTTCAATGTGAATTTTAAGCACGAGGGCCTGGAAAAATGCCCAGCTTTGTCCCCTCCCCTTAACCTCAGCCTTGCCTAACCCGACCAGTGCTCTGTTTTTTAAACTCATAAGTCATTATAATAATTTTTATTCTACATTAATGTAAATACAATTTTAGACAAATGTTTAAAATATTAATTACATTATTTATTTATAATACAACACGGGCTTTTGTCCAATTTTAATAATACATTATTAATATAATAAATAGATTATATTATAAAGAAAGATTAAAAATTGTTTAGTGAGAAGGAAGGGTCTAAATAAACTAAATACATACAACGACGTAGTGGTTCATTTTTACCATAGTTAGTTGAGGAGGTGGCGAGTGATAAAGGAACAGGATGGCGAGATGTTCCGACTGAAACATTAAAGGAGACTTGAGAAAGTAAGTACGGTGAGTCAATTTTTCCCTGCAATAAATTGGGCAAAAAGGTGAGATTTGCTGCTCGCCTATACACGTATTTAGGCCGAACGCCTAATTTTAGGCATTGGTCGTCAATAATACATTGTAATAAAACGATATTGTTAGAAAATAATAGAATTTATAATAATTTAGGCAGTACTTTTACAAACCACTAATTGACGTGAGAGACTACGCGAGTGACCCAATCGTTTGTTTTGACTTTTTGAGTTTTGTGCCTTTGTTATTTATTTATTTTTTATTTTATTTTATAACAATATACTATGAAAAATTGATAAAAATTAAACGAAATTACTATTTAATAACCTAACCGGACCTAACTTAAATTTTGATCCTGGGCCCATGTTCGGACTACTACCTAAATATCAGTAAGAATTTTATATTATTTTCCAATTTTATTTTACCTATCCGTAGACACGTTCACGATTTCTTGTAAAAATAATAAATATGTGTACGTATAACTAACCCAAGATCTCGAGAGGGTCCCTGAAATTTCCTTCACCAGACGGCGGAGTAATGCGAAATCCATCTTTATTGGTTTTTTTCGTATCCTGATTTTCTCCACCTGAAATTATAACTGAACGTATATATCTAAACTATAATATATTATAAATAAATATTGTATGATACTTTTTGTGTTTATTTATTACTTAGTAAAAACAAAAATGTGAAAATGTTATGTTATAATATGTCAAAATGAAAAATATGTGTTACTATTAAATATTGTATTACTATTTATCGGAATCGGGCGACTGATGATTGGCTGTAGCTGTAATAACAGCGAAGACATGACTTGAAACACCACTAGCGTTGAAATCATAATTTTAGTCAACAATTAGAAAGAAATTCAATAATTTTCAGAATAATTTTGTTTGACTATATACACATTATACATATGAAGGAAAACACGGAAATTTGTTTTCAAAAATTAATATTATTTACATTATAACAAGACGTTACTATACAATATTAACAAATCAATGTTTGTATCTATTTTAATAATTTTCAATATTTCTTGATGAGGTGTTTAAAAACAAGAATTAAATTATATTTATTTAATTTATTTATTCATCCATCGAAATATTAAGCACGGGTTAGACAAAATAACATATCTATGATTGAAAATGTATTTTTAATTTGAAAGTAGGTACATGGCACACTTTATTTGATAAACATTAATACAATTTACAATTAGTATTTAGTAATATATGTACAAGGTACTTATGTAGTATGTACTCTAATGACCAGTTTGAACTCATAATCCAAGTACCAACATTGACAATATTGATGATAATATGATAGTAATAATGACTAATATAGATTCTATAATAATAATATTATATAGTATATAAGTATATATACTACTTAATGTTATATCATATCATATATTATATACAGAGTGTCCCGCGAGGATTTACCCACTGCGATAGGTATCTCTAAATAATGGAGATATCAAAATTTTGGTTCTATAATAAGATTCACAGGCATAAGAACTACAATTATTCCATTTTAAAATTTATTTTAATGTTTTTGTCAAAAATTTAAAAAATTTAAAAAATATATATTTTTATTTATCTGTTTCCAAAAAAATCGAAGATAGCCATTTTGTAGAGTTTATTTTCCTAAAAATATTGACGTTTAAAAATTTCAATTTTTTCTAGTTTTGAAGAAATAAAATATGATTATAAATTTATAACTATTAGGAAGACGGAAAGTATTCGGCCGACCGTATGGGAATACACGCGGCGCGGCGGGACACATGTTTGATAACATTATGGTGTTAAATAACTCGCAATTTTTCTCGAAACAAAAAAAATATATTAAAAATCAGGAAATTAATGAAAAGGAGATGGGTAAATGGCACAATGGGTAAATCCTCAGGGGACAGCCTGTATATATAATTACATATAATATATAATTTATATATTTATTATTATATTATATTATATTAATAAAGTAATTTATTTTACTAATAGAAATTAGTACTGCAGTTGGTTAAATTCATTTTTGCTGAAAAAATTGTTTTCGAAAATTGTATTTATAAAATATAATAATTTAATATTATATTATTACATTAAGTTTCAACTATAAATACTACAAATAAATACTTTTTTTATCACAATAACTAACAAACTAACTAATACGACTGTTAACTACAATTATATTGAATAAGAATAACTATAACAACAAAATCCTTATTTTTCGTTTAAATAGTTAATTTTTCCAAATTTCAACATATTTATAGATAAAAACTAGATTTTATAGATTTTTTGTTTATAGTATGAATTGTGGGGCGACAATGCAAAACGTACTATTTGCGTTTTACATATTTTTCAGGAAAGGTCATTTTCTGCTGTGCATTAAATATTTGAGATATACATGTTGTGAAAATGTTTAAAAATAGATAAAAAACTATGAAATAAATTTCTGCAGGTAAAAGTATTTTAAAATGTATTTTTTGTACTTAAATATAACTTTTTAAATTTTGAATTGGATCAAAACGTACTATTTACAACAAATGGTACGTTTTGCTTTGATTAACCAAAATAGTACGTTTTGACCAATATTTTTACAAAACGTTCTATTTGCATAAATTACATTTTACAATAAATATAATTTAATATAATTATATGTTAAGAAATTAAAATACTTTGACTCAACTAAGTGTAATAATATTACACTTACTAGTTACTTATACTTATTCAATTAAGTTTATTTAAATTAAGAAAATATATAACATATAGGGAACCGATGGTAGCATCCATATAGGTGAAAGGAATACAAGTTAGGTATAATATATTTTAATAAAACACTTTTTTAATAACTTTTAATTAATAAAAACTAAAACAAGGTAAATAAAAGATTAAAGAACACTTAAAAAAGTAAAAAAAAAGAATAATATAATATCAAGTTTTAAATATTTAAAATGTAAAAATTGTGTAAAATATATTTAGACAATGTTCTTATAATTGAAAATTTTTAAAAATAAAACAACTAATTGGTACTGTATTATGATAGAATACATCTAGTTAAGTTATGAAGTATAATTAAGTTTTTATTTAGAAGTAATATCTATTAAGTACCTATTTATTAAGTTAATGATAACATTAGTGTTGTTAGGAAAATAATATTTTGTACCTATCTACAATTAAATCAAAATATAGTTCTTAATGTACGTCATCCATCAGTATTATTTTAAAGTTTAGTCTTACATGTGATGAAGAAAATTATAAATTAAAATAAAAAAAATTAACTCAACATAATATAATATGCAGTAATTAAGTGCATTACATAATCTTTAATTTTAGTGTTAACTGTTAATTTGTAAAAAATGTATAATAATATATTCCTTTTCAAAAATAGGTTGTTTAAAAATAGTATAAATAATATGCTTAGAAAAATATATTCTTAAAATAATAATGAATTAGTGTTATATCCAATAAAAGCACTGTTGTATTTAAATAGTTTACCATATCTAAGAATATAAACAAAATAATGATACAACTTTTAACTGAATTAAAACCTTATATTTATAAACTTTAATTTAATTTAAATAAAGTAGGTGACTATTATAAAATACAAATACAAATATCTGATACCTGTAGCCATTGTGCACATATCTTGTCATTAGATACAGCTTGTTGTGATTCATAATCATAACTTTTTTTTTTTTAATGAACTTACTGTCAGTGGTCCATGATTTGAATCATTGGCAACTAAAATAGGTATCTATAATATAATAATTAGTAATTATTATAATTGCATTAGAACAAAAATGTAGATGACTATTACTACTCTAGACAAAATATACATATAATAAATTAATAAGTTAGTATAAAATAGTAGTTTTCTAATAGGTTAGAAAACAATTTGTATAGGTGTAAGCATTACCTTATTTCTAGCAGTATTAAGAATGTTGATGCTCTGCAGCTTCTTAGCATCAACTACCTAAAGATATGAGTTATAGAAATTAAAAAATAGTTATTGATTATTGTATTATAGAATTGGTAGTATACAAAATATTAAAAGTTCTTTCATGTTATTTTTTAAATAGTACAATAATATATATTGTTTTACTAGATGTATGTACCTACCTTGTTTTTCGCCTTGTCCATCATCAATTTTATTCTTTTCGACATGGTAAATTATAATAAATTATAATAAAAAAACATTAAGTACCTAAATAGCAAGCTGCAAGAGTAAGGTACTTTAAAAATAGAATATGTGTTATCATAAATGAATTAATGAGATAGTTTCATTGATTAGACCTTATCACTAAGTTTTGGCGCGCATAATAATTAATGTTTCAAAGTTATAAACGATTTTTTTTTTTTATAATTTAGGTTAGCACGTAGATAATATGTTAAACAAAATACGTATATCATATATTAAATCTATATAATTTAATAAAATGTAACAATAAAAACAAATTTTAAAACACAGTCGTTTTTGTAAATAGTACGTTTTGCATCAATACATTTTTAGTCCTATACCGTGTACATTGGAAATAGTACATTTTGCATTATGAATGGAAATAGTACGTTTTGGAAAAATTGATGTAATTAGCACGTTTTGACAAATTTTTTTTTACTTTTTATTACGGAATCTATAGCAAATAGTACGTTCTGCATCAAACAGTAAATAGTTCGTTTTGACAAAATGTATATTGTGCAAATAGTACGTTTTGCTTCAATTTACTATTTTAAAAACGGTTATTGAATGGGAAATAGTACGTTTTTACCTAATCTGATGATGCCAATCGATCCGCCGCCATTTCAAACATATAATTCAATGTATAACTCCATTTTGACAAAAATGCAAATAGTACGTTTTGCATTGTCGCCCCACAATTACTAAGTGGAAAATTGTTTTGATTTTCAATCCTTAGTTATAAAAAATATTTTTTTTTTTTTTATTCCATTCTAAATATAGATATTCGACCATATTACCTTATCAACACTATGAGTACAGTGTACGATAGGTAAAATGTCTTAGAATTCTAGATTTTGAAAAAATTAGGTTAAATAAATACAGTTTGAACATAAATGCCCCTAAATTGCCTACCTACTGTGCAGTATTAATGTTTATAGACCTATAGATTTTGACAGATAATTTTAAGAGTTCGAATATTGTGTATCAACTCTTACACCATGTGGCATGAGACTGTTACAGTTTCATTTTATTTGAAAAGCCATTTTAGTATAAATATTAAATTACAAAGATATTATTATCTACCTATTGATATAAAAACAATAATAATCTAATATTATAATATTGAGGAATTTTAAATTTATTTATTGTTTTATATTTCATCATAGTTACTATTTTAACGTGTTTATGACATTTTTCTTCGTGTATACCTAATATCATGCAGATAGTGTGACAGTGTGAGTGTGTAACATTTGGTTGGTTGTAGCTGATAAGGTAATTACACAAAAGTTCAAATGCACAACATTACACATAAATGGTGTGCGATGGCCTCCATACAATTACAAGATCAGTTGGACCGGTCCGTGTAGGTACAACACCGCAGTGATAAAATAATCGAAACGATTAGATTTTAAAGTTTTTTTTTTGTAGCAATTAAAATAAATAAATTTAATATAATTATGAGATTAAAAAAGCGGATAAGTCACGGATGTCGCTCTGCTGTACAGTAGGTTACAAGTGGGTTACTGTAATGGATGAAATTAAATTTGAATCCATTGATATTCTATCATTGTATACGAAAAACGATTCTGAGCGGAGACGATTTATCTGTCTATAGTGTCTAGGATATATTATAGATTATTAAAAATGTTCAAATCTTAGATTTAAAGAGAAAAAATTCACTCAAATATTTTGAAAATTTTATCATGTCAAAGTAAGGCTAATATAAGTAAACAACCCAAATTTTAAGTTTTTACGAATGTTTTAACCGAATTACAACAAAAAAACTCCCAAAATTAAAATGTCTATAAATAGCTCAAAAATGCCTAACATTTTCCGAACTTTAAACCGTAAGAAACAAAATCCAGAATACAACAAAAAAGATCTCCTGTCATTTTAAGCAATATTTTTGGTAGAAACGTCGTCCGTAATTATTTAATATTATTAAATCGTGAAATCGTATGTTTTTTTCTCCTTAACCGCTTTTATTTCGAGTATCGTTTCGAAAATCAAAAAATGACCTCTCTAAAGTACCAGCTCGAGAACATTATATTTCAGAAAAAATGCTACATTTGACACTTTTGAGCATGCTTAGAGGGAGAAAAAGTGTTTACACTGTTTACAGAATAAAAAAGAAAAAGAAAAGAACATCATTGTAAAACCAATACATTCCTCGTTCCGCTCAGAATCTTAAATGAAATCAAGTATATGTACATCAGTCAGTTTTAGTATACAAAATCATATTTTAACTGAAGTTATTAATTTTTGTAACGGTCAACCTCACTTTCAATCGCATTATAATGATACGCTTTCAGTATACCTACTAATTAAGAACATTAAAAAGATCAAATCAATACCTTTATTTTTCTTCTTTTCCGAATCTCCAAAATGTTTCAAAAAAACGACTTCGACAAATTCCAAAAAATAAATTGCATTACTTAAATATATGTTTATATAATTAAAATGTTTTTAAAACCCAGATTTAAAAGTGACCTATTTTGGATTAAAAAACTAAATTTTTATTTTCAGTATTTTACTAAAATAAGCTTTACTATAATACATCAATACATGTAGCGCAGACATCTATAAATTTTTAAATATTGATTATAACTTTATAACTAAAGTTATTTCATTTGTTGGGTCTTTCTACTATAACCTTTATATGTGTATAGCCCCATTTGCAAGGATAAAATAAAAAAAATTAAATTTCCATACACGTAATGTACAATACATAATGTAATACAAATATACAATATATTTTATTATTAACGGATAAATAAATAAAATGTTTATAATAATTTAATAATAAATATAAATGATTAGTATCATGCAAACGTCATGCCAACATAAAAGTATAGGAATTATACAATATTATTTAAAATGTCAGATCATCATAATAAAATCGCATTATTATAGTCGTCATCAAATCTTTGTTGGTCATAACTTAAGATTTTTATATCCGAATATTATACTATGAGCGACGGATATATCATTCTATTATAGTTTATAACTATAACAGAGTTCGGATTTCGTATAATACCTAAGCATTTGCTTTATTTTGGTATTGGAAATTATTATTATTATTTGTAATTAATTCGGCTATTATAGATACATATTTATTTTGTTTCATACTACATTATGTACTCAGCATCAAGGTTTATAAATAAACGTGGAATTTTTTCGTTGTAAGTACAATTTTATAAAATGAGTTTCAATCCATGAATTTTGTATTAATTATTGAATGGTTGACAATATCCCAACGTGTCATCTTACACGGCGAAACGTAATAAAGTTAAGGAATTTGGTGAAAGTTCAGATTGGACGCATTAAAAATATACATCACCGGTCGCACAATTACACGTAATATAGTGTTTTTTTTTTTTTTTACGAATTTATAGGTAATGTTTTTTGTTGTTTTTAAACTTGGGCACAACAAGATCCGAACTCCAATAAATTATTATAATATGTACATAATCGCTTTGGTGTTGTCTAAATGTCGATCGTCTCGATGTCGGAACCATTGCCGTCGTCGTCGGTATCCTCCCAGACAGGTCGCTCCAACTTGCCGGCCGCGTACACGATCCCGTTGGCCACGTTGTATAACGCGTACGCAAACGGCCGGTCCACGACAACCGACTCCTTGATGACTCTCTGTGACGTAAATGCGGAACCTGAAACGTTTGTTAAACCGTTAACGATGACACGACGGCGGTTGTTCCGGTCCGCGTGTAGTTTAGCCGGTGACGTATCACGGTAAGACATACTGGTCAGCGAGGAAGCGGAAGAACCGTCAATGCACACGCGGATGTTGGCCTGCTGGACCACGTCGTCCAAGTACAGCTTGTCCGACGACAGTTTCGACAGGTCCGCCGATTCGGTGAACACGGTATTCGTTTTGGTTCCCTGGAAATGATAGCCGGAAAGACAAAAAAAAGTGTTAAGGTTATATATTTTAAATAATCCATATATAGCAATGTAGAATAGTTATTATTGAATAAATAATAATTAACGAAACACCCCGATGAACATGGATTACAACAAGTAAGTGAGAAAAAAAGTAGGCGACCACTAGGCTGTACGAAAAGCTTGCGTTCGGTCGTTTCTGAGGTTTGCCCGATTTCGACTTTTTACGGTAATATGTAAATACATCTTATTTTTATCACAATATTTTTTTTCTTAAGAAGTACGCCCTAAACAAGTATATAATAAATACGTTGCTTATTAGTTATTGTATATAAAATAAATAATAAATAATAGTAATGTAAACGTCATAACTCATAAGACATTAACCGTGGCAAAACCATATCATAATTACTTATATAAACTGAATGAGGTTAGTCAAAATGATTAAGAAAAAATATTTTACATGCATCAAAATGTTCGGATAACATCCCAATTACAATAATGTATAATATTATGTACATGGTACATCTATAAATATTTTATTCTCGCATCATACCATTGAAAATTGCTGTTTTAATGTATTGTTATTACTTATTATACCTATTATAGGTATAAATGTTGTAAATTATCGTTATTATAAGTAATAATTACCTGTTGCAAAACCGTTTTCAGGTGGGTAATGTTACTGCTTTGGAAACACGGCATAGTAATGAAACCGGGCTTTATCGTCATCGCTCTGGTTAGTTTTTCGATACCGTTTTCTGGTTTAAGTTTTTTCAGTACTTCGTTTAGCGAGACGTCTTTGTTTTTTGGCAAAAGCACTAGCAGGGCGTAGTCAGTGTTCTGAAACGTGTGCGAAAATGAATATTATTGTGGTCAACGTGTGTTATACATAATAAATAATAATAATATGTGCTATATTATTGTTGTGTAAGGCAAGAACGCATGCAGAAAATAACTTTAGTGGATGTAAATTTCAGAGAACAAAATATGCAGTTTAGTACATAATATTATTATGCTAATTTTTAAATTTTTTAAAAATGTTTGTTCTACACTTCTTATGTAGTTATATATTGCATAGGGTATGAATCTGAAAGTGTTTGATAAAGTTAACTGATTATTTATTTATATAATGATAAAGTAAGTGTAATCAAAATAAAAAAAATTCCAGGAGAAGGTGATTTAAAAAGTACATCAATTTAATTAAAATTCATTGGCTGCAACATAAAATTTAATATTACGATTATATTAGAATCTATAACTTTAAAAGTAAGTAGGTACTATGGTCGTAATATCTTATTGTATTATTAAATTCATGGTAAAAACATAAACTAATAAAACAAAATCTATCAAATAACTTTTTGCCTAATGGCTACCTATGGTTTCCCAGTGTTTTAGAACGTGTTTCGATGCAAAAAGAGCGAACATTTTTTTAAACATTTTCAGACTATAATACATTATATTATCATAAACACGTCATAGTGTATCGCGGGAAAAAAAATTGTAATGGCGTTACTACAAACTTTACTGAATTTAAGTAAAAAATATAGACAACACTAAAGATACAAAAATAAATCACTTGTTATTGAGTATTGAGTATTCATAGAATAATTTTAATTTTTAACTTTGCATATTATTTTCAACATACATACACATTATTTACCACAACCTAGGAATTGAATTTTAACTCAATAGATATTTTATTCCCTAAAATGTTTTGTGTGGTCAGTTTTCATCCCTTTTCTTATAATATATTATATATGTATTCACACAATGACAGAAAATTTTCAGTTGTTTATACTTATAGCAAACTTAAATCATTATTGCCTTATACTATTTTAATTTAGTTATATAATTTATATAAGATTCGACAAAATTGAAAAATCTAAACCAAATTATGAAAAAATATACATTATAATGGAATTATTCGAATAAATAAATGAATGACTGAAAAGGGAAAAATTTTAACTCAAAATATTTATTTTGGTTTCTAAAATATTTAAGCATGGGTTACTTGGTTATGTTATGTTAGATTAGGTTACGTACCTTGTAGGGCAATTTAAACGCTGTACATTCGAGGGAAGGTATTTGTGCAATGGCGAAATTGCTGGCTGCGCCGAACGCTTTGACCACGTTGCCATTCCACAACATTGATGTCTTGTGCCACGTGCTTGTCGGCCAAGTCATTTCCAATGACAAACCGTTGAAGATCAACAAAGCGTGCTCTTTAAAATCTATAATTTATGCAAAATAAAAATGTTATATATAACATATTATATTACATTATTTAATTTAATGATCCTCAATAATTATTTAAAAACCCCTAACGTTTTTGTATGTTATGTTTTTATTACAAAACAACATTTCACTATATGAATAATTCATTGAAATTAATGTTAAAATTAAATCTATGATCTATCATATCTAGTATAGAGTTGAGCCGATAGCGTTCATGGTAAATTTTTTTTACATACAAACATATATAAACGCATGAAATGAGCTGTAAACAAGGCATTGAAAAATATACTATATTTCTAATAATTTCTAATAGTATGATCTCTAAAATATTGACATTATTTATATATAAACTGAAAAATATTTAATTTTCATGAGTCAAAATGAAACTCATTTATGAGAAAAAAAACTTAAACACCATCCGAGTCCCAAGGAAT
Source organism: Diuraphis noxia (assembly GCF_037042655.1). NCBI lineage: Eukaryota > Metazoa > Arthropoda > Insecta > Hemiptera > Aphididae > Diuraphis > Diuraphis noxia. Next base: position 56,989,825 of record NW_028301714.1, on the reverse strand, counting down.
CTTTGTTGATATAACTTTCGTTACGGTATAGTGTTTTAATCTGTTTGCATGAGGATGGTTGCACTAGTTTTTGAAACAATGAATGTTCATGATAAATAAAAAAAATCAGCAGTATATAGGAATTGAGTAGATATATAGAAACCTTATTTTTCCGTCGGAGTAATTTAAATTTTTTCATTGAAGAGGAAAACATCGTTTCTCAAAAATAACGATTTATGCGAAAGTTCTATATTTTACCATTATATTATTATAGACTATAGTGATAATTCATCGAAGAAATTTTGCCTGAATATCGCAACAAAATATAGCTTATTCTCAGTATTCCTTTCCAAACAAGCTTAAATACAGTTATATCTATATTAGTGCCAAGACATAGTTTTATTAGAAAGCAACTGTTTGTTTTATTTAGCTCTAATGAAAAAATGCAAGGCCATGGAAATACCTAAATTTATTTTGACATTTTCATTAAGTAACGATTTACTGCAGTAAACTATCTAGAGTAATCCCCGAAAAATTTTCCCAAAATAATCGATGCTCTCTTCGATTATTCGTTAGACGGTCTCATTCGATAATGTTTTTTGTATAAGTCATTCCACATCATATACGTTTAAAATCAGCTGAGTTCATGGTCTTCGAAGTTTTTAACAATTACTTAAATCGGTCGTTGTAATATAATATAAATAATTATTAGGTATATAAATATTGGAGTAAATTTATTCAGTCAAAAATCGGAATAAATTTAACACGTTGAGAAAATATGAACTCGATTTGATATTAGCATAAATAAATTAGCTAATATTCTATGTACGCACCTTTATCATGGGTACGCGTATTTAAGTCACTGTGAAACAACGAGTAGAAATAATCGAGTAAAATCGTATAAAAAATTATACTGATTGTAAAATGATAAAAAAAAGGCGAGCTGACGCCAAACAGCTTGTGCTGTCGAGTAAAAGGTAAATGGAGGGGGGTCTATGCTGCACTTAATTCCTTTACGGGTTTTCCGACCAGAAATATTATAATAATACGATGTTTATAATTTTTATATTTTTATTTCCACCCATATTGGATGCGATTTATGTGTATGTCGGTACAACATGAATCTGATTTGTGTGTCACGACTTGGCGCACAAATAAGAGTCGAATAATCCAGTTCGACGAGACCACTCGCATCATTGTAGTCGTAGGCGGAGTTGGCCAGCAGCAGCAGCTATATTCGCTAAAACCCGGTTTTCGCGGTGCATTATTCGTAAAACGGGTTAAATTATTATATTTAACAAGGCGAGGCGTTCCGATTTATTCGTACGGCAAAGCTGATAGATGATTAACATAATAATGCATTTTTTAAATGCAAAGGAGGAAGAAATTTCTATAATTTGAACAGAAATAAAAAATATTTCTTCATGATAAGTTTACCAGATACAACTTAATTTATATCCAACAGTTCACTAAAATAACTTTTAAGGTACTCTACTACGTAGAGAAAAAACTTGAAATTTGAAATAATTTTTTTCAGCTGAAAGACGCCTAAATGGTATTAGGTACAGTGGTCGAGTTGTGGGGAGGAAGAAAGGAGGTACAATATTGTACTCTTATCAACGTTCAATATACTAAATATTTTGTGTTTAGTAGTTTCAATTTTGTATTAATTCGCATTTGGTCGCAGTTTCACGGTTGTGCGCGAATAAGGACACGGTTTCATCAAAAGTATGTTGCAAAACAGGTTTTTCAGTTTCTTCTACATAATAGGTGGTAAATACAACATCGTAAAAGAAAATAATTATTCGCAAATTGATAAGAGTTATAGATAATTTATTTTTTTCATTTAGAAATAGATTTTATGGGTGTATTATAATTAATAATATTCACTAAATTTATTTTTGTCGAAAGAGGGTGCTCTTTAAAAAAGAAGAACCTATGTATTAAAACTATTATTGATTTTTGTTAATTTAAGTTAAGTAGAATTAGTATATTTTTAAGTATTTTAGTATTTGCAGTAATATTTTGGTGGTGTGCTTTGGCAAGGTCAATAATGTACTATAAAATATAAATATTTGGATTTCACACTGCACTGACGATCGTTCGAACTAAAATCATCATCGATAGCATTGCCTTTTCACAATCTTTTTCATGAAATTGTTCTAAATATCTCTCCACGTGTCCTCCTTATGGTGCTTTTATATATGTCCATGAGAGACGAGGACACATTTTGTACTTCGATATTTTGCTCTTACGATGAAACTTTTGAATAATTTCACGATTTTTAATTATTAATTCCGTCTTAACAATCCAACCATGGCTAATTCATGCAAGAATTAGTATATTATCATAAAAAGGTACCGGCAGTAGAATCGTCGTCGGCGGCGATGCTGTTGGTTGCTGCTCGCTTAATTTCCAGGTCAGGTCTCGCGACTCTCCTCACATCTGTCAAGTAATATTCCCGTGCGAGTTGGGCGTACGATTCGTGAACGCTGTAGTTCTTGTACACGTACAAGAAGTTTTTCAGCACTACTTTGTTCTGCGCAAATCCGTCCAATGAATAGCCCTGTGTCATAGAAATTTAAAAAAAAAAAATGCTTTCACATTAAAAAGTTTTATTAAATTGCCTCTATATTAATACGACGTAATATTATAATATAGCCGTGGTGTCGGCCAATATTAAAAGTGTTATAATAACAAATAACGATGCGATTATTTTAATTTTGAAGATTTTCATTTATTTTAATCCTAATCGACCCAATCCTTAATTATAATATACACAAAAATTATTGAATTTGTTATTTACTATATCTTTTCAAAGTACCAGACTTATAAAGTTATAACTATATAAGGACAACATGTATAAATTCTTGAAATAAAATGATTGGATATTTGGATCGTATTTTAGTCTATAATATTTTAGTTTGGCCGAGTTGTACAGTGCGCAAACCACAACTTCCATGTAGGTACCTAATACCCATATAATTTATAATTTTATTTAGAACTCATTTTTTTCGCTCATACCTCTCATGTGTATTAGGAATTGGTTATGTACCACTAATGCCTAACAATAGAACTACTTATTAAAAATTACAGTACATTTTATATAATTTAGTATTCACCTGAAACATAATAAGTAATATTAGATCCGTTAAGTATACATATATTACTAAGAATATTTATTTTGTAAATGTATGTACTATCGCCCACGGCTTTTCACGTACCACAGGGCACAGTTTGAAAAATGTTCTGATATACACTTACCATTATAAAGGTTTACACTTTTATTGTCCTTATTACTATTAGATAGATATTATTATTTGGCTATACCTTTATTTTGTGCCTTGTGCGATGATTTACTTAATATCGTTTACTTATCGGCTTATCCCGGCGAGTATTGGATGTGCATAGTGTTTATTATATGGTGACTATACGTCTATACATACCTTGATGGTTGTGAGTACTTCTTTGTAGGAGTTCTTGTCCGGTAGCTCACCACCCATGGTTTCCACAAGTTGGGTCTTGGTTTCCGAATCGGCTCCCTCAGCTGCTAGCGCCAAAATTACTGAACTCGCGAACGGGGATACCACATAATTGAAATTATCTTCAGTTGTGGACTACAGCAATCAGACAATTAAAATTTATAAAACCGTTTTGAATTGTACTGCGTAGGTTCTATAGGTAATGATACTCTAACTCATCATACCCCATGTTTTATTTGAACATAATATATTCAAACTCTGGTTTTTAGAATTTTTAAATATACTTAAAGATCTTTTTTATCATTTCTAAGATTGTACTACTTAAAGGAGTGTCCTGTGGTGATATAAACTTCTGTTTTTCAAATAAAACTCATCTTCTTATACTGTAAACTATTAACAGAGTATTTTGTTTGGATATGTTAATGTACCAATTTAAAATTTAAACGAATAGTTTTTCAGTGATTAAAATGTTTATACTAAATGTAAGATAAATTTAATACGTAGGTATGTATTAAATATTTGGATCTTGTATTTATAGTACATGTTTTATTTTTACAAATTATTATTGTTGACAGATTAATATCACTACAATTCGCAGATCACCAAAGCCTCCAATATCTTCCAAATACATCATCATAGACTTGGTATTATCCTTAGTACACAAAATTAAAAATTAATCGTTCTTATTGTAAATTTTCAATTATCTACTATACATTACATATCATGGAAAAGTTGTTTTCATTTAAGAAACTGAAGTTATGCAAATCTCCATAGAAGTGCAAAAAATTCTTATAATTTTAAAATATGGCCTTTGAGTATATACGATTTTGTTATTTGAAAATTCCAAAAATTGGATTAGTAAATAACTGGACTGTTAACGAAAATTGGGGTAAGCATGCTTGATGAATATATAAAAATTGGTACATGGGAGGGCTATATAAATTGGAAAAATATGAAACAAGAAAAAAAAATCTAGAATTGTTCAGCTCAGGGCTGTATAAGTCAGGATAACATTATTGAGTATATTAAACACGTGGATCCGTATTAATCTAAAATCGAATTAATTGAGAAAATAAAGCATAGGACTGTACAGAACAGTTATTTGCAGGAAAATATACACGAGGTAAAGTATTATAAAAAAAATATTTCTAATAATTATTTTCCTGAAAAGTACGGTTTCATATGAATATTTTCCCCATTTATACGTGCTCCCGCAACATACCTTCAGTAGAATGTCGGTCATGATTTCCGTGGTTTTCGATATGTCGTTTTCCGGTAGCAGTTGACCGGAAACAGTGATGGCTAGCACACACAGGCCGACAGCGACGGCGGCCAACGAGACACGGACGGCAGACGTCATATTATTATTGTTGGACAAAGTTATTGTGATCGCTGCGGATACAGTTGTTGTGCATAGATTCGTAACAAAACTGCGATGTTGCTTCGACTAGAACGCGACCGAGATCAATGATCTTTTTCTATCGGTATGGAAAAACGAAAAAAAAAAAAAAAAAACGGAATACGACTACCTTTATAAACCGGTCGAACTTCATTATACATTCACACGAAGAGACTATATAGATGTAGATTCATATTTATCAAATACGTATGCGGCTTAAAGTAAGCACCTTCGAGCATATACCTATATGTCCTATATTATAATACATTATATTTATAGTATATATATACACCCGACGTATATGAATATTAATATAATGGCACGGCAGCAGCGTCAACAACACCGTGCCCAGTAGGAGCCTTTTATACTGCGGAAATATCGTTAGTATAATATTATAATCTTATAGTGCGTCCGGAAGAAGAACTATAATTTTTTTCGCACGCGTGCGTATACCTATTATATTATTTCCAGTAGAAAGTTTGGTAATATATTAATTGATATTCGAAAGCGCTCGCATGTCGATAATACTATAATAATGAATAATAACCTTACAGCGATGCTCTTGTATATATTACTTTTACACTGTGTCAAATTATACTACTTTAAAAAAATTTATTTATAGCCTCTTCAATTAAGGTTATTAGTTTACGTTTTAAAGATACTTTATTAGACTATAGGTATATAATTTAAATTATTACATTATGGTAGGTTTTAGAGTTACATACAAGGAATAGAGGGTTAGAAAACGAAAAAATAAGACAATATAATTATATAAGGTTGGTTATAAAGTTTAGTTCTTTGTAGAAACGTTATGGTGTTGCTGTAATTTTCAAGACTGGGTCCGAGTGCTTCATTATAGGTGATCCGGCATGTTTGGAGATGTTCTGGTATCGGCAAAGTTATGAAAGTATAGGAGGATGTGTTTGACAGTTAGACTTTCTCCGTAGGTTAAGCAATAGGCAGGGTCTTCGCGTCTCATGAGTAAACTATGGCCTATGAGTAAGATATGTTTGCTCAATTCTTAGTCTGTTTATTATAACTTCATGACGTCTTTTAGTTAAGAGTGCCTACTGGCCAAGGGTTGATAGAAAGCTTGAACTCGTGAATTATATTATTATAACAATATTAATAAGTGCACATTGTATGCATATATTAGCATAGGGTTATTTAGTGTGCCGTGTGGCCAGTGTGTAGGATCCGTCATCACACGATTTTCATTTCGGTCGAAAACCGCTTTATTTGAAAACTATTTTATATACTGTATTGGACATCTTTGTATTTGAAAATCAATTAATTTTTCAAATTCAAAAGAATTATTCATCTCAACTATATTTGATAATAAAATAAGACAATTAAACATTTATTCGATTCATATATTTTATATTTTATTAACAGCCGTCTATTGATTAATTAATATTATATAATACACATTACACATATTAGATGAGTTTAAATAATTTGAATTTAATGATATACGACTTTGAGCTAAAATACTCTACCAAAATAGTTTATTTTCTGACGATATTACAATTACAGTAATTTATATTATTTTTAAATATAGACCTACAGCATTACAGTTGCTACACTATGAACTATAAGGATGATCCTGTGACACTAAAAATTTCCATTTTTCATTTTTAATCATTAAGCAGATATTTTTTTTTAAGAATTTTTATGTGACTAAACTAATGCTTAGAGCAAGGGTCAGAAATAGGTGTCTCACAGTTTGACTCTCAGACTATACATAGGTAGTAAAAATAAATGGACTTCTAAAAGACTATATTTTACTTTAATGCTGACTTATTTTTCAATATTTTTTTCTGAATACACTCAGAGCAGCATGCTAAAAAATTAGGTTTTGTGGACCTCTAATTTTTTTTTCATCTAGATCCCATTAAAAATTAATTTCTGACCTTCAGCTGATTGTTTAGAGGATCAACTGTGATAGTAAAGGATGATAATTTAATGATTACATGATTTCGGCGAAATTCGTTCGGAGATTTGTTCAGCAGAATTGAACCTTCACGCGGTCGTACGACGAGATAATAATAATTAGCAATACCTAATCAATAAACATTTAAGTAGGTACTTCTTTACACAATATGATAACTTGTTAAATTATGGATAATATTAAATGTAAACTGTAAATAACCAACTTTAAAGAATTTAGATAGATTATTTTTACGTATTTCTATATTTCTATCTAGAACTAAAAAAAGGAAAGAATTTTTTTTTAAGATCAAAGAAAATAATAAATTCCTTTTTATCTTAAGGAAGAGGTACAGAATACATTTTGTTTAATAAGGAATGTACCACAGTACCACACACTAATTAACCGTATAACATTAATATTGTCTTAATATACATCACTCAAGTCGTGCTGTAAAAATAATAAACTTAAAAATAAGATATCCGTCGGTATTTGACAATTGACATTAATCCCTACCCCTGAACGGTGCCCGAATTCTAAGTCTGTAAAACCTATGATTCTAAATTTAGCGTAATAAAAATAAATAAAGTGCTATATAGATTTCGTTTCGTTTTTTTTCGATTGTTTAATTCGAGTTTTTAATTCATAAAAAATTACCGCTGTTGAATTACAATTATTTCATATCGATATAAATGAACTGATATTGATAAATGAAAATATCGTTAGGTTAGGTTACCTGTTATTGGACTCTGTAAAAAATAGTATTTGCGGACGAATAGTTTAGGTCAATATTATAATACGTAATATTATATATTTTTCCAAGAACTCGAGTGCTATAAAATAATAAAATTGACGAATGATTCACCCACCGACGAACAAACAAATAATGGTATAAAATATAAATTATGTTCTTTGAACCGTGAATCACGAATTTTTTAGTGAATAAGATGTGTAGCTTGAAAAAATACCATCAATAAAATAGCATTACACTGTTGAAAAATAATTAAATTTATGAACGCAGAGAAGCACACAACACTTTTATTAGAATTAATATTAACAATTCATTTTTCACTTTCCTTCATGTGTAATATTGATCTACTACGTTGAGTACTATTGCATAAAATTCTATAAGTGTTTTAGTTCATTTGAATATTACCTATCTCATAATAAAGATAAGTAATCATATAAGTAAAGTCAACCATATTATATATATTAAATATCGATATCTAACACAACTGTTATATCAAAAATAATAATTGAAAATTTGTCCAAAGGTAGTATATTATATTTTTGTGTCCATAATTCGTATAATGTCACCTTTTTAGGTTTTGTCCGCAAGTCACATGGTTTTTATTACTTTGCCAGCATTTAGAAAACACCGATTTAAATTTAGTTTTTAAAATATTGTCGATATGATTAGTATGAGGTATGAATGTATGATATAGGTATATGTGGCTCAATTTGTGCGACCATTTGAGTATTTGACTTAAATTCCAATACTATAATAGTATAATGCTCTATTAAGTTAAAATTAAATTTAAATCAAATGGTAAGTGTATATTGTGCAAGCCTCAATGAGATGTAGCAGGTATACGATGAAATAATCATCTATGTTTATTCATTGGTTATGTACATTCATAGTACATATATCTACAATGTAACAAAAATAATTTCTAGTGTTTATATAAAAATGTATTATGTTTGTTCAAACAAATTTTGATTTGATATTTTTCGTGTTCGATTCTATCAATAATAACAAAGTCTATATTATCATCATATAATACAGGCAAGGGCGCCCATCTGTCAAAACCTAGGGGGGTGACAATCATAAAATAAACAACCAAAAAATTAAAAATCAAACAAATTTATTTTATTAAATAATGAAACAAATATACGTTTACTATATTTGAATAAAAATAACATTTTAAAACATAAACTGTAAATTGCGTTTTTTCAAACCAAATTGTTCAATAACTTTTTCAACAAAATTAATGTCGTGATGAACTTTCTGCCTATGAACACTGAGCATACACAGTCCATCCAACCTATTTTCTCCCATAGTGTTTCTTGTCCAAGTTTTTACACGTCTTAATGTGCTGAATGACCTCTCAACCGTGCATGTTGTAGGCGGAATTGTTAAAAAGATGATAAGACATTTTTTTACTTCTGGGAAAAAATCACATTCGTTTTTTAGAAGATGAGAAATATTAATATTTTCCAGCTCTTTTGAATTTATTTTATTTGATTTATTTTCCCAATAACTGTACCAAGCTGATCCGCAAGGTATTAAATTTTCAATTTGAAAATAATTTTGAACTTCTTCAAGTATAAGATTAAATGTTTTTTTGTCAATTTGGATCATTTCAGATGGAATAAATGCACCCAACTTGAATGGCGTTTCATTATGTTCACTGAAACGTGCTTCTAATGAATTTATGATTGAGTCCAAGTATGGGATATATAAAGATACTCTGTAGTAGTCATATGGAGTACATTCACTGTAATTAGCTCGATGAGTTTGACGATTAGCTCTTCTTGGTATATTAATATCAATATTAAACTTGTCTGCAACATTTTTTATATTGTTATATATTTGTTGAAAATTGTTACTACTAGAATCCCTATGATTTTTTAATACATTAATGAGATCATTTTTAACATATGAATCTACCTTGTGTAAATTAACAGATACAGCCTGTAATTTGGTTACAACTGGTTCCATAATAGCAGAATAAAATGAAATTAATTCTAAGCTGACTAAAAATCCTATATTTGATGTGGCACATGATAGCTGAAAAGCTCGATTTCTTGTGGCTGTATTTACATTTTTGTCAAGTGCCAATGAATCCAAAACTGTCTTTATCTCCTCAAAATACTTACTAAATAGTCTGACTGATTTGTATTTTTCTGACCAGCGAGTTTCGCAAAATAAAGGGACATTTGGAATTAATTTTCGACGTAGAATACTTTCTCTAAAAAATCGTATGATATCCTTAATAGTACTAGAAGTGTTTCTAATGTCTGGGATAGCATTTTGATCATTTATGACAAGGTTAAGTTTATGTGAAGCACAATGATAAAAACATGCCATTGGATACTTGCGTCGTATGATACTTTGTACTCCATTTATTCTACCACTCATTGTCGAGCATCCGTCAAATCCAAGGCCAATAAAAATATTAATTAATTATTTTTACAATTAAAATATTAATGGTAACCATTAACCACTAACAAATATGATAACACAACAGCACAACCATAGAACAATGCAACACAACCTTTATCTGTTATATTATTCTGTGCATAAACAACAGCGATACTAAGTAAATTTTAATATTAAGAAAAAGACCATGATAAATCGGACGATGCTTGTGTGTGAAATGAGTGTGACAAGAACTGGTTTTTCCATACCATTTAAATACCAATTAAATATATATTTGTAGCTGATTGATCGGCACAGTATTACGAGTTACGACGTATGAGTAATCGATTGACAAAAAACCTATATTATGTACATCTTAAGTAAAATTAATATTTTTCTAGGGGGGTGACATGTCACCCCCTTGCACCCCCTGATGGGCGCCCTTGTCGTTCTGAGGTAGAATAGAAAAATATAATTATATACTTATTAGTATATAATTATATTATAATAAATAAACAATAATATTATAATACATGTACATTGAAACTATTATAAGGTTTCCTATGTGTTCATCACACAACGGCATGTGGTGTTTTGACCGATTGACACACTCTTAATCATCATATTAATATATTATTATTATTATTGTATCGATATGAAGTTGTATGTTTTGTGTTGTTACATGTTTTGTAGTTGGCGAGAAAATCTTCACCATTTGGTTGAATCTTCAGTGGATCATCTTCATCCAGTTCCGCCTCCAAATTGTCCACATCATCCTACACATAAGACAACACGATGAAATATTATAATATACATACACCTATATCTGCAACTAAAAACATCAGCAACAACATGCATAGAGAAATTAATGAAAGAATATCGAATGTAACTTTAGCATAAATAAGTTATTGCAGAGATCAAAACTGTTATTAAGGAAGTCAAAAACTACTTTGTACACAAGCTACCTTAGACCAGTAGTAACCTACGAATGTGAGACCTGGTCCATGATGAAAGACTACAATAGAAAACTAACTGTATGAGAAAGAAAAATAATAAGAAATATGTATGAACCGGTATACAATGACAACCTAGGAATTTATGAAAAAAAAGCGGGTAAGTCGTCGATGTCGCTCTGCTGTACAGTAGGTTACAAGTGGGTTACCACTAATCGAAACGATTAGATTTTAAAGTTTTTTTTTTTGTAGCAATTAAAATAAATAAATTTAATATAATTATGAGATTAAAAAAGCGGGTAAGTCACGGATGTCGCTCTGCTGTACAGTAAGTTACAAGTGGGTTACTGTAATGGATGAAATTAAATTTGAATCCAATGATATTATATTATCATTGTATACGAAAAACGATTCTGAACGGAGACGGTTTATCTGTCTAGGATAAAATATAAATTATTAAAAATGTTCAAATCTTGGGTTTAAAAAAAATTTTTTATGCATTTCTAGCTTAAAATAATTTACAAATTATCATGATTTTTACGTATGTTGTCAAAATTCAAACTTTGAATGCTTATAAAATAAATTGTGAATATATATTTATTTTATTTTTCAACTGCTATTGTAAAAATATGTTATGAGCCTTGTATTTAATTTTCAAATCTTAGATCTAAAAAGAAAAACTTTTATGAATTTCTATCTAAGATAATTTGAACATTGCCGTAAGTTTTACGTATTAAGTCAATATTTAAACTTCAAATGCTAATAAAAAAGAATTGTGCATATGTATTCTTATAATTTTTCAATCACTATAAGAATAACTTATGAGGAACTTTGTATTAAATTTTCAAGTATTTTGATAGGGCCAAAAAAATGTTATCGACACTTCAAAAAAATTTTTTCAAAAAAATTGAAAATTTCAGTTATCTATAAATATCTCAAAAAAAGTAAAAATATTTTGAAAATTAAATCATGTAAAGAAAATACCAATCTAAATAACTAACTGGTAAAATTTTCAAGTATCTACGATTTATACTTTTTGAATAATAACATTTATTTAAAATCGTTTGTGGATAAATCGTTATCGTTACGCTGTTCCGTAAAAATTTAAAATTCAAACGCACTAATTTTTTCTATAATGATGTTTCGAGTTTTCTCTATAGCTACTTGAAACAAAACATATGGAAAAATTAGTGTTGTATTTTTAATCCTTAGTTATAAGCAAGCTGAAGTAGTGTCACTGGGCACCCTCTTCACTCACGTCATCAAGCCTTGTTAAAAAAAAAACCATCAAAATTACTTATTGTGCATATATTTACAGATTGTATAATTTCTTTTCTAAAAAAAAAAAAAAAAAAGTTATAAATAAAAAATTTTTTTGATTTTTCAACTTCAAAATTATTTGCAAATTTTCATGTTTTCGACAGATTTCGTAAAAATTTGAAGTATAAACGCTTATAAAAAAAAAATGGGACTAACGATTTTTAGTTTTTTTTAGCTACAATAAGAACAACTCATAAGGAACCTTGTATTAAATTTTCAAGTTTTTTCGGTGATCCAAAATTTTTTTACTGACACTTCAAAAAAAAATTCTCATAAAAATCAAAAATTTCAGTGGACTATAAATAACTCAAAAAAGTCAAAAAATTTTGAAAATTAAACTGCATATAGATAACACTAACATAAACATTTGGTAAAAATTTCAAGTATTTATAGTGATTAGTTTTTGAATTACAACCATATAAAAAAATCAATTTGGTCGAAAACTGGTTTTGCGTAAAAAATCCCGTTTTTCTGTCTTTTTTTTTTTGGTTTTTCTCGATTTTTTTGAAAACTGTTGGAAAATGTTTACTTTTTACCTCTATAATGCACCAAGGATATTCACTTTTACATCTGAAACCACCCCCAAAGATTGAAATTGAAGCATTATTTCTGCTGTAGATAGACACAAAAAAAAAACATACATCATTGTTAAATCAATACATTCATCTCTTTGTTCAGAATCTAAAAACACAATGAAGAGCTCTATGACCTGTATGAAAAACCAAGTATACTCGTATACATAAGGTGTAAACATATAGAGTGGCTGGGATATGTGTGTAGAGCTGATATAGATTTATTAAAAAATGTGCTGATAGGTAAAATAAATAAAAAACATCCACTTGGAAGTGGAAGACCAAAGTCAAGATGGAAAGACACAGTAGAAAAGGATATGAGAATGATAGAAGAGAATGCAATGTCAGACTAGACTTTGGACAGAGAAAAATGGAGAGGTTTACAAGTGGCAGCGCAGGTCCATAGTGGACCGTTAAGCTGTTGATGATGATGATCGGTACGTAGCGTATACACCTATGCTTATTATTGCTTATCAATGAAGACAAATATTTTTTTTTTAACCACTGAATGTATATCTGTTAATTGTTTCTACTTTTTTGTTTTCGTTAGTGACTTTTTATATTATTAAAAACATGGATAATTGATCTTGTTTTTGTGTCACTTTGAAAGATAATTGAGTACGTATAGCTCATACAAATGAAGTTCTTGAATAACTTTGCCTAGAAAATTATATACCTAACTTATATTTAGCAGTAATGATTGTAATTTAAGGGAGGGGGTGGCTGTATTCTACTAGCATGTGCCACTGATAATATTATTAAAACATTAATATGTACGTCATCCTCGTTGGAATTACTGCTGTAATCGTCATCTTCACCACTGTCATCGTTGAAATAATCGTATTCGTCATCCGATGACGAATGATCGAAAGCCGGATGCAGATTTTGTAACAATATGTTCCTCACATCCACTAACCGCTCGACAGCCGAAGGGTACGCGTTGATGTTGCTCTCGATAGTTTTTTCGATGACTCCGGTCATCCCTTCCTCTTTGGCCACGACCATCATTTCCGGATTTTTAAACATATTGTACAAGATACCAGATATGCACGGCATGATCTAAACACCAATGAGAAGCGTGAACAAAATTTGATTAAATAGATAGTATATGTTAATTTAGCTCTACTTTATCCTACTTTGTTCTAATCACATTGAACAATTAATATTTTAAGTTGAAGATCTCAATTTGGAAGTAATGGTTAGTAAGCCCCCCCACAAAGAGCTTTAAATCGACGAACCTACAAATTCATAAGGCCGACTTACCATAATTATAATTTAAAAATTTGTCCGGTTTAATTAAAACACTTTGGCGGAAGGGGAGTTACTTCACACACATCATTGAACAACTCAATGATATACTAATGAACACGCGGCGTTATGGATAGGCTTTTTAGGTACATAATAGCTATAATGTGGTCCGTTTTTCGGTTTCTCGTACAACTAACATTTTAAAATATTTGAAACTTTAACGTGGAATGTATCGAAATGTTGAAAAAATATATTATTTGGCCTTCATATATTTTTTATTAACACGTAAAAAAATTTCAAACATTAAATTAAATATATTATTTATAGGTACTAAAATTTAAATATATAGGATATTTGGCTTGTTTATAGATTATCGCTGAGACCTTTAATGTGTTAATAGTCGACGGTAAATTAGTAAACTAACGTGACTTATTATTGATTATGAGACGTACTCATGTAATGATTGATGAACAATGTTATTTTACGAGTTATTGCACGTTAAATTTAAAATACAATCTATTTATGGTATTTTATCGATAGCGAAAAACTGCTGTTTTGTATTAAAATACTAATTACTACTATACGTAGCCGTGTCATACAAAAAATAATAATAATAATAATAATAGATTTATTTTTTATTGGTTCTCGTGTCGTATCTATTTTTTTTTTACTTACATCCACGTCCAATGTCGTCATGAAAACCCCCAAACTCTTGAACAGGTTGCGGGAACGTGAACCACAAGCCTGGACGGCCGTCTGGCACTGACAGAGGTTCATGAATAGCCCCAAACTATATTCCAGATCATACATCTCGTATTTGTTCCGGTCGCCGGTGAATTCGCTTTTCCGAACCAGCTGGTCGGCCAGCCAAGTGGTCAGACCGTTTTCGATCATCCGTTTTCGCGCTCGCGATCTGTAACATTATAAAAATATTACAAATATCTTGCGTAAGAAACGCAGTAAAACACAGTAAACACACATCATCATACAGACAGAGGCGTATTTAGGCACAGGCCCTATAGGCCCGGGCCTAGAGCGGTAACATTGGAGGGCGGCAAATTTCAACAATTTTTTTTTACAAAATTAGAAAAATTATTTTTCATTTGATGAAATCAAACTCAACTAATTTTTGTTCGCTCAAAATTAATCATATATCTACATATATCTCAATGTATCTTTTTAATATAATATTATAATATAATAAATTGTATATTTAAATACGTTTTAGAAATAATTGTAGGAAGGATGAAGGGGGAGGAAGGCGGCGAATTGGAAAGTGCCTAGAGGCGGAAAAACCTTAAATACGCCACTGCATACAGAACTTAAAAATTCACCTTAGCTGTATCGTAACTAATACACTCACACCGAGTTTATTATAAATAATAATAGTTAATTAATTGAAATGTTAGCATATTACAATAGGTCTTGCCCAAGGCGTAATTAAGGGGGGATGTGGGAGATGGGCTCCCCAAAACTTTTATTTTACTGCTAACGTTTTATATTTGGTGGGGTAGGTTACCGTATGAGGCTTACAGATTTTGCTAAAAACATATAATTCCTCCCCCCCCCCTCCAAACCAAATTCCTAATTACGCTACTGGGTCAGGGGTCTTGCTATTATATGATTTATGTTCAGGCTTACCCCATACTGAGCTTCTGCAATGTTCCTAACAACATGTTGCTCGTGATCGTGTCCCAAAAATGTTGTGACGATATGAGCTGAGTTATGATTAGACGGAGTAAAAACGGAGAGCCTGCCAAATATCTGCGGCCCCTGTTGAATGACGCCAGGGCATTCAACAGTCTTGATATCATTTGTTGTAGCGGATGTGGCCCGTTTGTCATCATCAGCCATTTCATTAGTCCTTGTTCGGCTCTAGATTTGCATAAATCCAGTAGATCGTATTTCTTTATCATCACTACCGTGTCGGTTTTGTTTTCCAATTTTGTCAACCTCTATCAAAAATATTATATAGGTATATAAATTGGATATTTTCATATTGTTTAAGAGTGAATACTCTATCTTTGTAATTTTTCTGATTCACAAATGTTTATTATATATTTAGAAATATGTAATTAACGCGTTAAAAATCCTAAATAAAGATGAGAAAATATAAATGAAACTTGATTTAGTTAAGTTAAGTTAGTAACATTAAACTACATATTAATTGTTAATAAACAATACATTTCTCTGAAAGTTCAAATTTAGAACTTTTAAAGTTAATATTATCTTAAGTTCAAAAGAAGTTGATTATTTTTTTTTTACTATCACCTGGGCTACACATATTAACATAACAAAGAGATTGTGTGATTATCATCTTTTTTTTAAAATAACTACAAAATATTTTATTAAAATTGTATCGTATATACCTATTATATTATAATCTTATTCGTACTTACCCAACGTAAAGCTTGTAGGATAAGTAATTTGTTCTTGGTACTGTTACCATCTCGGAGTTCAAGTTTGATTTTAAAAATGGATAAATCGAGTTGGTCATCAACAATTTCTAAATTTTGCTAAGGTATATTATGTTATCAAAAATAAAATATTTATATAATTATACAAAAAATCAATGGCTGATAATAAAAACAAAGTAACACTAACATCACTAACTTTATTGTCATCGTTTTTTTCCACCACAGCATTACAATTTTTTAAAATAATTTCTAAATTGATCGATTGTCCTCGAATTGAATTTTCCAAAGCGTTCAAAAGCTCAGCAGCCAATGCTAATATTATATGAAATTAAATTACACATCGTTTTTTGATCAAATTTTTATATCGATACAAAATAAAAAAAGCATATGTAGCATGATATATTAACGAACCATTTAGCGGTTTGTATTCCTTATACAGCGTTTTAAATTTTTTTTTTGTCAATTTTCGCTTTCCCGCTTCTTTGCTGGGCACTAATGTCACCGATGTGCTAATAGCGATGTCCAAAATAAAGTCTTCTAATCTTTTTTTTAACGAATCACACCATCGATTTTCCTTGAGATGAAAAAACGTTTAAAAACTATTCGAAACATTTTCTAAATACGCTGCAGTGATATATAATACTAATACATGATGTTATGCACCTATACGTAAATATGTAATAAGTAAAAAATATAGTGTCGTACTTTGAACAAATTTTTAAAAGAAGGGTGTTGCATCGGTTCGAACACGTATGGTAGTGCAAAATACGGTAAAAATTCGTTTTCGGTACTGAACTCGCCACCTCTATGGAGCAGGAAATTGCGAAAAGCGCCCATCGAACTTTCATAATTTTCGTCGCATTTATCGTCACTGCAGTTTTCCGATTTGTTGACACGTTTTTTACATTCCAGTATGGTGTAGTAGACGTGAAGGTAAAACGTCAGTTTTCGATACTCATCGATTTGTTTTATCTCGTCGGCTAATTCACCCCATATCTGAAAATATTGCATTATATTATATATAAACACATTTACAGAATATAGCGTTTGTTTCAATAACTTTTCAAAAACATTTCATGCTTAAAATAAAAACTCAAATGTTTTTGAAAAGTATTTTAAATATTTCAGGGTAAGTATTAATTTTTATTTTTATTACAAATTAACAACGCATATTATCGTCAAACAATTAATTATTTGAAAGTCTTGATCCTAAATAGTCACGCATGGTTATTAATTTATTATACAGAAATATATTCATAAGTTTGCAAATCTTTAAAATAAATATTTAATCATAAATATAATAAAAAATAATATAATTAATCACATAGTTTATTCAATTATGCTTCTACACACAGCAAAAATGCTATGGGTGCTTAATGGCAATAAAAAAACACCACAATAATAATCCGACCAGTGGCGTATTTGAGAGAGGGCGCTTATTTATTTTTTATAGTGTATAATAGTATATTGTCCCCCTCCTCCTGTAAACTATGTCAAATACGTCATTAAGGTGACCGTTAATGAAAGAAAAAGTGCATGTGGCACGCACCTAATAGAAAATTGTATAATAATATATGCAATATAATCGTGTTTTGACAATTTTTAAGTTTTAATAATGATTACTTGGGGATGAGGTGGCCGAGCGGTCTAACGCGTCGGCTGTGGCTCAGCCGGACCAGGTTCGATCCTCGACTATCGGGCGACATTTTTCTCCGGGCAAGTCACGGTGTCCGGAGAATAAGTGCCGCCATATCCCACTCCGGGGCATGGCAGAAACCTACGGGTGCCCCAATAAAAATTCTGCCATAACTCACCCACGTGTAACACACTTACCGTTCCATAAACCTACAGTACCACCCCCTTCCCAATGGCCTAAGTTGCCGCGGGATAATTAATAATAATAATGATTACTATGGTGTAGTTTCTTCTATAAAGGAATAAAAAGTTATTGTGAATTTACGCTGAATACATTTTTTTTGTGTGTATATTTTTAAATATCGCATAAACATTTATATGTATATCCTAGCTCAAGGTTAGTAATAATAACTGTTACCTTCATAAACAGCGAACTGATCACTGATTTAACGTTTAGTGACGCAAATTGTATAGATACAGTTGTTTGGGTACTTTTTTACGATCAAAACTAATATTTTGAATAAAATTATATTGATTACCTACCAAGTGTCTATTATTAAACTAGAAACTATGGAACAAATTTTTTTCTTCGTATTTAATTATTAATTGTTACATCATATAAATAAATTTTTTGTTTTCGTATTTGTTTATTATAAAAAATTTGAAATTATATTTTGCAATTTTTATTGTTGTATGTAATTACTAAAAGATAGCTTTACTCAGTGGAGTATAAAAAATTCCCAAAATAATTGATAGCATATTAAAATATAAGCTTGACTATTGAAGTAAATAATTACACCAAACGCCTCACCAAAGGCTAAAAAGGTACGTTATCCTGTCACCCGCACTTTCAAAATCATACATTTCAACCCTGTAGTATGAACTATATTTTATACTTTTTCGTACAATTTTCAATCCACCCAATGTACCAATTAAATTCACTTTTCTATCAGAAAATATAATGAAATTGAAAATCTAATCATTATACTACTCCAAAAAACTACGACTGACACAAAAATAGAGGGAAGTAAAACGGTATAGTTTGAAATAATTTTTTCCGAAAAAATTTCAATAATTAGAAATGTACCTAACATACTAATAATATTTTTGAATTAGCTGCGAAGAAATCACGAAAATCTTCATTCGTTGTTTAAATATCTAATATACTATCCAAATTTGAATTTATGCCTATATACAAAATATAAAATCTTTCGTTTATATGATTTTCAGATTTTATGGTTCCATTATGAAGGAGGATTTTATATAATTTAACAAAAAAAAAAAAAAAACCGAAACAAATACTTTACTATTTTGTATTGCATAGGTACGAGTATTTGCATATAAATCATAGCCTTATTGATATAGTCTGTGATAACTGATAATATTTTTACCTTCATAAACGTTGACCTGGACGCAGATTTAAAAGACTGTATAATGGTCGCAGCTCGATCTTTGGAAAGGTGGATCGGATTATTATTGAAGGTTTCGGTTGATTCGACAGCAACACATGGCACTGTCATATTCAATTTTTGACATTCGTCGATGAAACAAGCCGAAGTCTTTGTCATGTTATTGGACAGTAAGAACTAAACACCATAAAATAACACATTTTGTAATATTATGATTCCAATCTTTATAAGTGCAAGTGGAAGTACTGTTATATTGGGGTCTATAATTAGTTTTACCAGCTATTTTGAAAATTTTATCATGTAGGTATAGAGAATGCCAGTATAGACTATTAGACATGCAGTGAAAATTTAATATGTCCATGGTAATTTGTTTTAGAGTTACATCTTACACCAATATCTAAAATCGATTTTCTCAATAATTGATTTTGCGTAAAAATTATTGTTTTTCCTTCATTTTTTTGTTGTTTTCCCTGTACTTTTTAAAACTACTGGAAATATCAAAATTTGACTTCCTCAACGCATCAACTAGATTCACTTCCAATTACAAGACACCAATCAGTAAAGCTATTGAAGTAAAAACTTGAAGCATTATTTCGATTACTTATATCGTATACACACACACAGAAAACATTGTGAATTAATAAATTCATCGCTACGCTCAGAATCTAAATACATTTTAGATTCCAAGCATATCAATGAATTTATTGATTAATGATTTTAAAACGCTGCATGTTTTAATTTATATTTTTTTTGTATCTGAAGAATGAAACAATATGTTTTTGGTAGAAAAAATGTTCCAAAAATATTAGAGTTGAATTCTAGCAGCACTTAATTTGATCTAGTTTGTCTTATAAGGGGTTTGTCTTAAGTAAAAATAAAAATAAAGTCCTTATTATAATATTTCATATGGTTCAACTTATAAATTAGTACAGATATACCATAGAACGGAGTTAGTTGATAATGTAAGTTTTATGTATGACGTATATAATAATAGCTTAAACTTGAATTAAATATTTTGAAAATTTAGTCGTGTATTGTAAATATAATAATGTATAATAATTAAGTAGTGTTAAAAATTGATTTCGAAGCCCATCCCCACTTATGAGTATACTTTTCGGGGCGTTATCAGTATTATTTTATCATCTGCAGTATAACGCCTACAATTATTATCCGTGCTTGAATTGAAAGGGAAGCGAAGTTCCTGTTCTTTTTTAAAAAAAAAAATCATGTTGCGTATCCTTTCTAATAATATCTTAACAAAAAGACAATTAATGATTTAAAGAGTCAAGTACGTAATTTTTTTCACACTTTCACATCAACTTCTGATTTTTTCTCAATCCACTAACACAATGACTATTATTTTACCGTCATGACTTTAATATTTTCTTCCACGTTCGTAGTGAGTAATCTAATTATTCACCAATAATTATTATAACAACTATAGTACTATAATATTTACATGTATTATACGGGTATGTGTGGATTTTAATGATATGATAATTTTTTTTTTACAAGCGATATACACCCTAGCTGTATCACTTGATACAATGAGAATATAGGCTAAAAATAACAAATATGACAGATTAATATTATTTTGATGAAAGGATCTGCTTATTGATTAAGATATTAAGAACACTTCCTAAATGATAACTTAATTATTATAACATTTATAATTAAAAAAAAAAAATCAACAAATCATGACACCATTTGCGCGTTAGATGCCTTGAGAGTTGGGGGATAACCATATACGTATGGTAGTGGAAGTCAAATTTAAATAAGTACCTACTTAAGTGATTGAGGAATCTTTTATAGAAACAGTTAGATTCATCGCTTATAGATTTATAGTTTCTAGTTTTCGGTTTGAATGTAGAGAAAAATTAAAAACGTAGTGATCACTACCTCGAGGTGAATTTGTTAACTTTATATTAGAGCAATATTTTGAAATGCTTGAATTTGGCTGATGTTTGATTCTTTTGCATTACCTACCCAAATAATAAATTAATATGATGATGACGATGAACATATTATAATCTCTTTTCTCCAAAGCTCTTCAAATCAGGTTCTCTTGACTTCTCTTCTTGCATTAATTGACTTAAGGGTTCCTATTCGGCGCACTCGTACTGATTTTATACATCCAGCATTGAACAACAAATGATATGTACAAAAAATAGTCTATCACTAGTATGATTGAGTTAGCCAATGATCAATCGTATTTTTTCTTCAAAATTTAAAATTTAATTGCATTGTCGTACTATAATATTGTTATTTTGTTATCTTATACCACTTTTGTTACTTTGGCTCATCTCATTTGTATTTAATAAAAAAACAAAATAATATTATAATATATAGGTACGTACTTCATATATGTATTGCAAAGTTTTCGCTTCACTTGTCGAATATTTTCTCAACCTATCCATTATCACGAGTATAGTATATGTAGGTACCTGTAGGTGGTATATTATATCGGAACCAGATCGAGACAACTATTACTATACATGCCCTAAAGCGCACTGACTATAGGTATAATGTTATTTTAAAATATTATGCATTTGCATTCATACCTATAAACCCACCTTGGCGTGTTGGTCAAGTTAAATCGATATTGTCGCCAACGGCGCTCGTGTATACACAATAGCTAAGCACCACCTACCTATCTGTGTGCTACAGTGCCATTCTTTTTTCGTGAAACATGCTCGATATTCTTTAACCTACATAGCCCAGGGACAAATTGGGCTAGGGTGTAGTATTGAGATTTCTGGGTGTCCCTTAAGTACTAGAAAATGTTGGAAGGTATACAATATACGGTGACAATTATACATGTCAGTTGGCACTAAGAATGTCAGTGCGTGTCGCGAATGCTTACTTTTTACATTTTTACCAATTCAAAATACAACACGACCAATAAAGTTAATGTACAGACATTTGGTTAAAAAAAAAAATTAAAGCAACAATAACCAGGGCCGGATTTACACAAAAGGTGCCCCTAGGCAAATAAAAAAAAAACGCCCCTACTCATCGGAACATCATTTATTCAATAAGAGGCAAGAGCTGAGAGTCCCCCTCTTATTAATTTACCAATTTTATGATTATACAAAAACGTATAATGGATTAAATTAATTTTTTTTTTAAGTCAACCTAAAACATTAAGTCTTAAATTTTTGTTGAGTAAGATACTAGACCAGAAGGGCAAAAAGATACATTTTATTATGATGACGGAAAAAAATTATTCTTGATATATTTTATTAAATAAAAAAATTTACAAAATAATTAATTAACAAATAATTAATGTATTTTTTTTCATTAATAATAGTATTTATATTTGGCGCTTTCTTGACTTAGTTGCTGCAAACGTATTAAGTCGTTGAAGTTTATAGATTCTAGTAATTCTGAATTCGCACCAAATGACGCCTAACAAGACACTTTTGTATCTGAAATGGAATTACTTAGATAAATTTTAATTCTCTTTGAAATGAACTTTCAAAAATAAATATTTAAAATTTGCAAAATCGAAATCTCAGTCAGCAATAAAAAATTATTATTTATCAAGGGAAATATTTTATTACAATTTACTTAAAATAGTTAGTATTGTAATGCTAGTATAGTGTTGTACTTAAAATTTTATAATCCATCAAAACAAACCTTATTATGATATCTTTTTCTTTAAAAATATTATTTTAACATTATAATTTATAATAACGAATAAAATTAGTAAAAAGTTATTATAATAATATTATTAACACAAAATTCTGTCTGGGATTGACTGTTTTACCTATTCGTATAAGTAATATAGACCTAATATCGTAAAATATTGACCGGGGACCAATTGTCCGTGTATAAAATTATGACGGGGACCGATTGTCCACGTACCACATTTTTATGTGGTGACCAATTGTCCGTTTACCATATTTGTAAAATCAATCACGAGGTCCGTTAAAAAGGAATACAATTTTATTTTTTATTTTTACTTTTCACATTCAACATAATATACATTTTAAACATACAATAATATACCTATTATAATAATGATTCATAACGTATTACAATTACAATAATATTTAGTCATATTTTACAAGACAACAATACATATAATATTTATATTATATTATGATATATCGTCGCGATGATTAAATCTATACGAACTGTAATGCGTATACAAAAAGTATTGTGATCAGAAGACACAATAAACACACGTTCCTATTCGTTTTAATATTATATAATAATGAGCACTTGAAACACCCTCGAGACGGATATCATAATATTATATATAGTATCGTCGCGATCGACAAATAAAAACTATATGGCAGGTAAGAGTCAAATTTGATTTTTCTCCTCAAAGTAATATATATGTGCTGTAGTAATCAAACGCTATTGGGTCGCCTCAGTTTTCGGTCGACTTCCCATTTTTTGATTCTTCTAAGCGGGTAGCAGATGACCGCCGACATGGTTAATATTATGCCGGACAAATAAAACGACATATCATAAGTTCCAGTCCAATCTTTAAATAGCCCTGTATGAATAAAAGGTAAAGGTATTAATAATCGATAGGTAAATTAGATTGATATTCAATGTCGTAATTTTCTCCCTTTCAGACATTTTTGCGAGGGTATAAGCCATAAGGCAGGGGTCAACAACTAATTTCTATGGAGGTCCGTTTTGAAACCGAACTAGCCGCGGTCCCTAACAATTTTATTGACTTTTATACACATTATTTCAAATAAAAATAATTTATTTGATTTATAATTAACATTCCAATATTGGTTTCCTCATTCATGATTATTTATACATAATTACTAAGCTCAAGAGATTATACACAACATTCGAACAAAAATTAGTATAATTTTCAGTCAATTGATATACGCTCTACTCAGGTAAATTTAGGATTATTCACTCAAATGAATGCCTCTCAATAAAACCTAACCTCTATTGACCTAAAAACATGGAAAAGTACTATTAATGTTAGTCGCGTGAGCTCTCAAAAATCCCTCGTTTATGCGTAACAGAGTTTATTTATTTTTAAGTTTGATTATATAACTGCACTTAGTGTACTTGCCCAATAACGGAGATCCAACGGCAGCTGCAACTCCTTGGAACATCAACAGGACACCGAAAGCGTTCGTAAGCAGTTCGAGACCAGTCAGTTCGACTATCATGGTCGATCTCAAAGACGCGAAACAAGCTAAAAAAAAAATTTTTTTTTTAATTTTTGGAATCTTGTTACTTAATAATCAAAGACTGTCAATAATATGGAGTTAAACATGCACGTGAATATGATTTAAAGTTAAAATTATAAATTTCGTAATTTCTTCACACGCGCCGTGTGCAAACCTAAACAAGTCTTCTTTCTGGTTGCAGTGGCTTGATAGAATATTCTACTATTGAAGTTATTTTTGTAATGAATACTAAACACAACCTAAAAAGCGAGTAAAAGCTATATTTTTATTAATTTCATTAATAAGTTGAACAATAATAATGTCCAAGTTTAATCTATAGTGTTAAGAGCGTTAATATAAGGACACTTAAATCCTTATATATACGAAAAAATGTTTATAGGTATTACAATATATGTATTATGTTCTGAGTAGAATTTAATAAGGTTTATATTGGAAAATGTAGGGATGCCACAATAAAAATAACCCCGGGGGGCCAAAACTCTTAATCCAGTTTCGAGTGGTGTGTAAGTGTCGAAAAGTTTGAACGGTTGTCTGAGGACAAACACGAGATAAATGAATGGAGCACACCTTGTATTCAAGCAGCGTTGTGTTTAGATAATTTTTATTTATCTAGATATAGATAAGATTATCTAAACCCAACAATTATCTGGATCTAGTTAGATAATAAAATATTAAATAAGTATAGTTAGATAGAAATCAGATATTTTTTTACATATAATAATCTTAAAACATGATTTAGTCACATTTTTTTTGTTACGTAGAAAATATCATTACTAATATAGGTATTAGTCTAAAGTACCTAACCTTACCTATTGTGGATAAATGATAAACAATTTAAATGATAGTGCAATTAATACTTTATTTGGATGGCTATGGCTTTCATCTTAGATAGAGGTTTATTGATATAAATTTTGTATTTTTTCTCCATAAAATATAAATATTAGATATACGCTGATTTTATCTATACATATTAGATATGTAGATAAGACTGATGAACAGCCACGGGGTATTATATAAGTTTTCTTAATCAATGTACGTAAACCAAGGTGCTCACCCATAGAAAATCCGAACAGCGATGCGTACAAGTAGTATGAGAACACCGAGTACGGGAGAAACGGCAGCAAAACGGTATAGAGCCCTCCAAATGTGAGAGACACGTTGTTCACCAGGATCGGATCTATGGATTCGTAACTGGATATCCAACCACAAATTACTCTCCCGAAAGTGTTCGTCAGACCAGTCGTGGACACCAGCCATACGGCTACGTTTTTGTCCATGCCCATACTGATGGCTTTTTCTGCGGAAAAATTGTCATTAGTCGAAATCAATTAGTCAGTACGAGTACTCGTAAGTAGCTAGATACGTAAAGAGTATTTAAGATTGACATTCACCAGCTTTGGTGGAATATCCAATACTATATATTATGATTATTGATACTTCAAAGTGTATTAATTTATAAATAATTATACATTTATAACTAACTGAGAAAATTGAAAAATTTTTTGAGCACAATTGGTCTATCGATCCTAAATTGTTTAGAGCGCAATTGGTATAAACTGCCGATTAAATGTGTTATAGGATCGCGTTATACATTTATTATTAAATATAATACCGATGATGAACGTTCATCATATCAGTTGTAAAAGATTGGTACCTACATTTTTGTTTCAGCTGAAACCATAAGAATACAATTTTTAATTGATTGTAAAAATAAATTTTACTGTTTTGTATAAGTAAATATTTTTATATTATGATAATTGTTTTATTTTGTAATAAAATTAATTCGTGCTGGGATAGTTATTAGTATATAATAATAACAAACTTCTAAATGTTTGATAATGATTTTGGCTATAATTTCGAAAATGATTTATTTTTCTTCTTTTATTATACTATTGAGAAATTGTTTTTTTTTTTTGCAATTGTTTGATTATTTTAATTTTAATTTAAAAAAACTTTTGTTTATTTTTTACGTTAGCATCGAAGTATATTCGAATAATTCAAACATTCAAAAATTGGTACTTAAAGTCATGAGTGACTTTATTTTCTCTCAAGTTAAAATTCAAACATATATATATATCTTGTAATTGTAACTGACGGTACATCTTATGTATTTGTATTTATAGGTAGGCTTGCGGTGTAAACATAATAAAACATGACTCGTAGTTACCACTAATGTACACGAATGGTACAAAGAATCCCAACAGCGTCAAAAAACCACTGCACGTCAACACGCAAAAGGACGGAGAGGACAGAATAGAAAAGTCCAACATCGTCGTGAGCGTGTGCATAGCCGATTTGTAATACTTCTTCATGTTTCTTCGGAACGAATTATTCTTCGAACAAGGCTCCTCGTCATCCCGCTCCTCGGCATCGTTCCAGGCTGGTATTCTCGTCACCGACATTGCGTAGTTCAACGAGCTCACCTAAAAGAATGCCTGCAAGAAATAAATAAGTCTACCCTACGGCGGGGGCGTAGCGTGTATAATTGTCTAATTTTTTTTTTACGACAATCACCTATATATTAACCTGAAATTGTTTGGGACCTCTCGAAAAAAAACATACCTGCGACGAATACTGCGGCAGTCTGGACAGACTTCCCCCGAAAAATCGGTCGTCCCTATCCATTAAATGCGCGGATACGGACGGCCTCCTCAAACTGACGGCAGATAATTTCTTTTCCGGTAAGTCGGTTGACAATTTATTCTTCAGGTACTGATTGTGGGTGTTGAGCGAATGACATGATATGCTTGTGGGCCGAGGTTCTGGTGTCAGGCGACCTGACAGGTGGTTGTAAATTTCTTCGGCCGTCGGAGCTCCGGTTTTGACGGCGTTGTGTTTGCTGTCCAGCGACATCTTTCTCTCGGCAGTGAGGTTTTTCGTTAACAGTGGCTCGTCTTCGGGTAACTTGGGTTCCATTACAACTGGATTGATTGTCGGCACTTCCACAATGGTGGGTTTCAATGGACGGAAAAGTATCCCAGCGGCAGCGCAACTCAATGCGAGACCTGAAAAATAAAATCATATTGAGGTTTATTTTTATTTATTTTACCCGCGAACTGGTGAACTCTCGTATTTTTTATAGGGCATATATTTGTTAATTTTCTTTGTATTATATAAAAACTTAAGTCGTTTAATAACTTACAAAATCATTTTATGATTATAGGTAATTGAAGATTGGATTTTTACTCAGAGGGCAGAAACACTAAAGGGTTTTGAATATGACGTCATGTACTAAGAAATAAAAAAATAAATTTTAAACTCGCTTCTATACTAACAGTACTAACACTTTGTAATATTTCATCCATCGTGAAAGTAATAGCTATCACGTCATAATATTTATAAAACAAGTTTATGACTTTAATGATAAACATACATAAGTATAAACATACTTAAAGCATAAAAATATTGTCTTTAAAAAAAGTATATATACCTGCTTGGACCATGATGGTAACTCGCCAACCATAGTGCTCTACCAAAAGCGCATTTAACGGTGCAAGTACAAATGTACCTATCCCAGATCCGCACACAGCTATACCCGTTGCAAGTGCTCTCCACTTATCGAAATAAAATCCTGGTATTAATACTGCAGATACATATATCATACTGAATCCGATACCTGTAAAAATGTTAGAATATTATTTTATAATTTAATTTTGTAGGTACCTGTGTATTTTCACACAGGAATGATCATAACAAAAAAAAAAATTAAAATTGAGGGTAATAATATTAATTATGAAACCATATTTTTTTTATTTATACAAAAATTATTAATAATTTGAAATCATAAAATATGTATAGAATCTACGATCGTTGAAAGTTTAATTTTGTACTTGACCTAATGAACATTAGAACCTCAAGCTATAATAATATAATCCTATCACGTCTGATAAATTATTATCAAACAACGTGATTATAATCTAGAACATATAACCAATAAGTAAAATGTATTGGCATATTTTCAATAGTTTGAATACGTCGTTTAAATGTCAATGAGTTTTATATTCGAATGCCTTAGGTTGTTTTGACAATAAAATATACGCTTTATTCTATCATTGAAATAATTTTATGTATAATTGACCCTTGTAAAAATTGAAAAAAAATCATTTGAATGTAGGGACTCACCTACTGACAGTGTAATTTTTTTAAATACATATTTAATTATTATTGCAGGTATGAAGTTGTTGTTACACAATCTGTCACATACACGATACATGAACGGCGTAATACTATATTAGTTATTAAATATTGAAGTATTTATATATTATAATATTATATATAGTAGCCACTTGTATAAATTGATATTTTTGAAAAAAAGAGGAAACTGCTTTTATAAACACTGAAATATTTCATAAAACCGTCAGTTTTTCATGAAATAGTGACTTCACTTTGACATTGTGTAATTTTTTTGACAATGTGGTCATTCATTTTGTGAAATAAAATATTAATTACCACATTTAAACAATCATTATTATTATTACTATAATTAGTAATATTTCAGCATTTGTTATAAACTTATCATAGGATCATTTTTTTTTTCAGAGTAGTTGTAAATTTTATTTTTCTTAGTATCATATATTTTTATTTTATGGTTATATTTGTTTCAATTTTTTCATATTTATTTTGAAATGTTGTAATTTATTAGATTAGTACATTTTTTTTTTTTTTTTTTATAATTGAATACATACATTTTATTGAATGAAATAAATAATTAAGACTTACCTCCAATGAAGCCATAACAGAACATCAGTTGGTACAACGATTCTACATAAGATGCATAAATAAATGCAACGCTAGAAATTACACTTCCAATTATTGTAACTGATCGGAAATCCACACTGTTCAGAAGAGCACTTACAAACGGACCTTTATTGAGAATTTTTTATAAAAATTAGTTACCTGGTATAAACATTAAATATATAGTAAAATATACAGTATAATGATAATTTCGAACATATTATAATATTTCTGGTTGCATGAAAAATGTATTTTCGTGGTTTAATGCAATTTAATGGACCAACCATGGGCAACTAAATTATGTTTAAGGGACCATTAGCTCACTATTGATTCATTAAATCTTAAGTGATTATTCATGCAGCTCGGAAATAGTGACGTAAAATTTGAATAGTGGGCGCGCTGTATTCGTATAGTGAAATCAAAATAATATAATTTTACCTGCGATCAAATAAAACCCGTTTAACAGTGACCCGACTATTGTGATCTTAGACTCCGGCACGTGAAATGTGTTCACCATGTCATTCATGAGCATGCCAAAGGAATAAATTATTCCATCTACAACGACATTGCAGTAAAACGCAGCGAAAACTACTACCCATCCCCAGCCACCATCGGGAGCGACTACGATCGCCAACGATCCTCCGGCTCCTTTTTTCATCTGAAATTATATAATATAATAATAATAAAAACGTTAACGCATACCAATGTTGTGTTCATTATAATATTGTATAGGTATAACCGATAAAAAATCTAACAAACACAAAAAATACTTGAGTATATCGGTACACGATATCATAACCTGCTCACTGTATTATATCCGTTTTTTAATTTTTAAACGGACAAACAGAATATTTTTCTATAAAAGGATTGCAATAGAAAAATTGATAGTTTCTGATAAAGTAATTATTACAGTAAAATCCAGATTTTCCAGGCAAAATTTCTTGAATATCAACAACATTGTGTGATTCTTGAGATTTTATATATTGGACAATACAAAATAATAAATGAAAAACATTTTAAAAGATAAAAACACGCTAATGCATAAAAAAAATATAGTTGATAATAATAATAATAGATATAATACTTTAATGTAAGGCGAATAACATTTAAAATAGTATACTCGTTAACAGGTTTATATTATTATAAATATAATTATTATGATTAATATTAATTTTATGTGACATTTAATCAATTTTTAAACATATTTAAATTATTCACAGACAATAAATATTTAAATATAGGTACCTACATGACTACAAATAACATGTTACATGATATAACACAATATTTGTTTAATGTAACAACTAACAACCACATATAATTACTTAAATAAATAAGTACTTTATTATAACAGTTATTTATTTATTAAAACCTGTACCTATAATCCATAAAATGCAAACTCTTAATATACATAATACCCGTGTTCATTCTGAAGTGATTTATTACGCACACGACCCATTCATTTAATTGACTCGATTTCATATAGGTACCTCCTCAATGGTGGTATTAAAATGTTGATGATATGTGAAGTGAAACCATATATATTTTGTTTGTCACTAATTTATTTTTAAAATGCTTAAGCACTTGTACAATCGTATGAAAATTATATGATATTAAAAAACAGATTTATAAATATTGTTGATGGAAGTCAAAAATATTTCTGGAGTAGGTACCTATGTATATAATTTTTTATACGCATATAATATATGTATGTTGAACATGCAGAGCGGAAGTTTTCTGCGGCGCAATTAATAATTTCACAATTTCATTAAATATATTATATTCAGCTCCAAATGATTACAGTGTAAATATGATTATGTTATTATTATTATTATTATTTAACATACGTATTACATGATAAAACCAACATTGTATATTGTTCACCATTTATAAATCGATAATAATCGTCTAAAACATAAATACCTAATGTCTAATGCTATGTATTGTCGGTGGTGCGAGTTTTACACAACAATGATGACACCGTTTTACTACTTGAGACGGCAGTTGTATGTATGTGAAAATTGAAATGACCTTAAAGGAGACGATTTTAGTAAAACCTCAATGAAATGAAATTATTAATTTAAAAAAAAAACTTATCATTTAATTTATTTAATCAATATCAATATTTTTAATGTATACTGTTCATTTATGTTTCAGAGTTTGAAATTAAAAGTTAATGTGTAGGTTACAATGTAAAAAACAACTTTTTGATAAAGAATCAGACGTTTTGTTAAAACACGATGTTAAAACTTAAAATTTATAAATATTTTAAAACATTTTATTTTTTAGAAAAATATGAAAATCAACTTGGAAAACTAGTGAAACCTCGCATATAAAATTTATGTATACATATTATAAATTTTATACCAAACGTGTGAAACGATATTGATTATATTTAATAAATTTAAAATATAAAAATATTTTATCCGTATAATGTGTAACGAAATCAGAAATATAAATGAAATTGGAAACATTAGACACCTACAAACACGTTTCAAAATATTAACTATTATATTTAGCCATTGTGCTGTGATACCTTCATCGTATCATAATAATTAGTTCTTTATCTGATCACTGTAAGATCTCCAGTTGTTTTCGTATCTTTGAACAGTTATTTGGTTTTGACCAGTTGCCCCTTCAGTGGTTGTTTAAGGTATTTATAAAATTTACCAGTTATACCTTCAACCAAATGTACTAATTGCCTTCAACATAATATTATGTACACGATTACAATACCGATTATACCGAATAAGTACAGTATTAATTATAATAATATGATAAAAATTATTATAAGTCATAAACTCATAACAAACATAATTTATTAATTACACGTATTAACATTATAATATATTTTTTATTTTTATTTTATTTTTTGACAAATTACATTATATGCCTCTTATTATTATTATAAATGTTGTATTTATTCTGTTATTATAAGCATTTTTTTCGTTTTCAATTATTTAAGTTTTTGCTTGCTCTCATTCACGCCATGCAAGTGTGGAAATATAATTGTATATATTATAATATGTCGAGGGTATATGCCCTACTGATTGAGAGAACCATTGCAGTACTCCGTTTTTTAGAACAACTATGAAACTTTAGAACACAAATGCTAATTTTCTAGAATCTACGTAACACCCAGGCACCCAGAGGCTTCAGGATTCATTTAACTGCCAGTAAGTCAGACTTATTTTTGCAAAAAGTGCTCCTTTATAATGAGGGCGAATGTCACTAACCAATAACAAACCACATGAATTTCGTTCCTATTTATAGATCAACTTCTCAACTACAATCTTTCCTTTGTGAATAATATTCTTTACATTAATTTTTATTGTGATTAACTTGTTATTAAAAAGCCAAATGTCGTTAATTACCATAAACAAAATGATATCACACAGTATGTCACGATAGTCGTGCTCTGCCGGAGACGGAGACGCTTATAGAGAACAATCAAATTTATACAAAACACAAATTATCAAAGACATAATACCTAATTTATTGTTTATAAATTATAAAACCCTATGGTATTAATTAATAATAAGTACTCATCACACGCATGCACAATGTTATTATAGTCATAAATATAACAGTGTAATCGACTTATCGTCTTAATTATTGTCAAAGACACACAATGTATTTTTTGAAACCATAATAGATTGTTAAATCTATCACTATAATAAAAAAAGGCAATTTGGCGTTACATAATAACTCCATGAAATATAATGGTAATAATAATTATTAACTATATACATACTTCGAGTTATTATTGGGTACTGGATAATTAGGTCAAAATTATACGCTTTATAAACAACAACTCTTACGTACCGAACGTCTTTTACTGATTTATAGGTATTTTGTTCATTCTATAACTTTACAGCCGATATAGACATGTGCAATTTTATTTACACCCTGAACCTTAATTGGCGATTTAATATCGGATCAATATAATCAATCGTTGTATTATATGCCAACAACATTTCATGTATAAATTAGACATGAAGTATTAGAGACAGCGTAATTCGACGGATGTTTGATTATAACACAAACATACCCACCTATATATTATGTTATACGAGTAGGTATATTATTAATATTTATTTTAAGTGTAACTAGTGTAAGTCCGACACGCGCGCGTGTAAAATACAATTACGATTATAATATTATATTACTATAAATAGTAAATACATCGTTTGAGAGATTTTTTTTTATTGCTGTCAAATTCGAGTTGCAATATAATTGTCATGACAAAGCTTTTTATTATTCGATAATTAGTAATTAACAATTACATCGTGATATCATATCATTATATAAGATCAACTACAGCAGGGGGAACTTCTGGGTCGATCGCATGGCAAAAAAGTGAAACGATCAAACAATATATAGGTTATTATAAAATAATAAGACTAGATTTCAAGGGTACGGACAAAATAATCAAAGACGTATTGTGGTTCAATAATGATCTATGCGTATGCACGCATTAAAGGCTATCATACTGATATATAACTACTCAATTAAAACGCATATTTATATCGGGGACCACTAATTAATATTTCTGGAGGACCAGTTTAGGAATTCCGGAAGTTTTCGGTGGCCATCAAAACGTAACGTACCTACACGTTTGTCTGGAGAAAGCAAAGGCGGAATCGAAAATTTGATATATAAACGCTTTTAATTAATTCACCGTCGAAAATAATATAATTAAAAAAAACTTTTCTTGGCTGTGGATCAGATAAAGTTCGCCGCGCATTTGGTGACCCCTAATGTAGGTAAATGTAACAAATAATAATGTTATGTTATTCCGCAGTGATCATCGATTACAACGGAGACCCATATTATTATGTTTTTAAACCGGAACATCACGCGTTGATAAAACAAACAACCAAAAGAAAAAAATCTAATGGCTAAACAATAAACATATTTGTCTTAGATATAATATTCGACGGTGAAGTAACGCAAATATTTGGTTATGTAATAATATACACTTTTGATTTCTGACAACTTAAAAAAAACTCTCTTTGGCTCTACTAAAAATTAAAGAAAACGTATTACTTCACCGAGATGTAGAGTAGAATATTTGGTTTCACATCTCACTTTTTTTCCATAAATATCAATAGAAAATAGAAATTTTAGTATAAGGAAGGTAAGTTGGTACTAGATTGGTAGGTACTTGGTCGTCCAAAACGTATTCTGTAATATTCACGGTTACTGCATGATACTTATAGTTTATAAATTATAACAGGTTTTTGAAAAAACACAAAAAGAGTTGCGGCAAAACTCTTAAAAAGAGATATTAGGTATATAGTTAATGGTGTTAGGCCTATAGTTTTTTTTATAGCAATCGCCCGTCCATATATTATAATATAATTATAATATATTATAATATAGATGCATAGTGCAGCACTGTAGCAGTCAGAACATATTTTAATAATAAATTAAGAAACTGAATTAGTCTCGTGTTATCAAGCATGCGTTTTGAAATCATATCCTT
The DNA here is from genome assembly GCF_037042655.1 of Diuraphis noxia. Classification (NCBI taxonomy): domain Eukaryota; kingdom Metazoa; phylum Arthropoda; class Insecta; order Hemiptera; family Aphididae; genus Diuraphis; species Diuraphis noxia. The sequence goes on along the minus strand of NW_028301714.1, from coordinate 56,954,946 downwards.
TAACCATATTTTACCCATAAAATAGTATTATATAAAATTGATTATACACTCTAAAACATTATATGCGTTGGATTAACAATATTAAATGCGGGACATAATATTAGGAAATAATAGATACTAAATATGTAGTATGCGTCATATAGAACACTAAAAAAATTGGTGGATCTTTGAGACAGTTAAACAAATAATGTACTTTTATTATAATACCTACTTATTATTATAGTAAACTATGAGAATCTATTTGTAATTTAAAACAGTTAACTGCATCGAGAGTCTTTTAAAATGTATACTTGATGTTTGATATAGAATAAAGTTATAGATAAATAAGTGATAAACACTGTTTAAAATTGTTAAAAATTACAAGATTTCTATGTAGGACGTATATTGTCATAGTTGTTATATGTATATTTTAGAAATATTGAGTAGGTAAATACTTAAGTAATATTTGATTTTCATAGTAAAATTTAAATAGATAAAACAATATAATTGATAAATGGAGAGTGACTTTGAAATCGTTCCTAAGCAATTATTGGAAGCCGATTATATTTCTGGGATAATATAATAAAACTATGATAGTAATAATAGATAATAATTTATTATAATAAAATATTTAATTATATCTTTATGCAGCTAAATACATTTTTTATGTATTGCTCATAAAAAATATTTAATGAACTAGGACTTCGGGAAATAATTAATTGTCTAGATTAAATTATTGCAGACAAAAATGTTATCTTGATAAAACAGAAAAAACTCTAATTTGAATTTCTAGGTATTTTAATTATTATTATTCATCTATCTAATCATTTTTTAGATTGTTTGATTTATGACTAAACATGAATAAAATAATATGGAATAAAAAATAACAAAACATATTGTAGTGCATTATTTACATTGATATTTCTAAGTGCTTAAATCGTGTTCATTAAAATGCAATCAGTTCGAAAATACACTAAAAAAACTCGTCTAGATTTAATATAATAAAATATTATGTTGCAATTATAATAGAATAACAACGAAATTTCTGTCCTATCCTACTCCGATTTTAGACAAACCATTTGAAAAAAAAGAAGAAACTAAACAACGTATACATGCATAAATAGGATGTCATTTATAACAACGCGTCAACGCACGTGATATGATTAGATACGTATGACGCTGTATTATTTATTTTAACCCAAAACTGTCGAACTCAATACATCCGTGTACATATGAAATCTATAAAAACTTCCGTTAACCTTTGTCCCCAATATTAATTAAAAAGATCGTAAATTGCCGTCTTATAGACGCGATTGAGCCTGTTGCCGACCGATTTGTAAATAAGTAGCCGAACATTTGATTAAAATATTATAATATTTAATCATCTATAACCATTATAATAGGACAATAATATAAATACTAATATCAATTTAATTAAATCCTTGTGAATTCGCATGAAGATGTAATATAATACACGTATACAGTAAACAAAAACAAGCACTCGTCGACTGATATAAGCATGGACGTATATTATAATCTGCAATAATATACAGAGTGATTCACCAAGTACAACCCCATTTTTTCTTCAATAATCAGTATTATTCTTTAAATATGATTTTTAAATGTATTTAAATACAATATTATCTTTGGAGACTTCAGATTTTTTTGACCTTGATATACACAAAAAAAGTTCCCTGTGAAAGTACAAAATTCTATTTTTCAAATCACGACTTCCTTTTTCTAATGTTGATTATTTAATATTTTAGTAGACAATTTTTCTGAAAATGTTGTCATCAACATCAAAAAAATACAAACGAGCAGTTTTGAGTTATTGAACTTTGTCTTCTAAAGATAATAGGTCTATAATAAAGGACTTAGAAGATAATATTGGGTTTTAATAATTTATCATAATTTAAATAATTTACCAGAAAAATAAAGAATTATCATTTAAAAGAGAGAAGTTTGTATTTATACAAATATATACTCATACACTTTGAGTAGTACAAAAAAAATCTTAAGATTTTAAAAATAAATGGTCTTTGAGTACATATAAAAATTTCCATGAATCAGGATTTTGAATCAATTTATTACCTATTAAAGGGGAAAATAGGGGGGGCGAGCATGGCGAATCACTCTGTGCAAATGTTCACATAGTAGGTATTTGTGTATAATTATGTTGTGTGCGTAAAACCGTCGATGTTGGCGAAAAACAAGTCATTCGAGATTATAATAACAGCCATTTGATGTTTGACTGTTGTACTGCGGTGGTATTATAATATGTCCATACTGTTTGATTTGTTTAAAAGCGCAGGAGAATAGCAATAATATACACATTCTTAATCATATATAGTATAATGTGCAGAATTTTGTCACATAGTGCATACGAAGTCAAGTAAAACGAATTGACATAAAGAATAAAGAATAATTTAAAATAAAATTTTTCCCATATTATAAATGTTATTTATTTTAATGAAAAATAATTGTTATTATATATTTTGTTTTTTGATTGAAATTGTATCGATTACTATATTACCTACTTACCATCGTAATTGGTACCTATAAACTATTAACGATTTTGAAGGTATTGTAGAAAAATTTTTAAAAAGTTAATGAACGGAATACACTATATATATATAATATCATGATCGTTTTAAATTTAAAAGAAATGATAAATACTTACATTTGGAAGCGGTTCTATCTTCCATGTTTAAAGAATATGAGTGAATTTACGTTTTAATTTACGATATAATATCCAAAAATAAAAACTTATTAAAAAAATTTATAAATATTAAATAAAATCATCATATTAATTCGTAATATTCATAAAATTGACCACGGTTTAAAATCAAAAAGGTATACTTATGAAAAAATACGTTCACTGCAAAGCCGTTTTAGTTGTAATATTGAATATAAATCATCATCAAAACTAAAATTATCAATCTTATAAATTAGGTAAAACTGTAAAAGCTATGTGCATTTTGACATTACTGAATATTATTTTATCGAGCCTAAAATTCCTATCAAATAATACGTCGATAAGTGATGTAACTGCCCAGCAAGGACTTAATAAAATGTATAATTAAAATTAAAATCCTACATTAATCTCTAATGTTTCACACACATATTTTAAGAAATTATTTTATAACGAAAATCACCACTGTATGCAGGTGGTGGGTGGTAGTCCAGCAATAATTATTACCTTTTGCAGTTTATAATATAAAATATTATTATTATGATAGGTAGGTATAGTAGGTGCTACTTGAATCGTTACTCGTAGCAATATAAACACACATTATAACTAGGTACTATATTACATTAACAAATATCTAAACCAAGAAAATATAATTATAACAATATATTGTCGTACACGATAAATTAACTTTGAACGGCTTCCGGCAGTACATTTTATCGACAGTTTATGTCATACGCAAGCATTACGCCTTGTAATAATAACATTGGTCGCGGCACAACCAAACTGTTTAATATTATAACACAATGTAAATGAATATGGAAATAAATCTCTGTAGGCGTAGACGCTCAACACAATACTTTATATTATTATGTGTACATTTATTAGATCTGTCAAACACACGTATGCATTATATTATAATATTATTATTAAATTAAAAACGTAATAGAAACAACAATAATGACGGTCGTCTAGATAGGTATCGTCATAATAATATACGCAATATAATAATACGATAATAAGCAATATATGTACTATTTTATTATTTTTATTGTGCACACGTGTTAACCTATGTTTTTTACCTGTATATACGGACGGAAAAAAATATGTGGAATTCTCAGAACATAAAATATCCAGGATAAAAATGTAAAACAAACGCAATATTAAGTAGCTAGATAGGTAGGTATCATTAACGTGACGCATCCGTTTCTGCAGAGCTGTGTTTAAATGCTGCATAACGAGATCCCTGTTAAGTTATATGCACAAGTGCATTGTAAACCTATTTAGCATATTATCCTATAATAATACAACATTATATTATTTAAATATTTTTTAAGTACCTATTCCGACAAAAATAATTACGATTTGCACTGTTATTATTATTATTGGCGTACCAATAATATTATAAGACCGGCACGATGTCGGCGGTGGTGTGTATCCGCATTAACACAGGTAGGTATAATAGGTAATAACACTAATAATCATGTACCTACAAAACAATTATTCGAACTATTTCGCAACAAGAATCCGAAACTATGAATTTAACGAGATCTGATCTTCGCCGAAAGGATCGATCTGTAATATTGTATATGAATGGGGGACAATGATTTGTATATTATACTTCAAATTTAAATCATTATAATATATAAATAATATACAATCCCGATTCCCGACAGTTGTTTAAAATGTTTATGTAACTGTAGGTACCACCGGTAAAATACATCGAAATAAAATATGTAATATCTGTTGCAGGTTTCCGTTTACGTAGTCATAATATATTAAAATAATATCAAATACCTACAAATTACTATAAAATATAATCACAATTATTCACAAACAGTGATAAATCACATTTTCAATTCCCGTATATTAAATGTACGATAATCATAATAGCCATTATCAAAAACTAATTGTGTATTACACATTTGAAAATATCAATGTTTTATATTTTTTAATCAAAAACATCGAGCGTCATTATAGCTCATGATAAATTAAATTGTTGTTAACACACCAATGTACATTATAAGTAGTACCTACCTAATTTACTTTTAATATATTATGTCCTATTGGCCGGTGCGAATTTATTCGAATATTTTAGACTATATTATAATATGTGACCGAATTCATCACGACGTATAGATATTATACCTTTATAAATAACGTATGCTATAATGTGCAGCGTGCACCATCTATATCTATGTACATTGTACAGGTACCTATAAATATTCATGAATTTATTCAAATTGTTCTGTATCTACAGCAGACGCGAAAAAAATCGTTGACGGTATAATAAAATATATTACAATAATAATATAATATATATAACTAATACAAAATTATGTACCAAAAATATTATTTGTAATGATTATTATATTACCTCTAATTGCTTAGGATGAACTGGTCGAGAGTCTTGTGAAGCACACGAGCTACCACATTCACAGTCGAGCTAACTGGTTACCATAACACTAACGAGACTGCTTAGCGTATGTCCATATTCAATATCAGTGTTGATAATTTAAACTGTTCAAGATTGCTGTTAGCGCCTCTGTGGGAGACGTTTAATAGTTTTAACCATGGTTTTAGATTTTTTATTTTTTCTTACTAGAAATTTAATAATAATTGCATGCAACAATTACACCGCGATACATTTACTACATAATGATTGATATAATACATAATATTAATTAATTCTTGTGACCTCATAAACTTTCAATATTATGCCAATAATGAATTGATTTTTTCGGCAAGTATTGAACCTTGAAATATGAAAACTATTAATAGTATAAACAATCATATTATACTATATTCACATGGAATATTATTCAACGACAAATTCTGTATAGAAACTGTAACTTAATTACTGTCCAGTATTTACATTTTTATTTGCACTTCACAATAATTTAACAGTTGTCTAGCTAAAAATTAAAAAAAAAAACTCAATATAAAAATATTTTTTGTGAGAAAAGTATTTACACTTTTGCAGTTCTAATATGTTATTTTTTCAATTACTTGCAAGACATTCATGGAATCTATATAACAGCATTTTATTACTATAGGTAATTAAAACGAGTAAATTACATTATTTTGTTCAAATTTAATATTACACAGCAATTTACACCAGTAATGTATGTTTAATGTCCGATCTGATGAGGAAGGTACAAATAATTTCAAGTCATGAATGATAAAGTTTAACTATATTCAAATTTAAGTCTGTAGACATAAAATATAGTAAAAATATAATATTTATTTCGTTATAATACTTGGAAAACGATTAAAGGAATCAAAAAATTGTGTAAAAAATTAAAAATAAGATGATAATAATACCCTACCCGTTTCCATCAAGTGAGGGAAATATAAATAATTGTACTCGTATATTTGTATTTAGGTACGTTAAAGTCGATTTACGTTTGTAAGTTATTACACTATTATACCTTTTAATTAATTAATGACTATAGAAAATTTATTTAATACTGTTTATAGAATAATATCTCAATTGGAACTTGGAACCGGAAATCGATTATCCATAGAAAGTATACAAGGTGATCCTTTTAAGTGTCTTCATTGATTATGCCGGAAAGTTAACTCTCTTGAAAAAATATTTAATATATTTTAATGCCATTAAAAATATAATTTTTTGATATTTTTTATCGTTTTTATTTTTAAATTTTTAGGTTTTAAAATGACAACATACATTTTTATTTCTTATTCCCAAGCAGAATATTTTTCAGAATATCTACATAGGTACCTAGTATAAAAATCAAATTCTAAACGAGACAACGAGTAGTTCATTAGTTACAAGTATTTGAAGTTAAGATGAGTGGAATAGAGTGATACGTAGATAAGTACATAGGTAGCCTGTAAAAAGTTGGTTCTCTACTCATATATAATCTAACAAAATTAAAATTAAACATTTATAACTATGTAGGTAATTAACTACTTGTTCGAAATGCAATTCGTATGTATCGAAAACACTCCGAAAAGTAACAATATTGTAAGTATAATATACTGTTTATGAATATTAAATTAAAAATGTATGTAATCATTCAAAAAAGTAAAAATATAATTTCATTTCAAAAATGTAATTTTTTAATAAAAAAATGTAAAATTAATGCTATAGAAAAATTTAAAATTTTCAAAATAATATAGGAGGTATTAATTTGATCACCTTGTATTCATGCCTGTAATAATATACAAATATTAACATTAAATTCCCAATGTGCAAATAAAAAAAATATAGTATTTATAGTATTTTTATCACCTATATAGGTATTAGGTACGCATATGTCCTATATTGGCTATATTAAATATTATATTGAATTGCAAGATAATATTGAAATGATAATTAAATACAATACTAATACATCATTACTCGTTTCATGCACTAATGATGAAAAATAATAAACTTAACGAAAAATTCAAGTAGGCATCCTAATTTCTTATTTTATTTTATGCTATTATTTAGTATATGAATCTCATAAACTTAATTAAAATATTTATTCATCTCACAATCAGGTATAATATATCCATAGCTTATTAGTTTGCCATAGTAGTTGCTAATCAATCGAATTCATACGTTATAAAATAATTGTGGAATATAAAATCATTATTAGTTTTACTGACAGTACATATGAAATGAAAATATGCAAAAAAAACAACACGTTGTTAAGGTCAGGTTAAGTAAACAAAAACGTTCGGAATTTAATTACACATGTGTTAATGATGGCCGATGGGGTGTTTAATAATATATTGATTAAGTATTTAATAAGAATATTCGTCCAAGCATTGTTTAGTCAACAATTGAACAATGTAAAATTATGATTTATGACTTACTACAAACGTAAAAAATATAAGTCAGGATTAATTAAATAATTAAATATTATCAAAAATCGTAAAATTATATAAGACAGGTAACAGGTTGTATCATTCAACACCTATATAATATATTATACAATAATGATTAACAGCATCATATTAATAATTTATAGCAGCTAGTATATGTTAACTATTAAATATATTTTTATATTACAGATTTGAACAACTAATGTAGTATTAAAATTTAAAAAATATTTAACTATATGTGTGTTTTTACCAGGTACATGCCATTATTTTCGATTGTTTATATGATATACAATATTATATATGTAAGTATAATATGAATAATACTGACGATAATGTTTTTGATGTTTGTCATATAAGAAATACAATTGCATGATGAAATGGACTGACACTGCTCTAATATAATGTTAAAGCGATTATAATATTATGTAGGAAGTATATACTCGTACGCTGGAACTAGTTCAGAAATCGATCAAATAGTGTTGTCACTAAGTTAGGTTTATCGTTTTGGACATTTTTTATGAGTTATTATAGTGAAGAGAGGTTTTATCGAATTTGTCGGTTATTTGATGTAGATTTCACTTACCTCGGTTTTTAACCACATGCTATATTGCTCTTTACTGTCTTAGGCCAGTGAACGGAACGACACGTTATTATAATCTATATAACATAAGGTAGGTACATGTTGCCTACTTGCGATATATATATATATATATTATATGAAAAAAAACATTCGCGATTTCAACAAAAAAACAACTAATAAAAACCGATTCGATTAATTTGTTACGTAATAATGAGATATTAAAATGCATTAAGATAAATCGGGATCGATATCATTGAACATTATTATAATTGCTTATTTTTGAGTCGTGCAAGGCACTTTTAATGTTTTTCATAAGTATATAAGATATTAAGGTAGCACCGATAGAAAAATACTACAAGTGCGACAACAAAAAAAAAAACAAAAGATTGAAAAAAAATACGATAATTGTTTACATAAAATATATGAGCACTTTATATTTTTTAATGATTTTTAGACATGTTTTATCCTCTGTATTCTATACACATGTGTGGTATATTATAGTTTTATGAGCAACCAATTTAAATCGTAAAAACTGAGTGATTATAGTCTATAGATATTTTCGTATAATAAAAATAATTTATTTTTACAACCATTTGTTTGCTATGCTTATGAACTTTATAAGCCTTTTGTCAAATGTTATATTTGATTATTAGTTTATATGGTGATTTAAATAGGTCATACTTATAATTTTATTGTACCTATAAATTATAAAACTTTTTTTTTAAATGATTGAAAAAAATGTCGGATCCGGACATTTTGGCGTGGCCATCTCGGCACGGATCTATTTCGGAGTAGTTATTTTTTCATAAAATGCTTTTAATCGCATGTAGATAATATAATGTTAGCATTGATTATATTGTACCGATATAATTTATTAATTTTTTAATATCACTTTTTATAGTGACCTACCTAATTTCATGAATGGCTTTACGCCGAAACGGCACTACACCGAAACAGCCGTTCGTCGAAACGGCCACGCCGAGATGACGGCCATGCCGAAATGTCCTAGACCGAAAAAATGTATTGACCTAGTGCATAGTATAACGTGTGAATGTATATATATATATATGCTTAAATTGAGCTACATGTTATTCTTTTTAATAATATTATACGACAAAATATAAAATAAGTGTCATATTATAATAAACGGTATTTTTAATTCGATCTTTCAATGGCTAAGTGCAACGTGCGCGTATTGCACAAGTAGAATTCTGCAGTGGTTATTTAAAGGACAAAATGTGCAATAATATACGTGAATACGTGCCATCGTTAAATGAATATTGTGATCGAATATTCGAATGTCACACTTTTACTAGAGTAGTTTTTACTGTTGAAATAACGTTGTCAATGAACGCAGATATAAAACGTGTTGTATTGTACCTATTATAAGACTCACAACACTTACACGTATATAATAGGAATAGGAACCTCTACGATGTAATACAATGTATTGAAAAATGCTTTTTTGGGGAGAAAATACACATTATATTTTATGTTTTCAGATTTGAACACCTGCTTGTTCCGTATCACCGCCTATATTAGGTATACGATATATATAGCCGCGTATAGGTAAGTCATTAAATGTTTTGTGATACAGTAAGTTTTAACGTGTTGGACATTTGAAAAAAAAATAGTTGGCGTTCGTTTGTATTATAATATTATAATGATAACAAAGTTGGTTGCATATTCTGCAGGTATTATATAATATTGTGTATTTGTGTCTGGCTGTTGCTAAATTGTCTGTTATGTTGATTGTGGTCACGAAGTAGAAATAGAAGTCGACAACATGTCATCGAACTAATTGACGTAATAAACTATTTTAACTAAAATTTGACTGCTAAAAATAAATAACTGAGTTTGTTAGATACGAATAAGGAATTTCGTGCCATCGTTCATCATTTGCACGTGCGAAACACTGCAATTACTGCACAATACAACAAGTGGTGGCTATACAATATGTATTCTAGATAAAAACCAACATAAGAAAAATTTTATTTTTGAGTGGTCAACAATAATATTCTATTATCATCATTATTAATATTGTATATGGAAACACGCAGGCGGCAGTGGAGTATATATATTAGATATATAACACTTTTGATGTGGGTGGAAGATAGATGGAGATCAGTGGAAAAATACCTAATCAATTGCGTACAAAAGATTTTAAGGTATTTATAATAAACAATAGTCATAGGTGTACGAAAAATAATTTTAGGTAAGACTCGAGATCTAAAAGCCTGTAGTTACGCCTATGTTTATATCGTTATATAAATAAGATATATGAATTAATAGACTTATATGACAACTTTTATACTTACACACTCTCCATCACGATAATATATAAATAATACAACTTATAAATATTTAAATGATTTAATACACTTAATTTTCTTAATATTGAAAAAAACACAAGAAATTGATATCTTACTAAAAACCATGCCACGAGGACAATCAATCTCACTTCGCTTTTTAATACTCCCCTTAATAGTATTTGTATCAATTGTATCCATATAAATGACATTACATTTATTTTCTAATAAGGTTTTATTTAAATATATATACATATATGATTTTTATTAGGTGTTAGATAGCGCCTAATCAAATAATATATTGGATGCATAAATCGTAGAATATTATGTTTATTTGATAAATATTAATTATTGTATATTATCTTGGTTAGTAAGAACAATTCTGATACTGATATTTACGTATATTTTAAATGTAGAGCTAGGGTGTCCAGATATCCCGATTTTTCATAGTCAGTCGGGGAGACCAAAAATCTATATCGGGATTTCGTTTTCGTCTAAGAATAAATTCGTTAAAACTTATAATAAATATTTCATCATTCTATTTTTTTACGGTATATGCTGTTTTTGTCCTACTTCTTAGCAATGAAATTTTGAACGATTAAAATTTTAAAGAAATACAAAAAAACTGATGTAATGACCTAACCCATGTTATAGATATTGTATTTTTATAAAAATTTATAAAAAATGTATTATACTAAATTGGTATTTAGTTACTATAATGTTTATTTTTTTTGCGTTTATATTAGTATATGATTGTAATGACCACATTTGTAGATGAGGGGATGGGTGATTAAGCTTTAAAAAAAAATTATCGTAGAGGTGTTTCAAAAGAAATCGGTGCCTTTGAATCTAAAGCACATCATAATACATTTATTGGTCACTTCCAAAAATAAACAAAAAATCTAGCGATGTAAATTAATAATATTCTTATTAACCAAAGTTAATAACAATTATGCAAATAATTTTGAATTGGTTGTTTTTTACAATTTTCAATAGAATTAAGTTTAAAATTAATATGCTTTTTAAAAACAGTCAAACGTACAGAATGAATTGCTTGTTATATCTAAACTGCACGAAACACATTTCTATAATATCACTTCATACCTAAGCTAGTTTTTTTTACTACTATTTCAAAATATGCAAATTCCTTTAACATTTACCAGCCTAATACATAACAATAAATAATAGTATGTTATCATGTTAAACCCAAACCGATAATGTCGATAATAAAATGTGTTATACCTAATGTATAATATATATAATTCCTAAAGGTAAGTAGATGTATAATATAACACGAAGATGGTGCAGTAAATTGCAAGATCAGATCGCCGTCAAACATGGCTGTTAAATAACATAATATTATGTTAACTAAATTATCATATACATTATTATACACATACAATAATAATTATTTAATGTTATGTAATAAATGACGTATCACGTATATGACAGTAATCTCAATGAAGAACGAGAGTATTGAACAAAAAAATAAGCAACGATCGAACCACTATACATAATAATCAAAGCCGAATGCCGATGCAGTCGAATAGAAATATCAATAAACAAACAAGTTTATAAGAATTATATATATAATATGCTTGCGGTATTATAATTAAATTATTATATGTGCAACTAACACACGACTGAATGCGTATTATTATTATTTTTTTTTAACTCTGTCGTTTACAATAGTACCTAGTATATTGTACGTATAATAAAACTCTGCTCTAATAATAATTACATTAGATTATAATATACCTATGTTAAATTCTGAAATTCAACATCTCAACTATACCCTCTGTATAGGAAAATCTAACAGAACTAGCTGCATTTTTAAATTATTCTACTGTAATAAGTATATATTAGGTTAATGGTCATGTTGTTTTATAATTTAAATGTGTACGTGAAAACTAGGTTAAGTTACAGAAGTGCATAAAATGAGAAACATAAAAAAAAGGAAAAAATTTCTCCGAATAATTTATGAGAGGTAATCCACTGCAATATTATAAGTCATTCTACATTATCAAATGCGTTAGTGTTTAATTTAAGTTGAAATCAATCATGATTTTCTGTGCAATTGTGGATTGATAGGACTTTGTTAGGTTTGTATACATATCTAATTGTTGTGTTAGTACCTGTATTATAATTTGTTGTAATATTATGTCGTGTAAAATTAAAATTATGTATCAATTAGCCTAATCTGTATTGTATATAAATTGTTTATATAAAATTAAATGGATTTGTCTATTTTTATATCTTTTATATTAATATATCGAAGGTAATAATTAATTTGATTCTTGTCGTGTGCTATATGCAAATTACATAGTGCATAGTGGTTTAAGATATATTTTTATAACAAAATATCAAAAATATTTAATACTTATAATAATGGAGAGGCTGAGCACAACAGTATCATAATATGTCGCATCAAACAATTAATAAGCGTAATTTCTAGGGATTAATAGGTCTGTTTTTTGCATTATCGTGGAATATAACGGTATCAATGCAACAACATATATAATACGGTCATTTAAATTAAAAATAAATAGGCTGGTATATTGTATTCAAAAATGTTTAAATTATCGCATTACCTCTTATAAATTTAAAAATAATTCACAGGCTAAGCCGCTGTTCCACTTAACCCCTTATTATTAATAAACTAAGTAAAATGGAAAAACTTATATTAGGTATTGCAATCCGTATTAAATTCGTTTTTCATCTGATTGTACTAATGCGCACTGATGTACATGGTTTTCATGATACTAATAATTAGTATTTCTAGGGCAGTAATTATTAAAAAGGGAGGGCTACGGCCCATTAGCCCCTTGGGTACGTACCAGGTTGCACCCTCTGCGTCAAAGGCCTGCCTATGAGATAACGAAAATTTCATATGATGGTACAGTGAAAATGTTATCTACACTTATAATTTGATGATGTTGTTTTGCAAATGCAATTTTATTCGGTATTAATAACATACTATACTACCTACTTTATACTATCAATTATCATACATCACAGTAGCGCAGTATGTCCCTTGTCAGGTAGATACCATAGGGAATAGTATGGTAGTGTCATTGAATCAGTATGTAGTGTACTATTCACATGCGGTGATGTAAATTATTATTAAACAGATGAAAACCGCAATTAGATAATGATTGAAAAGTGTCAGCATTTATTATAGTCTACTATACTATTTTAGATTATAACTCGTCATTCCTCAATCGAATTAAGTCAACGGCTAAAATAAATTAATATAATCCTTTTCTCGAGCACACTTAATCCTAAATTAAAATATTTTTAATTATAAAAATGATATTTTCCACTTGTATGGGATGGGTTACAGCTGTGTATATACATATGTACCTATATGTACAACGTATATTGTATAACTTTAAATTTAAATTATACTCAGCATAATACTATACGGGGTGATTACCAAGCCTCCACATTGTATTCCAAACCGCTTAAATCTATTATCATTATCCATGAATTATAATTCTCATAACAAATATAGTTTAAGAATTTGGAAACCTGGAATACTAGCATTTCCAAAAAACTGTCTTGAGAAACAATAATAGAATAAGGCTCTTAATTTGTACCACAATGCGATACAGCAGGACACACTAGCACACAAATGAATAGTAAATCTAGGCATTTGAAGATATGCAAATGTTTGAAGAGGTATATAATTATAATTTCCAAAAATCAGAATTTGGATAAATGCGTGATCAATAACGATCGAATGGAGGTGAGTGTGTACTCGGAAAATCACGATGTCTGTTAAAGTCTAAATCGTACGTGTACGTTATTATAATTATATGGATAAGGAACCCGTGTGAGACAATGATCGAATATATATAATTACGCACCGTAAACAACAGCGATCGTTTACCATAATACACACATACATAGACACTTTAAGATTTTATGGTAATCATCGTTACCGATCGAGGGATAGGTAATATACTGGCTATTATACACTTGTGCGTTAATTATACACACACACACATATATATACTCGTATATCGCCGCAACAGTGTAAACGACACTCATTAAAATGCAATGTGATTGCTACCTACGTCAAATTGTCATATAATTATGTATAAATACGCTATATTATTATGCACGTAAGTTAGGTGCTAGTTACGTACCATTTCGACAGCCGATATTTTCCGACAACCGTTCGCCGGACTGACGACGTATCCATTATTGTTTTCGTTCGTGGCGTGCCCTTTGCAGCAAGACTCGCGCCTGTTCTGCGACGACATGATCTTCGCATTGGTCATATTCTACGAGCGAGTCCTGCGGCTGATCTGTCTATGCACTTATGTTTTTTTTTTTTTTACAATTTATGGTATAATTTATACGTTCGCCTCGGTTGTTTTATATACCTACTTTGTGATATTTTCAGAAGACACGCGTATACGAGAACAATATATTATAAGCACGACGTTTATTATATCAGAATAGGCACCGCAGCACTATTCTACCTATATAATGTTATGATGTTTATATATTATTTAAATAATTATCGAAATAACGCGTCAACACTACGACTGCACCGCGCCGCCGCCGACCACTGCAGCCTGCGATTTCGGATAATATTATTTTATATATTAAAGTGAAATTATGTAATAAAAAATCGCGCAGAGGAACACCGCCGCCGCCGCCGCCGCATATATAGTCGACGTAAGTGGTACTCAAAACAAGTGCCGTGGACTTCGATTGTGACGCGTTGTATTTATAATACGGGAGGCAACACACACACACACACACACACACACACACACACACACACACACATATATATACATATATTATATATGTAGGCATTTTAGACTGCAGTGTGTGTATTGTGTATATAGGTATATAATATCTAGTCATACATCGACGACGGACGATGGCCGGCGCGCGCGAAAACAATAACAGCTTAACACTGCACAAGTGTACAATAACATACAATAATAATATTATATATTATATCATTATCATTATTCGTTTATCATACAATACATAACACATTAAAATGTTCTGCAGTACAATGATTATAGTGCGAGCGATTGCATTTATATTGTATAGGCTGCATGTGTGAACATATATATATATATATATATATATATATACCTAATATTATATTGTACCCATACACACACCGACACATCTATTATAATATAGGCACTATATATAGCATTATTCGATCTCCTGCAGTCTGTCTCCGTATTTTCTCCGTTGGACCATTTTATTATTAAAATTATCTGACTCGACAAAACGGCTAACCTATTTCTCACACACATCATACCGTACCTATATATTATGATTATAATTATATGTAGAGTAAAATATTATATATATTTTGCTATTCACGCAATATATGCAGATTATACATACGACTTATCTATATCAACCTTGGTTCCAAACAACAATGTTTTATCTTATATTTTTACCAAACAATACTTTATACAATATTTACGTAACATACATACGATATCGTGTGTCATTTAATATCAATCTCAACAGTATAGCCTGCTCTGTTTAACTTCGCCATCCGCTAATATACGATACATAATGTATTGCGATGCACTTTTATATTAAACAAATATTGAATATAATAATGATATTGAGATAATATGTGCATATATATATATATGTAAATGTTTTGTCCAACATCTAAGCCAATAATCAAGAGGGCATAGGTGCATTTGATTTTTATAATGTATAGTGATCTTATATTTTATACAATAACACAGTATAAAATATAAGTACTTATTACTAAGTGCAAGACGATTATATTGTATATAGTCTGCACCTTGTATGTATCCCTGCATAATACCTATTATGCTAAATCGTTGAGTGCAGTCTGCAGATCATGGATATTTTACATTTTTTTGATGGTTAATCTTTGGAGGGAGGTTTAATTTTTTTATAATTATCCACATAAAATGAATAAAAATCACTTACCTAAACAAATAAATTAATTTCTCAACAAAAAAGCTGATTCGGTCTATTATTATTTCCGGCAACCATGATTATACATTTACCATCGTTTCAGCGGAGAAGAACCTAAAGGACCAGTAGACGTGGGTTATCAAGTTCTTATTTTTTCAAAAGTTACTCAAGAGTAAAGTAGGTCACACCGTTGGAACATAATTAACTAGAAATAAGTGCCTTTTACGTGTGTTATGCATATTGTTGTGGACGTTGATTTTTGATTAACCGTTTCGTATTTTTTTTTTAAATGATGAAATAAATATTATTTATCATCTATAAAAATATTATAGGATGCCTAGTGCCATTAAAAATTAAATATAGAAAAACTATTCACTTAAACGCTTATATAAATGAGGATAATAAGGTATAATAAAAATAACCTTGAATATTTTTACTAAACTGAAATTAGTTCTTTCAAAATACACAAATATATGTAGCTTTTATGTGTAATATGTGGCACGAAAAAATTCCGTTCTCTCAATGTTTTATATTGATACTAATGATACTTATACTTAACTAATACTATTGGTTTTACAAAACTATATAGATAATATAAATGGTATTATATAGATTTATTACTATGTAGGACATTTTGGTGAAGGCTAATTAGTAATTATATTATACTAAAGTATATTGTTATAAAATCGATGATGATACATTACTTTAACTTAGAACATACATATCTTTAAAATTGTAACTAATTTGATAAGAGTAAATTTTCGATTTTTTTGACTCAAATAATTAAATTATATGATTAAACAGCTCACAACAAAATTTGATAACAAAAATTAATTTTCATAATACGGTCGCTGCAAGCCACTCTGACCATACCATACACTTTCCAATTTCGTCCTACAACAACCGACGCTGTTTAATATGTTTATAAAAACCAAACGACGATTGTTGCGGATTTGTTTTATTGTTTTACTATAAACACGTTGATCCTCTTCTATTCGAAATTCTTGCCCACGCCAACTCTTTAGGCAGTAACATAGCTACCTATAATTCTAGAGTGAAGTTTATACAACATCAGCTATAATCCTAGTATCTACACACACACACACACACACACTACGCATGTATAATATTTATACACAATACTATGTAGGCAGTTACCAGTTACTAGTTACCAAGGTAGGCGTACAAAACACAGTTGTATCAGACTATAATATAGCGTGACGTGAAACGAAGTGTAACATTATAATATTATGATATAATTATTTTCAGTATTATAATAATATACATAATTGATTAATTAACGGCCATTACGGAGACGAAAGCGCGCGCGCGCCAACTGCCTCGTAGCAATGAATGGCCAGACCCGTCAATCATGCACGTGACGAGTGAACCATAATATAATATATTATAATAGTATAAATAATATAATAACTTATAATAATGATCTACACCTGTACATAATATACATAATATGAAAAAATGTATATTATAAATAAGTTACAAACGTTTTAAATACACGTCTGATTATTATAATATACGATTTAACAATAATTATTGTTATTATAATATACAGTATTGTTGTTATAATTAGGAACACGTCATAAGAACATGACGACCTAAATAAATCTCTATTATATTATTTCATTTCTAATACATACACCAACCGAGTTGTGCTCGATCGATTGCGTGCCACGCGCAGCACGCGTTTAGTCGGTATAGGTATCCATAGGTATCGATAAATGAAACAAATAAATATTTTTCCGTTTTATATATTATTTATTAAGTATAATTGATACGACCATTATTATTATACTTATAAAACATTTTTATTAATTTAAACAGAGTCGTAGATATAATTTACCGTAATATATATAGGTAGGTACGTTAGATAATTATATTATAATATATAATATAAACTATAGCCAGATAAATTATATAGTATAGATCAGGCCGTCAGCTAGGGATCAACAATTCATATTTTTGGAGGGCCTCTTAAGAAATCGGGGTTTATGGACTATAATGTACAATGTACATCGTAAATGTCTATTCAAAGAAAGTAAGGCCGAAATAAAAAAAAATTAATTTAAATAATTAACCACCAGAAAGTATCTAACTGCTTATTTCGATACCTTAGAGTTCGAATTAAATTTAAAAAAATTTTTTATTATGGTAAAGTTACATTTAACAGGTCATGACACTATTTTGCTTTAGACTTTATAGATGTTTTGAGGGATTACCTAGAACCATCTAGGAACTACTTTTTATTTTGCGAATTTGGGTGAGTGGTTATTAACTGCTGTGGAGACATAATAGTATAGTTTTGCTTCTTCTTGAACGGATTTAAACTAGAGATTCGAATGTAATATATGATTATAAACATAATATATTTAAATACTTTTAGTAAACTTTTTTTTTTTTTTTTTTGGCAATCAGCACCACAACAGAATGGCATACGATAATATGAAGTAATCTGCGCCACACTATCAATTGTTAGAATTTACCTGATAATTTTCCATTCATATAACTCTAATAGTTATATCATGCTACTACAGATAATATAGACACGTGTCAATTATAATATAATTGTGTTTTACTAATAATAAGTAGAGATGAGACAGAGTATTTAAGTACATATATATTGCCTAATTTAGTTTATCAGTAAAGGTAGTAAAAGATTTATTTTATAAAAAATATCAAACAATTTAACAGTATGAATGAATTAACAGTATGTATCGTGTTATTTATAGACTATTGTAGTTAATCCAAAATTGTGTATTCTTATTTTATTAAAAAATTATAATTTAGTAATGATAAAAATATTTTTGAATTTATTAAAGTACTAAATATAGAGATTAATTACAAATTGTGAATTTTACGTAATGGAAAATTCACATGAGTCTAAAAATAGTAAAATACGTTGGCACTATACTATCAGAACTGAAACTGCAGAAGTGCTAAATTAATTACATTATACCATTTATTTGTTTAAGACACATGAAATGTGAATTGATAACATGCACAACTGAACAAAATATGAATTATAATATTCCTAATTTTTACACATTTGATTATCAACTGAAATATATGTAGGTATATAATGATATACATAGTAAATGTATAGGTTAGGTTAGGTTAGCCTAATTTTAGGTTAGGTAAATTACCTATATTATATTATATATATATTACCTATATTATATACCTATACCTTTATTCTTATGCATAAAGTATGTATAATTATAATTATAATTAGATATTACAATTTTTGTTTTACTTTATATACATTTTTATAATTTACTCGAAATTTAATATTTTTTTTATAACTATTATATCACAGGAGCATCTAAAGCAGCAACAGGAACAATTTCCCTCCGTCACCGAGACTAAAATATTCATATTTAATTTTGGTTTGCTTTTGGACTTTTCATGCTTTTGAACTTTTAAAAACGAAGAATTTATTAATTTGTTTTTCTCCTCTAATAAAATGTTTTACAGGTTTAACTTATATCATATACACCTATTCAGGCTATTCATGGAAAGCATAGTTACACATACGCATAATGCATATTTACAATACGAAATTAAAAACACCCATCCGGCCGAGAGCATAATATATGATTTAGGTATTACATTTTAGAACGGTGCCTCTCGTATAATCACCATCATATATACAATACATCGACAGAATATAAATTATTAATATTTATTATACACGTGCATGGTAATAATTTACATTATTTATAATGCAGTTGTTAATATACTATATGTACGTATATTATACCATATACCACGGTACTTAAAACATACTGTCTTAGTAATATCAAATTATATATTGTTCTGAAATTTAATATGTAAAACTATGTTTTTATTGAAACCAATATAAAAATAATCTACCACAGTCGATATTTTTTTTTTGGCTTACAAAGGAAACAATTATATTCCATCTAGTTAATGCGTTACCTAGTTTTATTTCAAAAATCTTAAAGCGTCTATTGATATAAACGTCTATGTCAATCCTAGTAAAAACATATTGAATTAAATACAAATCCATTCCTATTATCTAATGATTAAAAGGAAAGTAAATAATAAATATTAAAATTATTGTAATGGTATTATATAAATTGATAATTCAATATACTAGTATACTCCGTTAGACAAATTATTCAATAATTAATAAGTATACGGTTTACGGCATTATTGTTTTAATTGTCACTTGATATTATTTTAAAAGCGTTTTTGAAAGCTATAAACCGATTGGAATCTTATATTTAGTTCAGAAAAATTTTTTAAATTTAAAATTCCAAGTACACAATCACAAAAGAATTTTTAACACTTAATTTCATAGAATCAAATCATTATAAGTTATTATTAAAATCTCGGAATATATTAAAATTGATAAAACTAGCTCTGCAGTTTATACACATTTAAATGATAATTGACCATCAGACAGTATAGAACACGTCTAAAATGATTTTAAATCTAATTCGGTTCGATTACATACAGCCATTAACTACACGATATATTATATGTATTTGACACTGTATATACTATATAGTAAATAGAACATTAACATATTTTTCAGGGACGTTCATGAGATGATTAGGGGTGTGCCATGGACAAGTATAAATGTATAATACCACTAGCTATATTATTTAAATATAATAAGCAGTCCCCTCTGGTGACTTTTTTCCTGAATAATAGACTAAAATAAATATCAAACATAATAAAATTATTTTCAAGATACATATACTTTTAGTATCCTATTTAATATTATTACTACAATTATTATCCTCGTAAACTTCATCTCCTGTAATTCACACTACTCTTGATATTATATTCAATTGTTTGTTTTTTATTTCTTATATAATATTGTGACTTAATACTTTATAATTTTCATGCATATATTGTAAATGTTTTCTTCACTAGTAAATATAATTATAATAGGTATCATATGTTTGTAAAAATACTAAAAATGCCATCAGACGCAGAAATTTAAAATATATGTTAATGTAAATGTAGCCACGTAGATTAAGTAACAGTGTAACTAGTACCTACTACCTTAGGTAATTAAGTAAATAATATGTTAATGGTGAAATGTATATTATAGATACCTAGGAAATGTGTACATATAGAATTGTAATAACATAAAAATTACAAAATTAAAAAGAATAAAAGCTAAGAATAATTATCCTCTATAACGAGTGCTGGGCAATATCATATCGGACATAATGATTTTTTTTTTTTATTAGCTTTTAGTACAATAACTGTTACAGCTTAACAATTAACTTATTTATACAGATTACAAAATTATTTACAGGCATAATGGTATAACGTTCAATTATCTGATTTACATTGTTATCGTCTTCCTCCCAATATTCTCGAAGACATGTATTCGAAAACTGAGCAAATATACCGTATAATATAATTTTATATAATATATAGGTGAGTCTTACCTGACTCACAGGTGTTTCTATACTATGCTGCGACAGGGCTATAGGAATTGGTAATATATCCATTTAGGTAATAAGCGCAATCAAGGAACTATTGAACCAAATAAAAACGCACTAGTTATCGATTGAAAAAAGTACCTAAATAAACCAGAAGTTGTTCACAGCCCGCAGGATTCGGTACTTAGAAGCGGGTTGTTTTTAATATGGTGGTCCGGCTTGCACTGATGAAAACGACGACACAGGAATGTGCTCATTTCATCCAGCCGGCTCTATCAATGGTCTTTGCGCTTCCGAGAACTATAATGTAGCGTTCTCTACTTCGACAGCAAATCCCTTTCGGCCATCCGTCCGTCCTGTCTACAGGTGTCATAGAAGGAATCCCTTAACAAATGTTACAAATACGTGTCGATTTCTTAATACGTGACCGTAGGATATGAGTAGCCTCTTTTGTCAAGGCTAAAAATATTTCGTATTTGGAATTACATATGTCATATATAATTCTTCAAGAATAGTTTATTGATTTATGTTTTATACCACTTTTTATTTATTGGATTTTAGATTTTATGGTTATTATTTATTTTTCTAAACTAAATAATGAATTAAGGGATGGTACCGTAAATTCAATAATCTCGAGTTTTCGTGAATTTCTTTTTGATTCTGTGAAATATTTACGACCAATTTTTCCTATAGTATATTGGAGCTATAGAGAGTTCTAAGTATTTAAATCTTTCATCGCCATATATTGTGAACCATTTCTTCTTAAGACATTTTATATCCATGTCCCTGCACACATGGTTTGGCCTTATTTATATATACTTAGCTTACATCTGGAAATCTTAGTGTTTTTATAACATTGATTGAAAGATTTCAGTTAAGGGAGTTGGTTAAATTTCCTTATTCATTTTTTCTACTAAATCAGGCCAATTAATATTTTTAAAAGCATTCGAAATCATATCCTTGGACGTGAGAATGCCACCTTTTAAAACACATAGAAATAATATATTGGGTAAATTATTTTTCAGTTTTCGGCCATCGGTTAATGAGTGCAGTTCTATGATAATCTTTTAAGAAAGAATTTATGTTTTCGGAATTATTGCCTGTACATTTTTTTCTCTTGTTTGATTCTTCAATATTATAACTTATAAGGAATCTAATGCGTCTGGGATAAAATAACTAGCTGCTATATTTTTAAACGTGGTTCAAACTACTTTATATATTTATATGGTATCTCTAAAGAGTAAAAATAATCACTAAAATGTTCATATATATGGATTAAGTAGGTTCCTTGCATCTAGTTTTTGTGTATATACGTAAGATACAATCATACATTAAATTATATATAGATTAATTATAAAAACTCTTTTATTTGTGTAACCAACAGAAACTATATATATATATATATGTATTCAAAAACAAAATATTCGATCTGTATGAGCCACCCCAATACCTCATATATGTATATCTTTATATACATGTATATAATTTTTCTGTAAGTGTTTATGTCATTAAACTTCTCCTAAATGGTTTTGGTTGGACTTGAAAATATTCAACAAAAATATCAGAAAATTTTATGGCGGAAACACGGTGAAACAAAAACAATCATTTTTATTCTTAAAAATTATCTATAGTTAAGTATATTTTATATTTTAAATATGGAAAGTATGGTGCTTAAACTATTATCACTTGTATATAACATTTTTATATCAGGCAATATTAAAAAAAAAAAAAATTATGCATTCTATTTGTATTACTAATAATAGAAAAGAAACCAGAAGTTAAGTCATGTCACATTGTCACCCACTGAGTAACGGGTGATTTAATCAGGTTTTCGCGCTACCAATAATCATAGCTTCCTATTCGGCGGCTAATCTTTTAACGACCATATTATGCATTTATCCTCTCTTCGGGAGGCATATAAGAAAGCCGTAAAACCGCAACCGTACAATACAGATCGTCTCTTGTCATTACCAAAATTCCAAGCATAATATTTTTGAATTAGAGATGACTGCTGTGCATGTCCCTTGTTCATTGTCCTTTAAAATCTAAAGTTTAGATAATTTACTAGTCCATAAGGCTTGACACCCATTTTAAATATCCATAAAAATTCGTTATAAATCTTCTTAGAAATTTATCTAATATCAAAATCCAGTTTATTTAAAATTATATTCAAAATGCATACCTATGTTAAAATTTAAAATCGATAATTTATATGCATAAAAAAAATAATATTCGTTTTATAATCCATTAAAAATTAAAAAATACTTAAAACTCAATACCTAAAAACCGGTCTATAATAAGTTAATAAAATAATATCTAATATTTCGTTCACTTAGGCCCATTTCTCAGCTAGCCTAACGACGCATGTGAAACGCTCGAACGACAACAGGTTTCTTGTGGGTAGAAATAAAAATGTAAAAGTGATTTTTATTGGAAAAAAAAATATTTTCAACTATGTTTAAAAACTGATTTTATTTATATTTCTTAAGTATGTAACAGTATGAGTGTACGACGGCCTATAATATAATTATATAACTTATGAATTTATGATAGTCTAATGGTTGATAATAATATTATCATGATATTATATTAGAAAAACAAAATCGAAAATATGCTGTAGGTACGTTTATTTTTATTTTCGTCTATAAGTGCTTTAAAACTAAGTCCCTCCATGTTAAAAGCGACAATATATTTAATTTATTTTTGGGTGTATAGATTTTAATGGTGTTGAATTAAATGTTATAATTATTTTATTAATATGACTGAGTAATTTTATAAATATTATGTTTAATATTTATGAATTATGGGTCAATTAAATATCATTCTAATTTTATCATCGTATAACATATAATGTTATGTTAAAACTTAAAAGTACATGGTGCCTATAAATTAAAATAATATTTTAATTAATGATAATATAATAAATCTTTTAAATTAAATAATAATACAATATTTAGTATACCAATTATGGTGACATCTGAAGAATGTAAAAATTTAAAAACAACGAAAGATGTCTGTAAAAATGTATACCTATTTACATTTATGTATTTATTTATAATTATTATTTCTTTAAGAAGATAATAGATATAGGAGTGCCTGTTTAAAAGTCAAATCTACGCATCATGTGTATGAACTCTTGGTAAACTTTAATGAACTTTAAACTGGTAATATTTTTTCATCGAAATTACTAGGCTATATTACTTTTAAGAATAAAACATGATATATTATTCTCTCTGTCTTACAAACGTACAACATTACAAATTTGCCTCAGCAGAGATTTTTTATACTGTTATAGTTTTAACATTAGACACAGTTAGTTTACCTATTATTAACGATATCGCTCACATTAATTAAAATTTAAAAGTAAGAATATTATCTGTGTTCTCTCGTAGTTTTTTTTTATATTTAATTTTAAAGTGAGTTACCTATAGGTATAACTTATAAGTATGAATAATTATTAATATTATAGTTTAAAAATGTTCATAAATATCGTTTTAGAATATTAAAACAACATAAAATCCACTAATATAATATTCGTAACTTTAAATTTGATGATAAGTAAATTTATTGTGGGTACTAAAATCAACAATATAAAATAGATAGAGTAGTAAAACGCAAATTTGTTGAGTATATAAATACCTACGAATATTGTACTACATTTGTAAGACGGCGACAATGTGTATTCTACTGTATATGCCATATAAGTACATTACAACTTCTTAAAATACATAATTTGTGTGTAATATATATATATATATATATATATTAAATATACGCATTATTGCTTGTAAATTCGTGTAAAAAATAAGAAGTTTTCTGAAGTTCTATTGATGAATGGTCTCCTCGTCTTGTGATTCATGTTTTTATATATACTAATTTGTCATCATTACTTCTTATTGTTTTTATAAAGATTGATATATTTAAATATAATAAAAAAAATGCGTGTGATCGATAACATGTATAGGTATGAGGTAGAGAACAGATATTTTTTTCTAATAATTGTTATGATATTGCAAAGGAATCGGGCAAAAAAGGAGTACGGTAACTGGGTCACACTACTTAACTGTTTTTACGAACTACCTTGATAATAGAATATAAGGGGGTAGTGAGGTTTATTGCCACTAGTATTATAATCACAGGTATACCATAACCATTAAAAATATATTTTTAAAATGTCCATCGTTTGATATTTAAGCGAAGTAAGTAATTGCTATATTTGGTGTTTTTTTTTTGAGTAATATGCCACAAAATGGCAAATATACAACATACTTCGGTTATATTTTTATCAATTACCTACATTTGTAACGATGCGAGGTTTTCATTCGTCATAATAATATTACCCATATAGTATAATTATACGTTCTGGAACGATAACACGAAAAACAACATAATGCCGTCAAATCTTTTCATTCAAATTTCAAAAGCAACTTCTTAATTTCACATCCAGGTATTCAAAACTTTTTAAATATGTTATTAGAATTATCCCATTGTAATTATTAAATATTTACATTAAAATTAGAAACATAGATAGATGCGCATAAAACCAGGAAATCTGACTTTAGCCAGACTCAACTATATTTGAAATAAAATTCAGAAATACGAAGAAAGATAAAAACAAATTTGATTTTGAACAATACTTTAAAAAATAGTTTTTTTTTTCTAATAGTCATTATTTCTATTTTTATTAATTATAGATTTACTATATATAATTATTGTACCTATAATGTATACAAATTTTTATTTTATTTCAGCAAATTAATTAATATATTTTATAGTTATAGTTAGGTAATGACTAATGGAAAACGATATCATGTTATTAATATTAAAATTAAAAACTGTTTATTTTAGTTCCGACGCACCTGAAGCAGCAAAGTAAACAGCTATACGAGGTTTTATTTTGGCAGAATATCAGTAAAAGCAGTAGATGCCATGAAATAATAGAAGATCTGAACGCTAAACTATTTTAAGGATCTAAAGAAAAAACTAGTGGCTCGCGGAGTACCAATTTCCAAAAGTAAACTAATTACATATTATAATTCTACACTATATGTTTAAGAAAATTTTCTCAAAACCTTTTTTGTATACGTAGGTAGTGAAAACTATATTAACTATATTGACGAGCTAATATATTTGTAAAATAAGAAAAAATTTAACACGATTCAAGTGATATCTTAATAAGGTAGTAATTATTGTATTTACGCTGTTGCGCTTCAGTTGTAGAATAACATAACATTCGATAATCGTTTTTTCTGTGGTGTACACCCAAATTGGATTTGTTCCCAGTTTATTTTAAACCGAACTTTTAAGAGTTGATTTAGATTTTAGACATAATAGTCGCTTATCGTTTTACACAAGCTTAGCTAGTTAGGGTCCGTCGTGTAGCTACAAATCCCGATACAGCTGAATATAGTTAACGCATAGATAATCTTCTAAAACTTTCGATCAGATAATTCTTCAACATTTTTATTTTCCATTATACAAGTAAAAAGTATTATATTTAACTTAAATCCCGGACTAAAATCCTCATAGGAAAATTTTTAATTTACTATGTATTTTATGCTTGATATGCTTATAATATATCATCACCGAACTTCTATAAATTTACCATATTTATTGACAAACATATTGTAATTATAATCGAATTGTGAATGGATGTGATATTATTAAACAATAATAACAATAAAATATTTAAAATATAATTAAAATTTTTAATAATTAACCTGCGAGAACATAGGCCATTGGGACCATTGGGTGGCTAATGGTTATTCTACTAGTAATAGTAGGTTTTTAATCGTGAGGATTGGTATAGTGAGTTGATAACACGTATATATGAGTGGCTAGGTGTTTGCCATTAAGATCCCGAATGGTCAGTGATCACCTATCAGGGAACTAGTGGATGCGGGTGGAGCGAGTGGACTTCAACCACGACACACCACACCAAGCCACCTTAATATCATTGTACTTACTGAATCATTGCAATTGATGAGTAATGCAACAGCAAAATAAAAAATAATTTAAAATGAAATAATATATGTATTCTAACATTCCAAATTTTCCAGCGAAATTTTATTTATATTTAGGTATCATATCTCCTAGTAGGTATACCTATATTGATTTATACATACTTTTTACAAATATGAGTCTACTACTCATTCCTAACAAGACATTTAAATATCTTAGTTTTAAACGCCGTCACATAACTGTGAGCGATATATTTTTAAGCAGTGGCGTAATTACGGGGGCGTACGACGGTGCACTAGCATCACCCCTGTTTTTTTTTTTTTTATCGATCAAATAAAAACTCGGCAGCTACATGGCCATTAGTTACAGTAATGTTATTTCGCAATATTTAAGATTTTAACAACATTTTTTTTTTTTTTTACAATAACAGTATGATGTTTTCTTAATATTTATATACAAAACATGCAAAAAAAAAGGAGGAAAACAATTGAGAATCCTTAAATTATATTAAATTATGGAGGAAAGTTGACTTCAAAAAAAGAGCACCCCCTGTTATTAGCAAAGATATGCTTTTGCACCTGCAGATGCTGAACTTTATATCTATTAAAATATAATACCAACTATATTTCATTGATTTGTTGAATGACTTTTTTTTTACTTATTTAAAAATTTTGGTATCACTTTAATTAATTGCACATAAATATTATATTTTTATATGTATAGTATATCATAGAAAACAAATACAGCACATATAGTATTTAAAATATAAGCACCTAAAAATTTTTATATTTGTTTTTGTTATATTGTTATCAAATATAAAAAAGATACCTATGGTACACGCGATAGCTTTGTAATGCAATAGCTTTAAATATGAGTAATATGTGGACTTAATTTGTCATTACGATTATTGGACCGATAAAAATTTAGCACCTGTTGAAATTTAATGGAATTACGCCAAAGTTTTTAAGGTAATAAAATGCGATTTTTTTTATTACTTTAATTAAAATTTAATAACTTGTTAGTTATTATAAATAAAATAGATTACCTATTAGTTATTGTATTATTGTGGTTAAAATGTCTTGGGTCGTGGGGGCCAAATTTTCGATTACTATACTCATAGTAAGTTAAGAAATTGTGTAAAACGGTCTAGGAGAAAAAATAAATTTAATTAGGTTAAATTAGCAGTTAGTTGAGTTAGTGCACTGAGCATGGTCAAACGACATGCAGAACTTGATAAATCATAAATGTATGATAAATGTTATTATGATTATGATTGGGGCACATACTATAATATGTTAGAGGCAAAATAGTTTACCTTCATATAGTATTCAAATATATATATAGGCGTAATCGTGCGTAAAATATTATGAATAGTCGTAACATATTATCGTCAACAATTAATCATCTAGAATTCTAGAGTACGATAACAATTTACCAGTAAAATTAATTGAGTGTGTGTACATATTATATGCACGCATTTTCAAAATGTTCGGCGAGTACGACTGATAAATGATAATATTATCGGACATAGATCTTTATTTTTACACATCGAAATAGTCAATTCGGAAACATAATGCTTAAGGTAAGTAGGTATTGGTGGCAAGGGCGTATTTTAGGGAAGGGCGAAGGGTGCATTCACCCTCCCCATCACTAGTATTTTTTCTATATAATACATTGATTTAATTAAAACAATATCCGTTTGATAAATATCGTAACTATCGTTACTATTTACTTGCTAATATTGGCCTAAAATATATTTTTGTAGATTGAAAACATGGTTACGTTCCAGAATAGGCCAAAATCGCTTAACAGGTTTGGCTTTGCTGCATGTTCACAGGCATATTGTTTTACCAGTTGATGATATAATCTACAAATTTTCTAAAATGAAGAAAAGGAAAACGGAATTTGTTATTTGAGAATTTCAGTATTTGACTAGGTACCTACCAACCTTATGTTGGTATATATATATAATATATATAAAATAAATATTTAATAGTTAAATCTAGTACTCATATTTTTATTTATTTACGTGAAAAAATAATAATTAGTTTCGCCCCCCCCTGGTCTTCACTCAAATACCCCCCTTGATAGGTAGGTATATAGATATAATGTAATATATTATCTGAAGACCAGTCTGCAAGTGGATTATCATGACTCGACTTACCGAGGACTGCAACAGGTGCAGTTAACGTCATCCTGAGTCTCGACTAGATGATATCATTTTACACAGTAGGTATTTATTATTGCGTTATATACCTATTTAATAATATTAAAATAAATCGAAAAAAGGATATATATATATATTATAAAATACATTCGGTATTATAATGTGTATACTTTCTTTTTTATTTGTATGGCTATATAGACAGTCGTGTTGGACGAAACGAGTTATGTACTTAATCCCAGAGAATTGCATTATTTATTTCACTTGTTGCACAACGTCTGTATTATTATATACATATCTATAATACGTGTATACAATATACCACCACAACTAACAACGCCGATTCACGCAAAGTGGATCTAGGAAAAGAAAAGCCTCTCAGTAAATAATTATAGGTATTAATAGTAAGTAAATTATTGAGCTATATAAAATATTATATATATATATATAAGCATATACTACTATAGCCACTATAGGTACAATAGTATTATTAATTCTGCAGCTTTGTTTGTTGAACATAGTTTTGTTCTTGGTAAGCCTTAACGTTTGCATGGAAAGGTTTCTGAAATATTTTTTAACACTATCAACTTTTTTTCCATTCCGGAAAGTACGGGGAATAAATTAATAACTTGATTGAAATTTTTTTTTTAAACTTATGCTCCATTGGAGGCCCCCATACCACCATATGAGTATCGGACCATACTTATTAATATTATATCATACTAACACACCAATGCAGCTTCTTAAAACACAATAATGGTCAACAATTTTGCAGATGAGTGATGATGTTCTATTTCATTATAATATTATTTACTGTTTATAAATACGTATAATTATAATATATTAAATATTATATGCTCAAATTGCATCTCCGTATTAGTGTGGCAATGGATGTATTGCGATCTTCTCCTCGATCACATTTGGAAACGGGCCTATAGTTTTTTTTAAATGAAAAAAAATATTATGAAGTTGAAGTGTGAAAAAACCATTTATGCATGACAAGTTATGTAAAACAATTGTAATACCCTTTCCCTTCTTTCGAGTTTTCAGGATATATTTCACTTGTAGGTATACTTAACGCATTTATCATTATTATTATTGTATTTGTATAGTATGTTTTTTGAACTTTTGCCCAAAATTCTACCCATGGTTGGGGCCGTGGTGGGGATATAGGGTTGGGCGTCTAAATTTGTCGGAAACTACAGCTGCTCGTCGCACCGGTGTGGATTGGAAACGTCCCGATAAAAACCAAAAGCCGTTTAGTATTTTAATATATTATAATATAAGATAGACGACCACGTGTCGGCGACGGTGCGGCGCCTCATCGTCGTCGTCGTCGTCGTCGTCACAATAGATTATCGTAGGATAGTAATCGCAGTACAATATTATGCATCATGAACACTACATAAACAATAAGTATTAATACGACGTGTATAGACTATTGTCTTACTGTAATAATAGTGTAAAAAATAATAAATTATTAATTACTGAAATTCATTATATTATCATTGTATTCGTATAACATATTATATTATAATATATTGTATCACGTGCGTGACCGTGTCATCATGGACCAAGACGAAGCGTGTCTGGCACCAGAGCAGTGCATCCGTTGCTTGTCGTACGACCGCGGCCGACATATCGCGGTCGTGTCCAACTCGGACGCTTGCACGTGCTCCGACGACGAGACATGTCCTCATAACAAGAAGACCGCCGCGCTGCAGCTGTTGGTCCTCAGGAAAAAAAAGTTTGTTTCACTTGTCTGAATAAATTATGGTGTAATCTTTAATATTTAAAATATTATCGAAGAACTTTCGTATTTTTGGTTACTGGTTCTGGATATTTAGTGTTATCTACTAATCTTAGTATACATTAGGTACCTGTGAACCATTTCCATTAAAAAATGTTTTTTAATGTACGTAGGTACGTTTTAACTTTTAAAGCACTGAATCTGAAAGTGTTTAAAAAAAACACTCTTTATTAAATTAGAATTTACACTAAAAAACTAGAAAAACAATGGATTATTTTTAGAATTAGTAGATATAGGTAGGTATGCTTAATTACGCTGAATATAATTGAATATATGACCATATTTTGGTCATTAGAACTTAGTACTTGGTGAAGGTGAGGTTAATTATTCATATAAATAAATAATGAAAAACTTAAAATAAAACTTACTAATAAGCATCAATTAAGTTTAGGCAAAATATGAATTTATACAAACCTTGATTTTTTGAATATTTAAACATTCCCAAAAAAAAACTAGTTTTAAGGAACTTATATTTTTTCCTACAAATAATATTATTAACATAAATTATTTTTCAATATTATTGTCCTGTAGGTAGTATAAAACGAATTTTCAAACGATTTTCTCTTCTTTTTGTTTAAATTTTTGACGGTCAACTCATTATATTTGAACTAGTATTTTTTTACTTACTCTATACATACTTCTTGTACTTAAATATTATAGAACCGATCAAGCTCCTTGTGGTATATACATAATATATCGCATACTTGCGGGTAATAATTTACTCCTATATACTACAGTAAATTGGCAAGTGCAAATGTGGCACATTCGCCACCACGCATCAGAGTACTAGACACTTGATTTAATAAAATTATCATTCTATGACATCAGCAAATCTTAAATATACATGTATCATATACTAGCAATGAAGTTAAAGTGGGAATATTATATATTATAGCCGTGCAAAACATGAATACGATATAAATATAAAATGCCGGTACACAATACTATCAAATTACGATAATTTTAAGAACATAAAATAAAGAACAATTTAAGTTAGATAGCGTTGTTACAAATATATTGTTAATTTTTAAAAGAGGAAATAATCGAACAACCCATAATGGTGCTGACTGCTAACTATACGTTTAGTTTCTTTAGTCGATTGTAGGCACAAAAATAAATATGTTGTTTACCTCAACTTAATGTTTAAACTGGATGGTATTAAAAATGTGTATGGCGTTTATTTGTATTAAATAAATATTATAGTCCAAATAATTGATCAATCATTTTTTTTTAAGTTTATATACCTACACAATAACAAATTAAGACCTATGTACTACATTATTAAAAATGAAAATAAAGTAAAAGAATAAATCAATTTTATCGAATTTTATGAAAAATGGTTTTTGGGAGGATTATCGATGTTAGTTATTTTATTGATTTATAGAAAGTTGTACGTGAAAATTCTTTTGAAATCAAACTTATTCCACAGGGATGACAAATAGAATAAAGTTATTTTTTTATTTTATTTTATTATAATCAAAAAATAACCATCATCCATCTCGACCCACCAAATACACCACTTAACTTGAGCAACTATACTACTGCTGTTCAACGTCCATATATATAATATTATAACTATGCACACTATTAACTAAGTGATTGTTTTTCATTTATTTTTTAACCTTCGTTGGTTTTCAAACCCTTATCGCAGCAGGATAAGTTTGCAGCATCAGCAGACGTCGTCGACGACGAACGACAAATCAACCAAGACCATTGGCCGTGGTGTGCAGGAATCGGACGAAGATGACGACGACTGTTCCTCTTCGTCGTCGTCGTCATCATCAAGTAGCACTACGTCTTCCTCGTCCTGCAGCAGTGAAGACACAACTACATCAGAATCCGAAGATGAAGGATCACGGATGACTTGCACGTCTGCAGCGGATTCGTCGGAATAACAAGGATTTTTCGTAATAGTTAAGTTTCATATCGAAAATGTCATTTAATTTTTTTACTGTCATAATATAAACATAATATAAAAATATGTAATACATATGATAAACGGCGGTGCGTAGTGCGCACACGCACTTACCGTACATATACATACATCACATTTTAAGGGTAGTAAAAATAGTATAAAGTTTATTTTTTATTTTCAGATTTGCTTCTCTTCTTGCTGCTTTTACCGCTGCTACTGCTACTACCACTGCTACTGCTGCTGCTGCTGCTGCTGCTGCTGCTGCTGCTACTGTCACTATCAGTGTCGCTATTGTCGCTGCTGGAAGAACCGTCACTGTCGCTTTCTGAGTCGGAAGAGTTTACATTTTTCTTTTTCCGTTTTGCGTCTTTCAGTTTTTTCTTAGATTTCTCCTCTTTCGCGGGCCTAAAACAGATTTCGTTATTTGGTTAGACAATTATATACTGCACAGTGCACATATATCACCGTTGTGAAGCTAAGGAAAGACCTGAGTGGGCTGCATCTCTCTCAAAAATCATAAGAAAATTTATCCACAATCAACTGCCCCCCACCCAAAAAAAAATAAAAAATAGAAATTCTCTTAGGGTTTGGGGATATGACCACCGATCATTCACATGATGAAAATCAAAAAAATGTAGTACACAATTTCAAATTTGAAATTGATAAAAAAAAAGTTTATATAATTATTTACCAAAATTTACAATGCTAGTTTGATCAAATTTCGTAGATCGTGCTTGTGCATGACAGGCAAGACCCGTGGACACGCTTATGCCCACAATGTTCTGTAGACGAATTAAATAAGACATAATCGTGAATTAAAGTTATAATTTGTTTAAATATTAAGTCTAAAATTGTATACTCCAACCTGCAGTCTACCCACCCATCGCGGCACTTAACCTATTCAACCTAATCAAACTTATGATATCCTAGTTAAGTCTATCCTATATGGTCCCATATAACAAATTATCAGCACCCCTCCGAGGAAAACTACGGCACTGTTGTATCGATACAGTTATTCATTCGGAAACGATTCAAAATGTTAAGCCACCACTATATTTGTATACGAATAAAATCACGAACGGTTTCTTCAATCAAACATAATAAAATACATACGAACAATAATATCGTTGAATACTATATATTATACATAATTGTATAATCGCATATTAATAATTTTATTTTCCCACTTACTTGGATAAAATCTGACTGGCGGGTCTGTCCTTGTTCAAATTCCTTCTAAGCAACGTCGTGCGAGTCGGGCGGTCTGCAAATTTTCTTTTTCCTTTGCACTCGTAAGTCCAATGACCGAATTCCAGGCACTTTTGGCAGCGGACACCTTGTGGAGGTACATAGGTTCTACATACCCACGAAAATAAATTTGATTAATATTTATATATAATGCCCCAGAGTCGTAGCCAGAATATATATATTTTTTTTTTGGGGGGGGGAGGGCAATAGTTTTTTTACTACACATCTACTTTGTTTAACAAATTGTTCGAGACGTTCGAGGTCCTTTTCATTATGATTTGATGAGTACTGCCTACTTTACTAATTTAACGTCTCTAATGTATATTTCAATATTCAATATAATAATGAACGAATTAACATAAAAATATTATAAACAAAAATCAAAATATATGAAATAACAATAAGCATTTGAATTCCTTTTGATTTAAGATATAATATTTTAATATTGACTTAATTATTAGTCCGTGATTATATCATTAATTATTATTGTAACTGTGATTAGTGTGATTAGATAATAGATAGTATTGTTTTACAATATGGTTAAAGTTATACATAATAATCAAACTATAACCGTGTCCACAATAAAAATGGAATTCACGGGTATTTCTTATCTAAAGACCGTCACGACATCATATTATGGTCGGTAGTTCGGTACTTATCACCACGATCACGGATAAATCTGTAGGGGAATGATTTAATCGTGCTTATCACTATTAATTGACATTTTTGAAAACAAAATATAAATTACAAATAATTTATCGTTATTATGGATTTATTTGGAATTATATAAATATGTATATTAATGATATAATTTATAAAAATTTCTGTAGTGACTCTGTACAAAATAATAGAATACTATGGATTTCGGGGGGGGGGGGGGGGGGGGGGGGCTGGCTACGGCACTGACTGGCATAATGAATTTCATTGCAGTGTGGTTGTAAGCAATATACTATATAGGTATGCTTACGGTTTTTTTTTCGAAATATGAAGTGGTGCCATTGTCCTGTACGGAATCTGCCGGTATTAAATCGACAAATGCGGTTAAATTCGATGAATCTGCAATCAAACAAATTATATGTGATTTAATTTTATCATTTTAACATAATATAGTTGTGTATATAACGTATATATTTATACATATACACCATAAGTAGGAATTTGTTTTAGAAATAGGTAGTAAAAACCGATTCCTACTACACATTATGTATTACACACATATACAGTTTAATTTTAATATTTAAATGTTGTGCAAGTATAATTATAAGTATGAAGAGCTTTTTTCAGTGGTTTTTGAGTGCATCTCATCAGAATGTTTTTAAATAAATGTTAATTAACTAACAGCAAACAAAAATATAATAATATATACATATTATAGTATTATAACTTAGTTATATTCAACGACACGAAACACAAAAAAAAAATTCCAAGTGTAACTATAACCCTGACGTGATGGCCACCCTTGAGGGCGTTTTTATACGCATGTACGCCAACCATTATTATTTATTAGTACTCAACAATTGTTACATTTCATCATTTCTTATTAAGTACAATATTGAATAACTGCAATAAATTATTATGAATTTATATTTTTATAATTCTTCTGTCAAAGTACTTAGGTATTACATATAGGTAAATCAAGTTAATATTAGTATTGCCTATTTATCCGAATGATTAAAAAAAAAAAAACGATAATTGCGGTCCTCTACACGGAGTTCTATGTTGATATTATTATTATGATAATATCGTAAATTCCGGACATTTCGTTGACCGCAACATTATTCATGGAGATTACTCTGTCTTAACGTTTTCATCGCATACCTACGTCATACGTATATTACGCGCACCGTCATATCAACATTGCAGATAATCATATTCTGACCTAACTCCGTGGGGTCAGACGACAATAATAATACACGTTGAATAAATAATGTAGGCACACAAAAAAAAAAAATTACAATTGACGTATACAATGAATATGTAATATTGTATCGTATAACAATATTATAGTGAATAATACACACATTATATTATTATGACATCTGTTCGATTGGATACAATTCTGTTGTTGTTTCTAGTTTCATCATAGATCCATATTATATATTTAAATAGTAAGCCTATATGAATAACGATTCTATAAGAGATACATTGACCGAACACCAATGAATCACACGTTAAAACTAGGTATAATGTTTGTACGTGAAGCCGTGAAGACTCGTGTCTTCCCATGTCGCCGAAACCCAATTTGCCGACACCCAATTTTCCGACACCCCAGTTCGCCGACTCTCAATTCGCCGACACCCCATTTCGTCGACTATTTTTTACATGTTCCCAATTTGCCGATTCCCAATTCGCCGAATATAAATATTATATAAAAAAAGTCAAAATAAATTAAAATAAAAAATTATTAACAAAAATTATTGTATGTATATGGTATTTGTAGGTATATTGTAGGTATATGATATTTTATTATATCTATGTAGTCTAATAATGAAATTTCTTTTGATTCCAATCTAAAATAAAGTACAAAATAACTTACTTATTAACAATCCTTCGTGTAAAAATTAACCATTTTATATTATTATAATCTGTACTCCCTCTGGATTCTATATGTGGGAAACACGATTTAAGATTTAAAATCGTGGTGGGAAATCATTTAATCATTGAACTTATCGACAACATACTTTGTTATCGCTGTTATAAAATCCGTTTTTGATAAAAATTATTGTCACCTGTCGGCGAATCGGGAAAATGAAACTATATTTATAATTTGTCGGCAAACCAAGATGTCGCCAAAATAGACTGTCGGCGAAATGGGAATGTTTCTAAAATATTTTAAAACTGGTATATTTGTCGGCGAACTGAGTTGTCGGCAAATTGGGATTCGGCAAAGTGGGTATGAACCGTGAAGACTAGGATATGCGGAACCCCGGACAAAATAAATAAAAGTCACATTACATAATATTATTTAAACTAACTAATCTCTGAACAGTATAAAATTAATTATAATTAATTAGCCTTAATTATAATTTTAAAATCGCGGGGCCCAGGGCAACTTACCTGCTCAGTTTTATAGTTTTGCGTGTTAGTGTTTAAAATTAAATCCATTGAAAATACGAATACCATTCGAACGATTTTTTCATCTTACCGTCGAACCAAACTTAACCGTTACAAACCTTGACGGCTATACGTACTTGAAAAGCTTTAAGTTATGACAGTTAAAGGGATCGGTGACGGACTTATTATTTTAGTTAAAACTTAACCATATCGACCTAGTATTATTTAGTACCTTATACTTTTTAAAACTGATTTAAATTTGTTATTGTCGATTTGAAATCGGTCGGTTCACGTTTCCAAATTTCACCCTCCCACCCTCCTACAACCATAAATTTGGTTGGAAAATATTAAAATTTCGGAATTTTCAAACGTTAATTATTTATAATTAAAATTAGAAATCTTAAAATGTCGACTAATCGACCTCAATTAGACATTATAACGATTACAGATTAGTTTTTTGAAATATTATCGCATAATTAGGTCGATCGGTCGGATGGATAAAAAGTACATACAAATGAATGGTATAAATTGTTAACCATTCACGCGCAAAATGCCGAGGCGGTGACTTGTAAATGTGCGTGCAGTAGGTTAGAGCATACTATTTCTTTTACAGTCACACACGAGACACGACACACACTAATCACTTACTACGCACACATTTTAACATTTACAAGGCTTACATGCGAGCAATTTAAAAATTGCCTAATTCGAACTCCTTAATAACTTGGACTTGGACATATTTACAAATTATAAATAATTATAGATAACTATCATAGATAAATATATTCCAAGTTCATCATAGACCTATCGTTAGTAGGTATTTCTTAGTCAAATTAATCAAAAACTAAATTTTGATGTTGATGCGTCCAAATTTTCAGAAAAATTTTCCGCTAAATAATTAGAAGCGCTTGGAAAGAAGTTCACTTTTATAAAACAGAATTTTGTATGTCCAGATGGTATTTCTTTAGTTGCACAAAGCTCTTAGGAATTTTATAATATATAGTATAATAATGCGCATATTATTTAAAAATTCCAAAAATCAGATTTTGAATAAGTGCGTTATTAAAGAAAATAAAAGGGGTGAGCATTGTGTAGTATAGTAGGTCACATACTAAACGAATACTAAAATTACTCTGAATATCATCATATATAATTTTGTATAATAACTAAATCCAATAAATGCTTGGGTAATTAATATTTTGCAACCATGTTTTTTTTTATTTAAATGAAAATAAAATGTTTGTTTTAAAAATACTTTTCATTTGTTTGGTTTATTATGATTGGGTGTATAGAAAATACCTACTTATTTAGGTATAGCGTTTTAGTAAAATGAAACTTGTAAACCAAACAATGTTATTTATGGCTTCGGCAATATTATAGCGCGATATCTAATACCTATGATTATCATAATACATAAGAAGAACCTTTTGTTTTCTTTATCTAGATAGGAGTACCTATATATTTGCTAAAAATTTTCAAAAATTCCTCTTTCGTTTGTACATAAATTATAGATAATACGATTGAGAACTATGAATAGGTACTATGTGTATGAATGTTATTTGTTCCCAATAAATCATTGGAACTCATATTCCAAAAAACAATATATTTTTGGAAATATTTCTTTTACATAAAATAAAGTCGTTGCAGAACGTCATACTTGGAAAACATAATATTTTTTATCGCCATAAATTTTTAAGTTTTTACTAATTTTAAGGACAGCATACATTTGTAATTTCATACTCTAAAGTAGAATATTATTTGCAACATTTCAATCTAATTAACTCAAATTTTGAACTATGTTTAATAGGTATACTTGGTTATGTAATTATGTTATATTATTATACTAAGTATATTAGTTAGGTATGACTTATGAGTTTTCAAAGTTTTGATGAGCAGAGTTGTAAACCAACATTTTTCGGGGACGTTGTAGCTTGTAGGGTAGGTGGCTTGCACTACTCCACTCCATGAATTCATCAAAATGTTTAATACTTATAGCTCACTGCCGGGCCCGGCGGAATTGCGGAAGGCACAGGCAACACAAGGCTATGTCTGGGGTGGCATTTTTCGTTGGTAGGCAGGGCCGTATTTTGGGAAATTTGTTGATATTTAGACTACAAAAATGAAAGGGCGGAAAATTTTGATTTTGCCTATATGTATAGGTATATATTTTGTCTAGAGCCTACCCTGCTTACTGCTACTCACGCTGCTATTACAAGTTTTTTTTAAATCTTCAATATGATAAAAGTTATACCGGAAAGAAATTCGAGATAAAATCTAATTAAAAAAAAATTAAATTCAGAATTATTAAAGGTATAATTTCAAGGTCAATCTTACACCACTATCTATCTAAACGAGTTTTCAAAAAAGTCAGCACTGAAATATTATATAGAAATTCGAGTTTTAACCATTTAGTTGGCCTTAAATTGCATAACAAACTAGTCAAAATCTTTTTACTTTCACATTTCATGTTTATTGGTATACACATTTTAATTTCTCAAAACAAAAAAATTTTTTTTTCGTTATTTGGTTGACTAATTTTTTACAATAATAAATATACATGATACCTACATGATATGAAAATAGCTGTTATCAAGTTATATGTCAATACCGATTACTGTTGAACGGTGTGTAATGTGTATATAATTATTCGTGGTATGGTAATGGTTGTATAAATATTAAACAGCGTAAAATCTAAATATTTCGAGTTTCATCATATAATAATAATAATAATAATAATATACACATTACACATAGACATATAGTAATAAAAAACTTCAAGCCCCAATGAATATTATTTGAGTTAAAACGAAATAACTAAAATTATTATTTTTTGATTAAACAATAAACATGATAAAATGTTGTACTAGAAATGTATTTAAAACAACAAAAAAAGTTTGAATATATTTTGAGATTTTTTGGTTGCTGTAAGAAAACACCTATGGAACCTATTGTTTTAAATGTTCAATCCATTTTAGCAAGGTATAAAAACCAAAATTTACCTTCAAACACTCGTAAAAAAAAATTTTAATTATAATATTTTAGTTGCGCTTCCTAAATAATAACACTTTCCCACTAATTTACTGCCAAAACCTATTTATTTGAAAAGGGGTTGAGGAAATATTGTGTATAATTCAAATGAATATTTAAACTTCTATAATTATATTTTAAAAATCGGGCCTTCTAAAAGATGCGCTCTTCTTTACCTATAAAAGAAAAAAAGTAATGAAATCCTTCTTCTTTACAGGTTGTGATTTTTCCTTTAGATATGTTTTTGTACTAAACACGCATCTACTCCGCTGCAAATCAGAAAATATCAGTAATGAGACTTACCACATCGATTGCAAGACTCAAATGGAGTAGAAAATAAACAGTTGTGTTGATAATTACTTATAAGTTATTACTGGTTTCTAATGTAAAATATTATACTATACTTATAGTATACAAGGTGTAACAGATAGGACTGACTTTTGGAATAACTTATTCAAATTAATATTTATTTATTTATTTTTTTAGTGATGAAAAATGAAAATAAATAATTTAAATTAAAAAAAAACTTTTTTGGATAAATTCATATATGTGCCTATTTGTGAATCTGATTATAAGAACAATTTTAATGGTAAAAATATTTATCAAGTCAAGTAGTTTTATTTTTTAGAATTCTTTTAAAATTCAATATTTTTTTGGTTAAATTAATCTGGAACGTAATAAATTAATAACACTAATAACTTTTTTAAAACTATGATTTTTGATATACGTTTAATTAGCATAATTTTTTTTTTTAGGTTTATCTGTTACACTGTATATGTGCCTACAAAAAATATTATTACATTTAAAATTAAACACAATTATTATTGTGTATGTACTATGTATAATGTATGTGTTTCTATTTATTTAATAATAATATGTGAAAGTAGCAAAATAAACCTAATAGCCAATAGGTAACTAATTACAATTTTCTTGTTTGTTTGATATTCTCTAATAAGTTATAAAAATTGTATATAACAAAATATCATTATTATTATTAAGTAAGTAAAATTAAAGACAAAAGTTAGTTTAACCAACCAATTATAAGTAATATGAAACAAAAAAATATTAATGGAAACATAAGTAAAATATAAAATATCCTCAGAACCATAGGCTATACTCCGGCCCACAAGAGATCAGTACCGCTATTCGACTAAAACTTGTACGATTCTGTGTACCCCACACACAGCGTGATTACGATTACAGAACATAAGTGGGGGAAATTTCATCACAGCCAGTTATTCTGCATACGCGTGATGGCACTGATCACTAGTGGGCCAGAGTAAAACACACTATCAATGTTCAAAATCATTATCTGTATTCAATTAATTATCATATTACAAATTACAGGATGACTAAGACTTGATGATTAGGTACATTTGAGAGCAAAGCAACTTTCCCAGTTGTTATACAAAAATTGGCTGTGTTTAATAAATTGTATAATACAGTCTGTGTAACTAGACACTAGTATTACTCATTGGTTATAGTCTTATAGAATAAACTATATATTCTATAGAAGTGCTTGAGATGCACAGTTTGGGAACCACTAAAATAAATCATAAGTGTATGAAATTAATTTTTGTTTTCATGTTTTAAACTCTATTTAATATTTTTGTATTTATTCGAATTTCCAAGGTTATCTATGTTAAGCATAAATTTTTTATTTGTCAATAATTTTGGTAAAATATGGTCTTAGAAATTAAATATACCATCACAATAATTTATTAAATTTATGCACACATAAATGAAATTAACATTAAGTATGTAAAATAGTTTATACATTTAAAAATATATACAAATTATGAGCAGCAACTATCAATAGAAAATCACATTTAGATAAAACAATGTGCTCTATGAATACCTAGAACTATCGATTGAATATTTTTGTCACTAATATTTTGTGATAAACAATATAAAATGTAAGAATCAACCCTTTAACATATTTTGCAGATATTATATAAATTTACGATAACATTTTTAAGTAATAGACAATAGTATGGTACCACACACAAAATACATTGACCTAATCTTAGCTGGAAACATGTCATATAAGGTGAATGAAAATTAATATTTTGTTTGAATTAAAACATTATTAAGTTATAATATTTATACTTAAATGCAATAAATAATAAATTTGTAATTAAATAATATTTTATTTGTCTTTAAAGTGATGTTGATAAAAATCAAATACAAGAATAATAACTAAATATTAATCATTGCTTATTTTTAAAATCATTACTATAACATATTATATATATTATTCAATTATTGTTTTAAATGATATTAAAATAGAGGTTGTGAATCTGAATCTGAATCTAAAAAATCAAAACCACTTAATACTACTTCAATGGCAACTTCTAACCTACCACCTGTGTTTCGCAATACTTGAAGGTTTAAAGGTTCATTGTACAGACCCATTTCTCTCATTAATCCTAATTGATAGCTATAATCAACTGCTGGTGTAGTTGGTTGGCTTTGAGTGGTATTAGGAATCACAGGCACATTTCCTGCATTTGCAGTTGATGTACTTGCACCACTAGTACTTGGCAGTGATTGTTGAGTCGATACATTTGCTATAGCTGTGGCCAACTGTGCGGCAGTGATGGCATAAGGTAAGTTTCTATTCAATGATTGATTGTTACTGAGTGATCCAAGAGTTGAATCATCTAAATCTTCCATTTCATCATCACTGCCAGCAGACATAGATCTGGCCAATACATCTGATGCCAAGTGGTTCTAACACATAATTAAAATATGTCCACGTTAGTATAAATAAAAGAAGGCATAAAGGAGTTTTGATAAATTTACCTGCACAAGTTGATCATGAACAACTGCAGAAATTTGAATTGCAGCTAATGCCAAAGCACTATGATTAACCGCAATGTTATTTACCAAATCAACATCATTGAGTTTAACTAAAAGTTCAGGATGTTGTAAAAGAGTAATTGCTACAGGATCGCTACTCAGTTCAGGAATAGATGTGATTAGATCACTTATCATTTTGGTTTTACTAATTTTCATCAATGCACATTTGTATGAAGAATTCAACGAGAGCGAACGAAGAGCTATACCCAGTTTAACCATTCCTGCATTAGTGTGTTCAACAGTGTTTGGATTTTCTATTATATCGATTTTTATTCGTTTGAACAAATGCACAGTAGCTCCATTGACAAGCTCATACATATAAATAGGAGCACGGTCTTCCATGATATTTCCAGAATAAACCATTACAAAATCAACTTTGTCCAGATTATTATCCTTTTCACGAATTTTTTTTCTCAATGCGCTGACAGGCGATTGAAAATCTATGTATACTTTTTCGGTGTACATAGTCATAGTACCCAAACGTAACTTTACGTTAACCAAGGAAATCTCTGGTTCTTCACTTATCATGTTTCCAGCTAAGATACCACAGACAACACGGTATGGTACAACCGACGATGAAGCCGAATGTAATTTACACGTGTGAACCTAGTATAGTTTAATTTCGTGTGTTATATAAATATTTTAAGATTTTATAATGTATCTAAAAATAATAGATACGTACCTTCTTATCGGTGGTCTGAAACAAAGGAGAACGTCTTACAAAAATCCCTTGAGTGTAATACGC
Organism: Diuraphis noxia; assembly: GCF_037042655.1. Taxonomy (NCBI): domain Eukaryota; kingdom Metazoa; phylum Arthropoda; class Insecta; order Hemiptera; family Aphididae; genus Diuraphis; species Diuraphis noxia. Next base: position 56,910,374 of record NW_028301714.1, on the reverse strand, counting down.
AGGTAGTCGATTTTAAAGAGGAAAATAAAACGATTTAATAAACAATTACTAGATAAACACAGTTAACGAAAAAAATGGTAAACTTACGTATATTATGTAAAATTAATGAATTATTTGGAAATATAATAGAAAATGTTTTAGTATCATCAAATACAAAACACCGATTGTGGATTGTGATATGACTATATGAGTTTATTAGTTATTACTTAGGAAATGGGATTTAGGAAAGAGGAAACGTATTTTAATAATAATAATAATGATATGCACATTTTTATATCACTATGTTTGTTTATTTTGTTGGTATTATCTTGCGGTATATGGTAAGCCATGATCACAGATATATACAATATATATTATTGTTATTGTATATATCTGTGGCCATGATAGCCACCATCATAGAAAAGAGATTAAATAGAAAGGCGACTCCCGTGAAACGTTTTGATACTAAGTTCGATACTAGCGCTCCCGACGGTTGTCTTAATTACTAAACAATCGATTGTCAACCATCGATATTACTGATAGAATATCGATATTTATACTATTGTATCGATATAATTGCTATCGAAATTATTTTAAAAATTAAGAATAAAATTTTCAAATATTCTAAATAAAATAAAATAATATACTCAATTCATTATGTCAATAAATATTTATTAAGTCATAAAACATAAAATGTATACAATTATTTACATAGTACAAACATAATTTTTGTCATAAAATATTAGAATATATACAATTATTTACAAAGTACAAATATAATTTTTGTCAGGGTTATAGATTTATACATAATAATATCTACGTAAATATTTAATTAAAAACATCAAAATATTAGTTCAAAATACAACTAATTATTTACTATTTTTTTACATTGTGTCATTGTTATCATAAAATACAATTAATTTAATACAGAGGTATTTGCTAAAGGTAAATTAATGCAATAATTTTGTCTATACATAATTAACATTTTGCCGTAACAAAACCCTTTTTTTTTTTGAATATTTATCATGATAAGAAATAGCAGCAAGTTTTATAGGATCAGAAGTGCAGTTGTTTTTTTCTCCTTTACTCAAAATACGATTTATATGGTTTACATAGGAATAAATTAATAGTTTACAAGCTGTTTTGAGAAAAATTTTAAATAAATCATGTTCACTGCAAACTAAATTTTGGATAGGCACATTCTGAGAAACAAATGAATACAATTCACCAAATGCATTATTTTTATATACATACTTATGGAAATTAGAATTAAACAGATTTATTATCAAACTGTACACATCTATTGTTTCTTTATCCGGGTAAAATAAGTGACATTGTGAATATTGGCGTTCTTGAATTAAAAAATGTTCATCCAAAGGATAAGTAGCACAAAGTTTTGAAATGCAGGTAGAACAATTTTTAGTCAATTGCTTTACTTTTTTAATAATCCACCCACTAACATAAGCTCTACTGCCAGAGGTTATAATATTATCGTTATTGGGTGGCATTGACACTAAAGTAGTTTGTAATTGGTCATTACAATCAGCTTCTTCAACAACAGATTCAATTGGTATTTCATTGAATAAAAATTCTTTTAAATTATCTAAGACTCCATCGCAGTCGTCGTCTTCACAGTTTGCACCAACGGAATGATTAGATGTAAAATTATTAATAACAAGAGCTTTAAAAGAAGAAATGAAGTTCGCAGGGGTTGGGTTAATATTTCGTATTCCATGACTTCTTATTGAACCAAAAAAGTTTTCAATAGGGTCCTGGTTGAAATTTCTAAGTAAAACATACTTGAAACCATCTTTCAATAGTCTTTTACAAATTAACTGCATTCCTTTAATAGTTCTTGTCCAATTTGAAACTGATGGAATTGATTTATTTGTTTCATACTTCATGGTACTTAGGACATCAAGACATTTTGGCCAAAACTTCCAATGAGGTGAATTTAATGTTACTGCACTACTAAGCTCTTTACCTGGGCTAGGCTTGATCACATTTCCGTTGGCACTGTCAAAAAGGTTGTCAATAAATAGGCATAATTGGCCAGTATCTTCTGCCCCAGAGTCAATGCCTTTGTATTCTATAACAATTAATAAAAACTATAAGTACTGTATAAAATGAAAAATAACATTAATTGTTCAAGCAATAACATAAGTTGAAAATAATATTGTTTCATGTTTTTAAATGGTTTGTTACAAATATATATATAGCTTACCAGTGAAGTTAGAGTTGTTTGTCATTATGGCCATTCTCTTCATGATTGCTCCAACACGCTGACTGAAGACTTGGGCTGCAATTGATACCTTCATTTTTTTAATTTTTATACTTGATTTCAACCGTTTGATTAAAACTGATGTCAAGTATTGGCTATATGCACCCAATACGTAGATATCTTATTATCTTAAGTTATAGGAATAACTAAGAAGTAAGAACATTTAGGCTGACAAAACATATATCACTATAGAACATATAAACAAAAAAACAAATATTACAAAATATTGAAAATTTCAACATATTATATAAACTTAAAATAATATATTTACCTGGTAAATTCAGAGTTGGCAATGAATTAGTAATCAACTTTTTAAATCCAGGACTTTTACAAGTTTCTTCAAAATGCTTATCACACATAACAAAAGATTTATAAACTATGTCAATTGGTTTATTTAATAATTTGTTATTTCCTGATCTCTTCACCCAAGCGTCAAATGTGTTTTTTTCTTTTGGAAACCTATGACGAAGAACAGTTTTGTCAGTGTATTTGGTGTCACAACCAATCACAACACAACTATTTGACGGCATGGCGAAACAGTAACAATTATTCACCAAAACTATTAATTTAACAATTAAAAACAAAAGCAAGTTAAATTGAAAATCGTTAAAACGGAACAGTTTTGAAAAATTAGTAAAACCGTTATGGCGTTGCGTTATGTGGTTATGTCGATACTCGATGACGCGTCACTAGATGTAAACAAAATTACTGCCGAGTGCTGGAACGGCAAAAACAGAGTGACCCGTCACGCAAATATTTATAATTGTACGCGACATATATTACGTTGGTATGGCGCGTGTCTTAAAAGTGTATATCAGACCCACCGTATAGAGTTATACCCCCCTGGCCACCATCAAGAAATTATCTACTACTGTCAACCAGTAAAATTGGACCAGTTGGATAATATTACTGAAGAACAAATGTTGGTAAACGTGTCTTTCCTAGCGTGCCAGCAGTGATGCCATTCCTTGCGACCAAAAACATTGTTATTAACACATACCATTTTATAATTACAACTTCATTATTGTATACTGCATAGACCAAAGCCAAATAGACTTATAAATTATAATCAGCTAGACTATATTACTATAATAGTTCTATTGTAATTTGTAAGTAGGTACTAGTAAGTTGTAAGTAGTACCTAGTATAAAATAAGTTTAATATATGCTTTTTATAAAAATGGTGAAGAAAGCAGCTCTTGGACGACAAACTATATTATATAGTATATATAATATTATCTAACTGAACATTTTATAATAATAAATATAGAAAGTTGACGTCGTGGTACAGTTATCCCAATCATGATAAGAACTATGTCATAACATAGTACCAACCTTCAAAATAAAAATCCCAAAGTATTCTATTTATTAGAATGAAGACCGGTCTCATCGGCTCAACATTTGGCGCGAAAATATATTTAAATTATTACAGCCAGCAATCACTCAATCAATAGCCAAACATCCAAACAAAAACATAATTAAGAATTAGATTTAGTATTTAGTAATTTATTATTAATGAGGTGATCAAGATTAGGTATATTAAGTATGAAATATAATACATATGAATTTTTTTATAAGTCAGTCAATCGGCAAATAATAATAATGATAATAATATATACTATATAATATGTACTAAATTATGGAGGCCCCCAGTCTCAACACAGTATTTTATATTACAATAATTGTTTAAGTGTCTCCATAGAATATAGAAAATATATTTAAGTATAAAATATTAAGTGTATCATGCATAAACGCTAGTATAAATCTGGTTAGAAAGTTTTATATTAATAAGTATTGAAAAATAAATATAAACTACAATTAACCCTAACAATATTATTAATAAGGAGACTGCACATAGTGAAACATTAAAAAAAAATTATTTCTATCTATTACTTAATAAAAAATGTTACCAGAATGCCAGCATACTATTTTTTTATTATTATTTTGTATTTGTTTGTTAACTAGGACTGAGATTTTGATGCCCTAAAAAATCTGAAAAAATGGGAAAATAACTTAAAAACTCAAAAATAAAGCACTATAAAAATGCATTTAAATTATTATTATATAGGTTGAACATTGTAAAAAAAAATGTTAAATGATACTACGGTAGTGTATTTTTTTGCTTTTTATGTGTGTAGGTTGTAATAAAATTAATAAAAATTAGATAAGAAGTATAAGCTCTAATAAATACTAATTACTTTAAAAGTTGAAAAAAAAAAGTATGTGTAATTAAGTACTTAAGAAAATGTAAGAATTTACTGGATTTCTTTTACTAATTTACTTTTCTGATGTAGCATGATAAATTTAAAAATAAAATATAGCAGGTAAGTGAATGTCACTCTTCTGTACAGAAGGTTACAAGTGTGTTACTGTAATGGATGGTATTAAATTTGAATTCAATGATAAAATATACAAAAAACGATTCTGAGTGGAGCAGTTTAGCAGTTTGTCAGTCTAGGATATGTTATACTATATTAATTATTTGTAATTATTTTTTTTTTTTTTTTTAATGTAGATAACTATAAAATAAATTCCAAGTTAATCAAATCATATTCTTAATGTGTCCAATAACCCAAAGCTAAAATTGTTATTTTTGGTTATTAATTTGGTAAATTCATCCAAATTTGAACTTAAAATAAACTGTGTTTGAATAGTTTTTAGATTTTTTTGCAGCAACAAACATATTTTATTACCATATGCTACTCCGTGACCAGTATGTGATTCTTCGTTAAGTACTCTCCACTGATCGTGCCAATTTTGCATACATCTATATGTTGGGTTAATTCTACCATTCACAAAATCTTCAATAGGTTTATTTGACATTGCTAAAATACTCTCATGATAACATCTATTAATAGTAAAAAGTATATAATAAAAAAGTATATAATTCTAGAGGCAGTTTAGAAGTTTAGAAGTTTATTTAAAAAAATACACTTTCAGAAAACACAGTCACACAGACAATTACATTTTTGTATTTAACCAACTAACCAAGTCAGCATATTGATAACAGTTTGTTCTATTTTTAGTTTGTCTATTGTAGTTATTTATATGGAGTGCAACATTTTTGGGTTATTTCATTTTTTTTTTTTAATATATTGACAAGTGACTTTATTTGACAAAACTTTTTTTATCCTAACCCAAATGTTGAAGTGTTCAATTATTCTAAAACAATATAAAAAAATGAATAATCAACAAGTGGACAGACCTTCACATTTATTAGATCACGATTATTGTTTACCAGGTATATTTTTATATTTAATAACTTATTTATTCAGTTATTTAAACACAATATAGACATATATAATATATGTATTATACAATAATTCAATTATTTACCACCTAATTTAGTTATATATCCAGATATTGTTGATGAAGTAGAGACACAAAGATGTGGCGAGTCTGATGACGATGCTGTATTTTCTGACAGAGAAAATGAAGGTGAATTAATTCAGAGCATCTGTTGTCTTGTCTAAAAAGAAATTGGTTTTCTGTTAAATTATTTTTTTACCTGTTTACATTATATTAAATGACATAGTTCCAGTAGAACAAAATCCGGAGACTTACGCCATAATTCCAGGAGTTCAAGTTGGATCTCAAGTCTATGTGGATAACTTAAATTTTAAGTACTATAAAAAAAGTTCTGTACGAAACCGTTTGTAAGTTCATATACCTGATGGAAATTACGATTAGAAAAATTAACATTAATTATAACTTATACCCTAACCTTTACTTTTTATGTCCATAAAGATATTTAGTTTGCCACAGAAAAAACCATAACGATTGGCCATTTTGCCCAGCCACAGCTAGTGTTGACTTAAACAATCCAGGTTACCTGTCATTAAAACGATTGCATAACCATAGGCCTGAAATAATTAATAAGCCATTAGCATTTTTTAGAGAAGCAGTCTCTAAAAGAGTCCTTTCACCTGGAAATGTATCCTCTTCTGTTAGACTAGTGTACAACCAGGAAATTGTCAAGTAACTATAACCATAAAACAATAATACATTTCATTGTTCTTAAAAATTGAAATTGTAGTCACCCTGAAGCAGCAGAAAACTACACATGTCTTCAAACAGGACATAGAGTTAAAAGACAGCGACATTGTAGGCGACCTCCTACTCCCACCTCACTAGATCATTTAATACAAATATTAAATGATCCCATCCATGAAAAATACAGCCAAACAATTTGAACACCTCCAACGAGGTAAATTTAGCTCTACCACATTTACCTGCGTACAGAGGCCATCCAGATTGTCCTCAACATGATATTAATGATGGTTTCAGGGCTATCATTAATTATGTTCAACAGTTTCCTGAGATTGAGGAACAATTGAGAACTTTTCTCATTGGATATGTGGAAAGATACTGGTTGATTCAAGTTGGACCAAGGATTTTAATTGTTTTTGGGTGTGAATATAGGACCAATAATTATTTGGAATCTTTTCACTCGACTTTGTTGACACAAATGTCAAAACACCCTAATATATGGGATTTTATACGTGAGGTTTTCTTTTTAATACTATTTTTCTATAATTTTAATATTATATAGGTTTCATTATATTACGAAGGTGTGTAAATTCTTCCTCTACATAATCAATATCTATCATTTATGTTTAATCATTGGTATATTTTGCTTATTATAGAGAAATTGATATTGATTGAAAATCAATGTTTTGTAGAACTACATCAAGCACGACAAAATTATACGGTACTTTATTTTAAATTTTGTATTTAATAAATATATAATGTAATATTCCCTAGTAATTATTATAAATATTATTTTTTATTTGTTTTTATAGTTAATAAGTAATAACTAATAAGTAATAACATTCCTAGACAAATCATAGAACATAGTTTAATTAATTAATTTAATATTTTAATATAAAGAATGATTCATAAACAAGAAAATAATATTTATATATTATATAAAATTTACAGATTAGAGATACTACTTCGAGGCAAGAAAGGTTTATAAAAACTCAAATTATTCGTCAACATGTACAAACTTTGAATGTTGATGGGGATATAATAATGTTCCTCAGGAGGGTGTCGTACTACACACAATTTTAGGGACTGATACAAAGACAGAAGAGTAACTCTTCTTAAATGTCGTATTCTATCTACGGAAAACCGTAAATCAGTTATCAGAGTGTAATTTGGTTGTAAATAAACAGCATAATATTGAAAAAATAATACAGAATAAATTGTCTAAAAAACAATTGGAAGATTCTTCCCACGTTTGTTGAAAAGTTCAAAACGTTAGAGGTAGATGGCAGTGATGTTATCGTTCGAACCACAAATTAATATCTATCTTAATTCATGATTTTCCCGAATAAAATGCGTATACAAAACATTATTAATTATTCTACTTAATATGTCGCTGTAAAAATGAAATAGAAACGTATTTCCAATTTCCATTAATATTATTAATAATGGATACAACGACACAAGTACAATTAGTTTAAAAAAAGGCGGGTAAGTCGTGGATGTCGCTCTGCTGTACAATAGGTTACAAGTGGGTTACTGTAATGGATGGAATTAAATTTGAATCCAATGATATTATATCATTGTATACGAAAAATGATTCTGAGCGAAGACGTATTATCTGTCTAGAATATATTATAGATTATTAAAAATTTTCAAATCTTAGATTTAAAAAGAACATTTTTTATGAATTTCTAGTTTAAAATAATTTGCGAATTTTCATGATTTTCGTGATTTTTACACATGTTGTCAAAATTCAAACTTTGAATGCTGGTAAAAAAAAATTGTGAGTAAGCATTTCTTTTATTTTTCAACTGCTATTGTAAAAATATGTTAGGAGCTTTGTATTAAATTTTCAAATCTGAGATTTAAAAAGGAAATTTTTTATGAATTTCTATCTAAGATAATTTGAACATTGCCGTAATTTTTACGTATTTAGCCAAAATTTGAACTTTAAATGCTTATAAAAAAAAAATTGTGACTATGTATTTCTTTTATTTTTCAACTGCTATTGTATAACAATATGTTAAGAGCCTTGTATTAAATTTTCAAGCTTTTCTGCCTAACAAATAAATTTTTATCGATATTAATTTTAAAAAAACTAATAATGATCGAAAATTGCAAATATCTATAATAATAGTTCAACTTAAATCGAACATTTTTTTAAATTACATGGTGGATAGAATATACTTATATTAACATTCGGTGAAAATTCCATCTATGGTGAATTGTTTTAATGTTACATCAAAAACCAAAATCGATTTTGTCGAAAAATGAGTGTGCGTAAAATTTCCCGTTTTTCCCTTAATTTTTAGTTTGTTTTTCTCGATTATTTAGAAAAGTATTAAGAATTTTTCACTTTTGACCCCCCAAACTAGATTACCAACTAGATTCACTTTCTGATTGAACGAGGTACTGAAGTCAAAAATCGAAGCACTTTTACTGCCCCAAAACGTGATGACAGACACAAAAAAAAAACAATAAAATAAAAAAAACACACATCATTGTAAAATCAATACATTTATCACTCCGTTCAGAATCTAATACGCCGAAAGAAAGCAGTAAATACAACATAATATCTAAATTGAAATAGGCTGACAACTAATAAAACTCATACATCGCGTTTTATACTAAAATTTAAAAAAACCTACGTTTTTTGAAAAGTAATTTTTATTATGTTGGAAAAATACTACATAACTCCCAATTAACCAATATTTCTTTATAAACAATATTATTAATTTTTTCACCAGGGGCATATACCTATGTATAAGTTTTTTTCTGGGAGCAGGCAACATAAAATTTCCATGAGTGAAGAAGGAATCGCTGATGTCAATTCCTGCAACTTCCATTGTCTGTCCTTGTGCCTTGTTAATTGACAGATCAAAAAAGAAGTTTAATAGGAAATTGGGCACGTTTAAATTCTAAGGGATACTTGTTTGTTATCATTAGTACTCGTATTCATGAGATATATACAATTTGACTACTCGCTGAGCTGATAAATGATTTTAGTAGGTATCACACGGTACCGGTCCAAAAACTGTTTAAGAAATATAATAACATAAAATACCGTTTGGTCGGCTTATAGTGAAATTTATTAGGATTCATAAAAGGCATTATTATCGAAATAAATAAATAAAGCGTTAAATTTTCCGCATCCTCGGGGAATGGCGTTTGATTTGTGGCGTATTTTTTTCACCCAATAATATTCTTTCCACATTGATTGTCGGAAGGCGAAGTTATGCTATCAGACCAACCGATCATATATCTATAACATAATATTATTGTCATCTCGAATTGTTTGATTTTCTTTCCGCTTGTGTACTCAAAAAATACTATGGTATAAAAATACTATATTATTATTATCGATAAATTACTTCTATATATAAACGAATAAACGAACAAGATCACGTCTTTTTTCAAATGTTGGCTCTTTTGCATATACCTTGAAAAAATTATCCAAAGGCTAAATAAAAATTCACCATTATCCAAAAATAAAATTTTCACCCAACAATAAAATTTTTCCGCGTGTCCAAAATTTGCTGCCTTACATTTATCATACTTTTCAGTTCCCTAAACCTCACCTGCGTACTATCAGATTTCATCTTAGGTTATCACAGTTATACCTTGGCGAAGTATTAAAAGCCACCACTCCGCTAATAAACTACTTTGTTATAAAACAATAATTATTACTTATTGAACATAATTTTGATAAACAAATTCTTTTTATCTTATTGTGAATCAAACAAGTACATACAATTAGTTCAATAAAACATTAGAACAAAAAGTGCAATAATATTAAGTAATAGTATTTATTAATCACAATTTATTTCGAATATATTATATTTTACAAACAGGTACATCGAATGTCGTTTCAAAAAAACATTATTTTATAGCATAATATGATGATTTCCTAAACATAACATCTCATTCTGTGAAATTTAAACTGGCTGATGATTTGGAACTTTAGCGGCGTTTTCTACCTTATCGGGTCAAAAAAACAATTTTTTTTCACGAGAAGTTTGTTGTGACGCCTTAGACATAATTTTCTTCGATAGTTTCATCGCGTATTCTCATACCGATCTCATTCCCATAAATAAACAATTTCAGGCCGTTCGATTTCCCATACGTGAACGAGACAGTCATTTTTGAATGATAGTTTTCTTGCATAATTATATATTGGCACAAACATCAGTTCATGGTGGTCATTACAATCCTCGATTTTAGAAAGTGTAAAACTTGAATAACAATGGGCACTTTTTTTAAATGAAATTATAAACTATTAAACTGCATATACAGGGTATATTTATACGTGTCCAATTCAAATTTAATTAGGTAAAGTATCTACTCTGACTTATGATATTTAATTCATGTACCTGCTTTTATTTTATTGTTAATTACAATTAACAATAAAATAAAAGTAGTTACATCAATTAATGTCATACACCGCAGTATAATATCTTACCTAATTAAATTTAATTGTACATGTTATACAGGATGATTTGTGAGGCGTAAAACATTCATTATTAATAAAAACTATTTACTTTTTTTTTTTCAAAATTTTATGAACATGCTGTTCTAAAACTATATAAATTTTCAATATTTTTCACCCTTATATTTATCAGGTAAATCAACTATCAACTTTTTATTTTTAAATGGCAACTTATGTTAAAAATACCATAAATTAATAAGGCTATTATTTTAATGAATTCTCACGTTTAAATTTTCATTTTTCGTTAATCCGTTGACGAGATATTATAGTCTCCAAAAATTGGATGGTTTTGGGGTGGTGTTTGTCCTGGGTAAATATGTTTACTTATTTTGGGGCACAACTCAGCCTTAACTATCGTACTTACTGAATTTATTTGAAAAGTGTATTATTTTTTAGTTTTTTACGCTAGAGTACAAAAATCCCAACTGCGGCCGCGGTACTGACATGGTATACCACATTTATACACAAACACCACCCCAAAACCATCAAACTTTGGGAGACTATAATATCTCGTCAACGGATTTATGAAAAATTTAAATTTAAACGTGGAATTCATTAAAATAATAGCCTTATTAATTTATGATATTTTTAACATAAGTTGCCATTTAAAAATAAAAAGTTGATAGTTGATTTACCTGATAAATATATGGGTGAAAAATATAAAAAATTTATTTAGTTTTAGAACAGCATAGATCTAAAATTTTGAAAAAAAAAAATTCGAAAAAAGTAAATATTTTTATTAATAATGAATGTTTTACGCCTCACAAATCATCCTGTATAACATGTACAATTAAATTTAATTAGGTAAGATATTATATTGCGGTGTATGACATTAATTGATGTAACTACTTTTATTTTATTGTTAATTGTAATTAACAATAAAATAAAAGCAGGTACATGAATTAAATATCATAAGTCAGAGTAGATACTTTATCTAATTAAATTTGAATTGTACACGTATAAATATACAGCTTAATAGTCTATAATATTTTCATTGAACATTTTCTTCTTTATCAAAATAATAATTGAGTATTGAAATGGCAACCTTCTTTTTGGCTGCTTTTTTTGATGGTTCTACAAAATTAAAAATTAAAGGCAATGTTAACTAATTATTATAGAACAATTTTAAATATCAATACTAAAATTCATCCAACCAATATTTGTTGGTGGTAATGATACAATACAAAAATATTACCGTATGCACAAAAATAACGATCATCTATTACACATTCAACCTTGTACTGTGGAGGATAATCTTTGTCCTCTAGAGTTGTAATAATGTTTAAACAAGGGGATAACTCATTTAAAAGAAGCAACGGATGGTTTTTTCTTTTATCATCAAAGTCCTTCAACTTCTAAAATAAAAGAGCTCAAGTTATAATATTTACTATTATATTATATTCCTAACAACAAACAGGCAATTAATATTATGAATCAACATTCATATTCTTAATCTTATATAAAGTTTATTCTTATTTACCTTAGGTATCGACTTTCTTGGTCTGTTGCTCGGTATACTCGTAATTAATTTCATATCGTCTTCAATGTTCTGAAACAGATTACATACCATTTATATGTGCACAGGATTTATTTTTGGGGATGGTTTAGTTTAACCTTAAAGTTAAACTTCAATACTTAGAACAATATAATTCAAATAATTACCTTAATTAGGTAATCAAACATAGGACGATTAGTACGGTTCATAATGGCCTGAAAATATTTACGAAAATATATCATTCATGTAATATTAAATTAGTATAAGTAGTAAAGGAATAATGGAAAGTAACTGGCCATAAGTACTTAGGAAAACATTTTTAAATGTATAAAATATGTAACTATAACTTTATTTATAAGAAAATGATTGACGAATTATTTTTTATTATTTTTTATTATTTTTTCTACGCTTAATTTTTTTTAAAACAATAATTATACATTTTATATTTTAATTTTTTTTCAGTTAAAATAAATTTGTATCTACGGTGTCATCTTCACTGACCTTTTTTTTAAATTCGTTGTTTATCTCTTCACAATTTAATGTACAATTATGTTGGCGAATTTTAAATAATAATAACTGTATGAAAATAAATTTCAAAATAACTAACTAAACACTAACTAAATGAAAGATTGTACACGGTACACAAAGAGTAGGTTTATTTCACCGTTGATAACGACCAAATTAAATTGAAAATACTGTGTCTGTATTGTCAGTTACAGAAATGATGTGAAAGATTACAAATATTTATGATTTTCTTTCGTTGTAATAAAATTATTATTATCGATAATACCCATACAGCAACGTGAAAACCGATTTCATTCAAATTATCGTAAAACCCAAAAACAGCGATAAGAACCTTCCGTCGTACCACGAATATAAAATATCGTGTTAGTTTTTTTAAAATCCTACCTCTTATTCATTTCATGTAGTTTTGATAGCAGTATACTTATATATATATAGAAAGATAACGGTTAAAATATACTTAGTAATATGTATATATATAACGATATTCAATTTAGTTAAACATAATGTAATTTAATTTGTTTATCGAGAACAGTATGGACAATTCAAATATTCGATTGAAAGATATTTAGGTCTATCGATATTAGTTTATATTTAATCTATGTATATTCTGACCATAAATCTAATATATTTTTGTACCAAATTTTTTTCATAGCAATTAATTAAGCCATTTAGAAATACAAATAGGACAAGCAGACAGAAAACCATTTATATATATTATATAGGTTTATAAAATTAGCTTTAGAAGTCATTTAGATATTCAAAATTATTATGTTTATATATAAATTTGTCTAAAATGATATACACAGAAATAATCTAACATTTTTATAAAAATAATAAACTATTATTATTTTATTACAAATCATTGTTTCTCTGCCATAACAGCCATTTAGAAATTACCGTATCTACATTAAATTAATTATTTGAATATAAGAATAATACAACTATACCAACATTAAATCATGTGATGTCCGGCTCTTAAGATAATTTTTTTTTTTTTTTAATTTTCCCACGGCAACTAAGGCCATTGGGAAGGGGATAGTACTGTAGGTTCTTATGGAACTGTAGGTTGGTTTTACACGTGGGTGAGAGTTTTGAAAGAATTTCTATTGGGGTACACGTAGGTTTCTGCCATGTTCCGGAGTGGGGGATGGCGGCAATGCCGGCAATTGTTCTCCGGACACCGTGACTTGCTGAGCCACAGCCGCGTCGGTAGACCACTCGGCCACCTCGTCCCCCAAGATAATTATTAAGAATTTAAATTTTTAGATACTATTCAATAAGTACCTACTATAGAGTATAAACTTTCTATTATAATCTAAAATCAATTGTTACTTCGAATGTTGGAGATGGAGACACTGGTCTTGTAATCTCTTTCACTATGGTCGATTCTGATGGCATAACTATTTCCACGTCGGTTGGCTTGGACGGTTGATCGATTCGAATGCTTGAGTTTGTTAAATCACCAGCTTTTGACAATTTCTTCTTCTTGGTTATGTAATTATATAAAAATCCTACTGCACTTAAAGTGCTAAACGCAAGACCGGCAAAGATAATTCTTCTTGACATTTTTTTTAATGCTATTTTCAAAGTAAACGGATGTATTGGAATGAACAATATTAACTATCAATTGAATCAAATAATAGCTCATTCGTTGTTATGTATTTATTATAATAATATTTGTCTCCAATCAGCGTCGCCCGGACAATAATTTGTTTTTGTTTAAATATGCATACCTATGTAGGCATTTATTATAAATACTATACAGTATATTTTATAATCAATGATAAAAAAAAAACACACATCATGGTAAAATCAATACATTCATCGCTCCGCTCAGAATCTAAAATGACAGAAAACGGGAATGTTTACGCAAAACCAGTTTTCGACCAAATCGATTTTTTTATATGGTTGTAATTCAAAAACTAAATACTGTAAATACTTGAAACTACACCAAATGTTTATATTAATGTTATCTATGTACAATTTAATTTTCAAAAAATGTTTACTTTTTTGAGTTATTTATAGACCACTGAAATTTTCGATTTTTATGAGAATTTTTTTTGAAGTGTCGGTTAAAAAATTTTGGATGACCAAAAAAACTTGAAAATTTAATACAAGGTTCCTTATGAATTGTTCTTATTGTAGCTAAAAAAAATTAAAAATCGTTCACGATTTTTTTTTATTATCATTTGAAGTTCAAATTTTCTGTCGAAACCCCGAAAATTTTCAAGTAATTTTGAGGTTGAAAAATCAGAAAAAATTTTGTGTATATAACTAAGGATTAAAAATACAACACTATGTTTTCCATACGTTTTCCTTCAAGTAGCTATAGAGAAAACTCAAAGCATCACTATACGAAAAATTTTAGGTGCCTTTGAATTTTAAATTTTTACGAAATAGCGTAACGATAACAATTTATCCTCAAACGATTTTAAACATTTGTTATAATTCAAAAAGTATAAGTCGTAGATACTTGAAAATTTTATCAGTTATTTAGATTGGCATTTTCTTAATATGATTTAATTTTCAAAATATTTTGACTTTTTTGAGATATTTATAGACAACTGAAATTTTCAATTTATCTGATAATTTTTTTTTAAAGTGTCGATAAAATTTTTTTGGCCCAATCAAAATACTTGAAAATTTAATACAAAGTTTCTCATAAGTTATTCTTATAGTGATTAAAAAATTATAAGAATACATAGACATAATTTTTTTTTATTAGCATTTGAAGTTCAAATATTGACTTAACTGTAAATTGCAAGTCAATGAGTTTAAAGTTTAAAGTTCTATAAAATATAAATATTATACTATATATAATGGGTATTATACATAGGTACTGTTTGTACGATGACTATTTAGTCCTTTATTAGGTATATAGGTATTTCAATTGGGCAACTTTAAACACTAGGTATATGAAGTTCGTTTTTTTGTTTGCGTCGCTTTTTATAGCCTGTGAGAATTTAAAGAAACAATTGATACTGATAATGTCTATATACCTACGCGTTAAGAAAACATTCGCATTATATGTTACTTTATAATACAATTATTTAACACATGCAATTTTTGTTTATAGCAGTTCCAATTTAGTGTAGTAGCCTTTAATAAAACAGTAATTTGGCCTATTATAACGAACTTAAAGTAAAAACTAAGAATGTCTAAGATATTTTTAAATTTATTGTATATTTTACAAAATAATAGCTAGTGCTTGAAAATTGTATGAATATTGTAAACCATGTGAAAACACATATTCTAACTTTTAAGATTGATCATTAGTAAATTAAATCTATTATAATTTATGATATTGAAGGTTACCACACAAAATTTAAACTGCTGATCACAAATTTGCTACGTCGTATATAGGTACGTTTGAAAGACACGCAGGTGTAGCGTGTTCTTATAATGGTGAAATCATTTTTACACTACATAGACATATCTATTTATTTATATGTATACATAATCCAAATGTAGTAATAATAATGATAATATAAGTATAAATTAGCATTATGAAACTAAAACTAAACAATGTATACATCTATATAACGACTAAAACCTATCTAAGTGTTAAGAAATGTTTTTTATTGGTAGGTACCTGCATAGATTGAATAGCGAAATTTAGGATATACAGGTAGGTTTAAGTATTACAGTTAAAAATTTAGTAATCAATGAATCAACAACTCTTTCTACTAATGAATATAGTTGACAAATTCTCTTCCATTGTCTGAATATAGAAGAACCGGAGCACCAGAAGTTAGAAAAATTTCAAATACATGGCAATTTCTTCTGCACAATTGATCTGCAAGAGACTGAACTGAACAAACTTTGTCAGTTGATCCTGATCGTTAAGTTTAAACTGTGAATTAGGTTGTGATCAAATTCAAATCGATTAGAATTATTCATGTATTCCAATTAAAACTAGTTTTGACTGACTTATTTAAACCTGCGGTTCATTCTAGTTTTAACAAGGTAGTCAAAACCAGGATTGACTAAAAGGGATTTCAGAAACTAGTTTTGATGGATTTCGGGTTTTAATTGTACATTTTGATAAAAAATTGTTGAAAGAAAATTTTACAAGAATAATTTTATTATAACAACTATACATTATAGTAGTGTATACATTCCGGTAGCCAGGCTATAGGTTCATTAGATTTCGAGTGTGTTTTCTTTTTGTTTCTGGAAACTCTTTTACTTTAGATAGTAGAAAAATGTTCTATTCATCATTATATGTTTCTGATTGAAATTGGATCTGCAGGTTGGTACTTTAAGGTGGTCAAAATCGAAAGTTCTCAGTACTTTTTAAAATTAATGGATAACTACTACATTTTGTTAATATAGTGTAAAGTTACAACTAAAATAATTTTTGGGTATAGCCAAGCTAAGTTTATCCAAAAGTTATACGGTTTTTGCTTAAATTGTCATTGATTTATTATTATTTTGTTTTTCTATAATATACAAAATAATTCGTTCGATCTAAAAGCTTAAAAATTCAATACATACGTCTCTCATAAATTAATATCATAACTATTTAAAAACCATATAGATGTAATATAGTCATGATTTTTTTTAAGCAATTTGTTATTTTATTTACAAGTTCAAATTTTGATTAAATTCGTTAAAATCGCGCAAATTATTGTTAAGTATAAAATTTACAAAATGTTCAATTTTTATAGCATTTAGGCTTAAAAATTTATTTCAAGGTATCTTATGATTCATATTGTAACCAAAAAATCACTGATAATTATAGAATTGTTAATAGGTAAGTTTTTAGTATTTACTATTTAACTACCTATTATAACCAAAAAGCAATACTATAAAATATCCTAGGCTGACACACCGATTCCTCTTGGAATCGTTTTTCATAGATATACAATGGTATATAATTTAATCCAAATTTAACACATTTATACACATCTATTACAGTGGCCCATTCCATATCTACCGTACGTCAGAGTGCATGGTATCAGCGCTTGCTAACCTTATTTATTGTTTCGACTATTCCAGAAGTACTTCAAAGTATAAGCTATGTTCACTTTGCTAGTTTGCTATTAACATTTCCCTATAGTAGTTGGTTAAAGGTCGGAGGAATTTTTCTGTTATAAAAAAAATCACACATAATATTATACACCTAACTCGGAATCTAAAAAATTAATGTTATAATATTATATTGAAGCTCGGAATGAGAATAAAATAATCAATCTTTCGAAATTATTTATGCAATAATAACTTATTCGTATGTACCTAGGTAGGTATACATCAAAGTGTATGACATTATATATTATCCCTTTTCTCCATAAAAAAATAAAACAGGAACTTTGTTGAACGCCCTTGAAAATAATTGACCAATGGCAGATTCAACTCTCTCAAACGCACAAATAATATTGAAAAATGTTTGTTGGCATTGCAGTGTAGCGGCCATGCGTCTACATGCAGGTTACCAACAATAATAAATAATAATATAATATAAAGATGCGTATATTTTAATTCTGAAAACTTCCGAGTTCCAACATACACTTGTGCAACATAATAAAATAGTACGATGCCTCGATGAAGTCATGTCAAGCATCAGGACAAAATACTAAAATGTGTCATAATAATAATACACAGATAAAGACATTATATTTAGGCGCAGAATAACAGTTTGAAAAAAGCGGTATTTACTCAATTAATTAATACATATTTTCTATGTCGTAAAATCAATAAAACATATTACTTATAATAAAGTTTGAGACTTAATATGTAATATAAGCTACGACACAATAGGCCTAGTCGGAATGTATATAAAAATTTACTATGAAATGAATGTCATAGAGTACCTATATTAAATTATATTTATATAAAAATGATCGAGTTATTAATAATAAATAAAAATATTCAATATTAAGGGTGAAACAATTATCATTACAGTGATTTGATTTATTTGGGATAGGATGACCATCCAAAAAATGAGTGTCTAATGATATTATTATATGTTTAGGTTACGATTAAAAGCAGATTATGTAGTTATTAAAATGTTGTTCGTTGAAATGGAGAAGGACTAGATTTAATGCTTTCCTCCTCGTCATCATTGCTAGAATCGTCAGAACTTTCTTCTGACCCGTAGATGTCGTCGGATTCGTTGAGCTCGAATGTTTCGTCTTTCGAGACATCTTCCTCGTTTAATTCTTGAGAGTCCAACAGGTCGGATTGTAGAGATGAGTCCTGGACCTCGTCGGATTGTTGAGAGTCCTGGACCTCGTCAGATTGCTGAGAGTCCTGGACCTCGTCGGATTGTTGAGAACTCTGGACCTCGTTGGATTGTTGAAAGCTCTGGTCCTCATTGGATTGTTGTGACTGTTGAACATCATTGGACTGTTGAGAGTTCTGGACCTCATTGGACTCTGGATAGTCACTGACCTCGTTTGATAGATCCGGGAATACACGGACACCTACTTTTAAGTCTACAGAAACTCTACTATCATCACCTTCTATCT
The DNA here is from genome assembly GCF_037042655.1 of Diuraphis noxia. Classification (NCBI taxonomy): domain Eukaryota; kingdom Metazoa; phylum Arthropoda; class Insecta; order Hemiptera; family Aphididae; genus Diuraphis; species Diuraphis noxia. Next base: position 56,891,149 of record NW_028301714.1, on the reverse strand, counting down.
CTTTCTTCAACCTACGTTCCACTTTGGGGTCGTAAGATCTGCGTTTTCGATACAATCTATGTGACAACATGGGATCATGCACCGCCATCAATAGTTCTTGTACCATTTCGTTCGAGATCAACTTGGAATCGTAAGGTTTGAAATCCACAACATTCTGCCTGTAAAACATAAACATCGTAAATATTTAAGATAGGCATTAACTAGTTTAAAAGTTCAAGTTGAATTCGTTTTTCAAGCTTTAACTTAATTTTCTAATTAGCTTAAGAAGTTAACTAGTTTAGTTTGACATTAGACTTGACTCTTTTCCATTGATTTAATAACAATCCGTCGATTTAAAATTTAAAACGTTTGGTTTTAATGGTTTTATAGTTTAAAAATTAATAATAATTACATTATCATGGTTTTTAATAAAATAAAATATAATCTAATACCTACTATAGTAATACTAATACAGTATTATAATTTAACGTTTCTCAAACGTTTTCCCTCATGGTACACTAGCTCTAACACATATTTAGCCGTGAAACACTTGACACTGTCATATATTATAATACGTTTAATAAATATACATTTTTGTAATACTAGAAAATTAGGCTTTTATCATTTTAATCAAAATAGTTGTATATCAGTAAATTACTATAGCAATACGAAAATATGAAATGTATATTGATGTAGAAAAACAGATGTATTCCATTACGATTATGATACGATTAAGTAATATATATTATGTTTATATAAGGTATAAAAATTTAGTCCTAGTGAGAAATTTGGGTTTGATTTCCATTCTTTTAAGTTTCATGTGTAGTCAAATGGTTGACAAGCACACCCTCATGCCAGACTGCCAGAGTATGATAATTGTTAAAAATACTTTAACTTATAATCGAAATTATACGTAATTATATTAATAATCATGATATTTCGCGACAATACCTATTGAGGCTCCACGACACAGCGGTTGGGAGACGCTGCAGGCTATAATTTCTGTTGTATTTCTTGAGAAAATAATATTTTACAATATAATGTTAGATATGCATAAATTAATATTCTTTGTGTGATCAGTTTAGCTAAATATTAATTAAAAACGTAAATTAACTTTTTTTAACTGAATTAAGTAAGTTAATATTTTTGTTCATATTAAATATTTAAACTTAGCAAGTCAAATTTAATATATGTCAACTATTTACTTTTAAAGTTTTGAATTAATGACCTTGTGTTTACATAACTCAGCTAACCCAAGTTAATTATCATAATCAACTTTGTTGTTTTGGGCAACTAGTCTATTCTAATAATACTATAACGTAGTGGTTCCCAAACTATGCGCCACGCGGTTATATTTACAGGTGCGCTGCGTTGCCGAAAATTTTTCTATCCATCGCAATAATCTAATATGTACAAATAATGAAATAAATATATTATATATATAAAATAAATAATAATACTAAAATACCTAAATATTAATATAACTTATGTCTTACGACTTATGTGTAGTTATAATTAAATAAATATTTTCATAATATATTACAAATTGTTCTGGTTTTATTATTTTTTAGGGACTGGCACCGTGTAAACTCTTATTTAAAAAAAATAAAGGCGCAACATGCCATAAAAGTTTGTGAACCACCCGACCACCGTTGTAATAACGGTATACATACAAACATAAAAGATTTTGACAAATATTAAAATATATATATACACAGGTAATAGGTACAACAAATTTATGCAACATTTAAACATGTAAAATAAATATTTTATTCAAATTATTGGGACAATTGGATAGATATACTATTTGTATGGGGTGAGCAGGTAGGTAGTTAAAGTTTTGATAAAATAGTTGGATGCCACTATTAAAATAGCTAGCCAAATCAACTCTGCACTTAAACATGGCTCCCTGTAAGTTATTATGTACAAAGTTGAAAAAGATCGATGGAAAAATAAACCAATTTCACTCACCTGAAGAGGTATTTGAGTTGTTCGATACCTTGTTTCTCTATGATCGGATTCTCGGACGTACCCAAAACCGATTTCAGATCTGAAGCAGCCCTTGACACTGATGGCGACGCGAGGCATACGACCGTGATGCACGATGCAAAGACCTTTAAAAGAAAAAAAAACGAAAAAATAAAACTTACATACCAAAATTGATATAGTTACGAAAATATCCAAAGATAAAGGAGGAACTAGAAGTGTTGAGTGCCCTTAAATTAATGCACATGCAGTATTGCCTTAAAAATATTTAACTAAAACAACGGTTTTTATTTTTATGTTGCAAAATAAAAACATATTTTTGAAACTTGGCTGCCAAGGTTTTTTTTTGAAAACTTACTTGAATTGCCTGCCATAAGACTCCATAAAAACACTAACCAAAACTTCACTTGTGCCTGCCATGAGATTTCATATGGAATCTCGAGCAGTCTTTTTTTATTGATTGAGTTCTCTTAGAGAATATGTAATTCAATTATACAGTGTGTCTATTACACGCCTATTTTTATAGCACACGAAAAATATTTATTTTTTTAAGTTATAACAAACTGAACATTAAACTTAAAAGTTTATTATACATGTAGTAAATTGATTAGTTATATTATATCAACTAATTTGAAATTCCTAAAGAGCACTGAGCAGGTAAACTGATGTAAAATGTTTGTTATAATTGTATAAATAATAATTAATTTTAGTTTTCAAATTGTATAATACCAATTTGAAACATATCTACAAAATATTATTGCAATTGTTGAAGTATAATAGTTATACTGAATCAGTATAACTGAAAGTTCTAAAAATAAAATAAAAAATCTACAAAATATTGTTCTATTGCTTCATTAAAATTATCTTAAAACAATTGATATTATTTTAAAATTAATTGTGTACTATTAAATTTATAAATATATATATTAATTGGTTTTGATATAGGAAACTTATAATTTTAAGATTTCCTTTAGTATCTCTGTTTAAGGGATATTTTAATAACGACCAAAAAATTAATTTACAGTGCTATAATATGAGACTTTATCTGGGATCACATATGTTTTAAAAATCCAAAAACCAATAAAAAATCTTCAATTATGTGTCACTAGCGAATATGTAAAATTTTGAAGTCAAAAAATAAAAAAGTACCCAATTATTTTTTGGAAGTTTTTCGAAAAAATTAGAGACAAGAAGTTGAAGTTCAGTGAGATCTCAAAAAAGAATCTCATGTCAGTCAAGTTGTTTTAAAGACGTGTTTATTTAAAAACATATAATAATTGAATTATTATTCTTGTCACAAACTATTAAGCCGTGAACATATATCATACCTACAGAATATGTTGTATTCTTTTCTTTTTAACATTTTTTTTTGTGTGCTTAGTTCGTATTATGTCCTCTAAAAAAAATATGATTTGTTCCCAGCCCACAAAGTATGCAAATGCTTCTACCCCTTGAGCATACCCTTTTAGCCTTTGAGCTAGATCATTGGAATAAAACTCACTTTGAACGCAGTCGTTTTCATTTTGAACTCCACAAATCCAGCGATGGCAGTAATTTCTGCAGCAACTTAGTATTCGATTACAATATTGTAAATTGTAATACGACACTATATAATATACTGTTCGGGCGAATTACAGCCGCCGTCTGATGCGTACGGAATTTGTATTGTATGTCCACCACATATTATAATCGTGAGTGTCGCTCGCGTTAAATTAATAATAATTATTATAATGATAATTATGCAATTTACAATTATTTTTACTCTATAATATTATATATCTGTATCATATTATACTCGGTAATTATTTGATTATTATAATTTATAATTGTAACAGATTTGAACGATTCTAAGAAAACTCAATACATCACGTACATATACTACATAATATTATACGTATTATTATTATTATTATTATTTTATTTTATTTATTTAAGCCTCAACAACTAAGGTTATTGGCTAACATATTATTATTATTGTAGTCTGTGTGACTTGTGACATTTCAATATTATTTTAATTTATTCATTAAGTAATCATCGTCAATTTATTCATTGAAGAATATCTGCAATCTTTTCCAAATTGCCTGCGATTACTCTGCTAAAGTGTGTTTTAGTAAATCTAGTCATTTGAACTTTTTGTTTCTTAGCGTTTGGTCAAAGAAATGATCGGTTATCTTTTACTTTTTAATCGTTTTGTATTCTACAATGGCTACATCAACACTCCGTATATTGTTTTATTAGATCATATATCCAGTTTAAGTCCTTTTTCACATTATCACAGGATACAGATCTCCCTAGATTTTCTATGTCCTGCTATCTCATAATTTTAATTCTACAAGAAACTCACCCCTGCCTCAATGAGCTATATGTCCCGATGCCTATGCTATACCCAACAGGGGTTTGAGAGTGGGGCACTCACAGAATTTTATTAATTTTAAGTGCATATATTAATACCTTGTACTAGATTGAATCGCGGAAAAAAAGTATCGGTAAAAAGTCACACACTAAGAAAAAAAAGTCGCGACGTAAAACATCTCACCTTTAATAATATAGACTTAATTAAGTCACAATATAAGAAAGAGGTGCGATTAGTATACAGGGTGGTTCTTTGTAGTGGGTACACTAATTATCTCGAAAAGTATTTACTTTCTTCAAAATATTTTTTTACATGGTTTCAAGTTGTTAAAAACCCAACGTTTTTATTAAAAAATTATATTTTTAAATATTTTTTATCCTTATCATTTTTTAAGTTTTTTACTTTTTTGAATGACAACATAGAGTTTTAGTTTCATATTCCAAAGCAGAATATTTTTCTAAGTATTTTGATTCATAAAAATCGAATTTAGGACGAGTAGTTTATGAGTTATATGTATTTAAAGTTTAGATAAGCAGAGTAGTGGACAAACATTTAGCGGGGTAACCCCGTACCACTCCACTCTGTCAATCTAAACTTTAAATACTTATAACTCAAAAATTACTATCCCTAAATTCAATTTTTATGAATCAAAATACTTAGAAAAAATTTCTGGTCTGGAATATGAAATTAAAACTCTATGTTGTCATTCAAAAAAGTAAAAAACTTAAAAAATGATATGGATAAAAAATATTTAAAAATATAATTCTTTAATAAAAACGTTAGGTTTTTTTATCAACTTGAAACCATGTAAAAAATATTTTGTAAAAAGTAAATACTTTTCGAGATAATTAGTGTACCCACTAGAAAGAATCACCCTGTATTGTGTAGGTACCTATTGTATTATTATAATAATTTTATATTTATTATGTATTATTGACTATTGTATATGTTATTTCATTATAACATTATATAATTATTATTATAACATTTTATCATTATATCAATTATATCGATACAATTATATCAGTATGTGTTCGACTGCCAATCATTAAGTACAAAAATAAAAGGTATCAATTAAAATCAAGTCTATATTATTAAAGGTGGGACGTTTTACGTCGGGACTTTTTATTCCACCTACCACTAGATTATAGTATAAATTAGGAAATTAAAATATTTTATTGAGAAATATTGTTATCATAGTTGTTTTAATGGTATAATTTTTCATATAAAAATACTGCATTGCATACAAAATGTTAATCGTTCTATACGTCATGCAAACCATAACGCATTTCTCTATCTCCGATAATTATCAGATATTAGTTAAATTTTCAAAAACAATGATCAATTATCTAAATAATTTATACTAAAATGAGAAAAATGTAGGTATTTATTTAAATAAAAAATATAAAAATGTTTCGACACAAAATACTCCTTAGTGGTATAAAAAATACCAAGAATTTGAAATTATGGTATTTAAGAGTATTTAATATTGGTTACAGAAGAAATAATTCGGAAAAAATCAGTATTTTTTATTTTACGTAATGGTTATCATTTGTTACTCGGGTGGATGAGGTATGCAAAGTATGCATCGAATCATCGCGTATATTATGTTGAATAAATTAATCGCATTTAATTTTTTTGGATTTTGACCACGTTTGATTTATATATCAAGTGTTATAATATTATCCAGTCCACCACTAGCAAATTGTCCATGTTGGTCGAATTAGTTCACAAACCTATGCTCGTACACCAAAGCAAATTTCCTATACCTGAGGTACGCAAAAACCTATAGATACACACAAATAACCTATATTTTGTGTTTCTTACATTTTTTCACTGGCGAAATCGGGTAACACAACTAACATTGGATGTTAGTTTATCCAAAGTTTGTAGCCTTAAAAAACAAATGGATGGTTTTTAATAAGTCATATCAACTTTTAAAGTTTGAACTTTGACAATAAAATTGATAGTCAGAATGAACGTATTTTTGAAAATGCTTAAAAGTTTTTAAACATTCAATTTATTTTCTTTATGCGTACGACTATTTTCAAAATATTTACTTTATTTACTAATATATGTATTATACGAACTTAATAAAAAAAAAGCGGGAAAGTGGATATCGCTCTGCTGTACAGTAAGTTACAAGTGGGTTACTGTAATGGATGGAATTAAATTTGAATCCAATGATATCATTGTATACGAAAAACGATTCTGAGCGAAGATGGTTTATCTGTCTAGGATATATTGTAGATTATTAAAAATTTTCAAATCATAGAGTTAAAATAAATTTTTTTATGAATTTCTAGCTTAAAATAATTTGCGAATTTTTGTGATTTTTACGTATTTTGTCAAAATTCAAACTTTGAATGCTTATAAAAAAAAATTGTAACTATGTATTTTAAATATTTTTCAACTGCTATTGTTACAATGTGTTAGAAGCCTAGTATTAAATTTTCAAGCTTTTCTACCAAATAAATACATTTTTATCAATATTAATTTTGAAAAAACTAATAATGATTGAAAATTGCAAATACCTATGAATAGTTCAACTTAAGTCAAAAATTTTTAAAAATTGCATGGTGGATAAAATATACTTATATAAACATTCGGTGAAAATTTCATGTATCTGTGGTGATTTGTTTTAAAGTTACATCAAAAACCAAAATCGATTTTGTCGAAAACTGATTGTGCGTAAAATTTCCCGTTTTCCCCTTAATTTTTAGTTTGTTTTTCTCAATTATTTAGAAAAGTATTAAGAATTTTTTACTTTTAACCCCCCCCCCCCCCAAAGTAAGTCACAAAATAACAATTTAACAAACTTTGCTTCGTATGAAAGATGTTACAAAATATATCGAATTAGAATTTCATGTGAAAAATGTCAATTTATTTTCATAATATAAAAGCTACACTCATTCGGCATTCGTAACTAATTTATTACTAAATAGATACTACCTATAGTATAGAATGTAGACAATTGTCTGTACACAATTTCCACAATACCGGATGAAATATGAATAATTTAACACCAGTGTTATGACACGTTTACTAATAATAATATAATAATACACGGTAAGTTAATTTTTATAAAACAAAAACCGAATAAATAACATAACAAAAACGCGTTGGTTAAGGGCATACATTCATTACGCACAACTATCTATCATGACAAAATAATAAGAGCCACCCATATGAAACGTGCGGAGTGGCCTACACAGTACACAGTAAAACATATAACCGCAGAATATCAAGATTACGAATACGCAAGAAAAAACAATACAGTGAAACCTCTAAATACCGGACCCTTTCGGTCGACGTAATTTTTTCCGATACTTAGATGTCTGCTATTTACTATTCAGAGGTGGGGAGGGGTAAATTCTCGAAAATAACTACCTAGGAGAAGTTAATAATTACATATTTACAACATTTATTATTTATACCTACAAGATTTATAATCAATGATATTTCTATTATTTCAATGCAAATAGTATTATTATTTACAATTATATGAAAAAATCAGTTAGGTACTTTAGCTTGTTAAGACCTTGATGCATAGTGATTTCGTGTATTGAGGTATTAATTTCTAATGCAATTGCGTTGGTGATAATACATTCCTATGTAATGGAATCACAAACACAATTAAAATACCAGTATTAGGTATGCTTCGAAGAACATAAGCTAGAAAAATGTTTTCATCGACACGATAATGGACAGATATAAGCTTAAAACTATAATATGGATGATAGGTAGATATTTAAAAAGGCATTCCACGATTATTTTATATATACAATAAAAATTATCAAAATCAAAATCAAAATGAAACTGCCATAAAAGTGTCCATTTTTTATATTGTCCGGTATTTAGGGGCTTTCTTGTATAAGCAGTGAAAATGTCCCCGTTATCGAAAAAATGTCTACTATCTAGAGGTGTCCGTTCAGGGAGATTTCACAATAGATCGGAGAAACATTAGGACCAGACCCATATAACTTAATTTAAGCCATGCAATAATATTACAATGTAATCACAACTCTAAGTGTAAATGTCAAACTATATAATGGTCCGTGTGGCCTATGTTTTATGTAAAAAAATTTAAAATACACAATAAAAAAACGCATTCGATTCGTGTAAATATATAATATACGTTGACGACAGTATATTATTGCTTGCAGGTATATTATTATTTTACTGTTAGGCTCGTCATGTCTTCAAAAATATCACCTTTGGTTGGTGGTCAGAATTATTGGACCACAGCAATAGTTTCGCGTATTCCATTAGGCCATTTAAAAAAAGGAATATAATTAGCGGAGAGCTGTTTGTGACAAAATAAGTGTTCACTGGTGACATCACCGGACAAAACGTTCGGCGTGACGTCGACGGGAGTCATACAGCGGTCGCGCGGCCGGCCACGCGACAATACACACGCGGCCGCTAGATGACCTACACGTGACAAAGCACTATTATACATTATTGTCGAAGTGAATTACCACGGTGGCCGAGCGTACTTGACTGTTTTTTTATTTTTTCTGTGATTTAGGGCCGCTTTCACCAAATACTTTAAACGTCGATTACGCTTAATCGACTGATAACAGTTATTTAACCGGCCAAATTCGGCCGATTAAACCCCGGTTTACCTTAATCGTAGTTTAAAGTAGTGGTGAAACCGGCCCTTAGCAATATTATAATATATTTAGTAGCTTAAATTCAAAATCACTCATCGTGATAAATTGTTAAAATAAAGGCCGGAGTATAGAAGTATTGACAACATAGTTCTTTTTCCGGTCCTCGATAGTTCCGTACCATATGGAAAAAAAATTGTTAAAATAAAATCGTAAAATGTCATGCACGATCGTTTAATGCGTATACATATTTTTAAATATATTTACGTATGTTAAATTGTTAAATGTTTTATAAGCTGATTAGGTACTTTATTGGAAGAGTATAACGTATAACTTAGTACTTTCAATAGTTTCATTGTAATTGTTTGACACATAATAATTCTTAAATTAAGTCAAAGGTCAAAAAGTGATTAATAATGATTATAATAGCTTTATTTATTTTAATTGGTCTATTTATTAAACCGATTTTTTTTTGGTACCTAGCACCTAAGTATATTGTTTATAAAAATGTATGATTATAGGTACTCACTAAATTCTACATATTAATCATTATTATTGTTATACAAATAATGTGTGATAATATAATTTATTTTACTTTACTTTCTTTGTTCCATGTTAAAATTGTTTAAACATTTTAGTTAGTGTCAATAAATGTTTTTTTTTTTTTTTTTGTATGTATATATGGTATCTTTTTGTTATTATAATAAATTTAGGATAAATAATTTTAAAAGCAGTGCTTAATTTGTGGGGAGGGGGTTTCGATGAAGAGTCCCTTCTTTTTTTGTGTACTCCTTTAAGTTTGTTGAAACGCAATGCTGGAAACGAAACATTTTATAGTGAATTAGTAAATTTTCAATTTTTCTAATGTAAAATATACTTTGTTTACCTGCGAATAAAAAATTAACTGTAAAAATTCATTATAACTATAAAATTATATAGTTACAAAAAATTGTATTATACAAGATAGTTCACGTATAAATAATATAAACTAATTCATAGTGTATCACAACAAAAATAATATAATTTTCGTTTGATATAATAATTTTATTGTGTTACAAATGTCAATTAGTCAAAAATAAATATTAATAATATAAATTTAATAGACCAAATATTACTAACATATTATAGTTATTATACTGTGTTTATACTTTATACCGTAACGTCCCCAAAAAGGTGCCAGATAAACAATAAGCCACCTAAAGTAAATAGAAATTATTATTGACTTACTATTAAATTATGAAAAAAAAAAATTTTTAAAGTCAAAAACAAAGAGTTATAACATAGTTAAATATATTTATTATAACATAGTTATAAATTTATAATAGTTGTATAACATTTCGTGCATATTCACGTATAATTTCGTGAGTATTAAATTCAAAATAATCGAATAATACTTATTGATGGTGGACGACAGGGAAGAAGTAGTGAAATAATGTTGTACAGAAATATGTAAAGGCAAATTAGTAAATATAAAAAAAAAAACAAAATCAATTAATTAATTTCTAGAGCCAGACATTGTGGATGTAGACGAGATCGTCACCGAGAATGGTTGTCGAGTGTCGACGACATCGAAGTCGGCGACGATGTAAACGTGACCGAAACCTAACCTAACCGAAAGTCATCGAATTTGTCATATACTGGAATACGTTGTTCTTGTATTTGTATTCACGGTTTTGACCATGGATTTTGTCACCTGGTCATCCTATGTCGGTTCGTAAGGAATCTCGGTAGTGCTGCCCATCGTATTTTCTTCAAGCGAGGTCCCCAAAGGATTATTTTTTATTATTTTAATCAATTGAAGATCCCACGTTCGGTAAATTAGTTAATCTAACAAAAACAAATATTATATGGTAGACACAAAGTCGTAAGTCTAAGTTAAATTATAAAAACAATAGAATGTAGTATAATATCTATGGAGACCTTATACTATTATTTCAAAAACTGTTATCGATTTTTGAAATATTTTTTCTACATAACGAAGATTCAATTAAAAGATTAAGTAGTTCCTGAATTTTTTTACAATTTTTATCGTAATTATTTTAAAGATTTTACTTTTATTTATAAGGAAAACATACAATTTTAATACTCCGAAGTGGAATATTATTTTGGGTATATTTTTTTATGTATAGAAATCATATGGACGTATGATATAATCTATAGGTAATTTTTCAAAAATGTTCTATTGTAACGATTTAAATAATTAAAAAATATATATTGCTAAAAACAAAAATAGATTTGAAATGATAAATATTCTTTGGTAAAAAAAATAATCGGCGATTATATTTAGTGTTCTTATGTTTTACACTTTTAAACGTTTTATAAAATGTTTAAAACTGTTTAAAAACCAAATTAATATTATAATGAAAACACTTTGTTTGTTCTCTCATCAAATGGAAATAATATCACTTAATCATTTGACTCACTGGCAGTTTGTTAAACATTAATAATACATTATCCATCAACACTACGGTTGTGTCGTTATTAAGTGTCAACAAAAGTCTAAAATATATCATTATGTTTTGTATAAATAAGTATATGTTAATTAAAAATAATTAATATGTTATCTGAATTCGTAATAACTTTGGCCTATGTATAAAATTAAGTAATAGGCTCTGTTGTATCGTGCTTAATCATAAAAATCATTAATATTAAAAATATTAAAAATATCAACTAGGTTAAGTAAGCATGTATAAAATAATATTTAGTATTAAGACGTATTAGTCAGTAATTTTTAGTAGATAGACATAGGAAAAAAACTAGGTTAAGCAATAATATACTACTAATAGTACAAGAAAAATTTAGGAAGTGTACACTGGTGGTGATCTTGTGACTAGGTCGTTACTAGACAAGTTTTTATTAAAGGTGCTGATTATATTTTTTTTTTTTTGTGTACGTCGCAAGTAATCGACGTAGGTATACGACAAGGCATAAACCCAAAACAATTCTAAAAAGAATAAATAACTATGTAATTCTATTTTAAATGATTGGTGAGATATGTTAAACCAAAAGATAAAATAAAAATAATTTAAACTAGTTTTTATAAAATATGTTTTTAGACCAATTAACAGTTGTTATCTTCATTTAAGATATCGTCGTAAATTGAGTAAATCTGTTTCGTTTTCAAAATTTAAAAAAAAACACTCACTCCGACAATAATAAATAATACAGTGGACGCCACTATTATAACTTATAAGACTCACTTTGAGACCAGCACAAAGTAAGTCTTATAACCGAATGAATCTTATAGGCCAGGGATCTTCAACTTCTTTTATGACGGGCCAAATTTGAGATATGCTTTTGCATCGCTGGTCAACATTTTTCTAGAAATAGTCAGGTTATGAAATTGAGGAATAGATATGAATATATAAGATTTACTTTAAAAAATGTATGTTTATTTATATTATTCTTTTATTTAATTTTTGTAATTTATGATTCAAAATTTGTTTTATTATGATACGAGTAAGTCACCAAGTGAGACGTTTGGGACTGCTCGTTTTTTTAAATATCTTAATAGTATGCATCGAACCTTGTGGTTCCAATTATTAGCGTCTCTTGTAAATATTCGTTACTTAAGTTAGTTCTGTACTTGGATTTAACGTCTCTCATTATCAGATCACGTTTTGGAGCAGTAAAAAAGCTTCGATTTTCGACTTCAGTACCTTGTAAGATCAGAAAGTGAATCTAGTGCTCTAGTACTTTGGTAGGGAGTCAAAAGTAAAAAATTCTCAATATTTTTCTAAATAATCGGGATAAACAAACTAAAAATGAAAGGAAAAACGGGACATTTTGCGCACAATTTTCAACAACTGACAACCAGTTTTCGATTTTGGTTTTTGGTGTAACTTTAAAACAAATGACCATAGATACATGAAATTTTCACCGAATGTTTGTATAAGTATATTCTATCCATCGTGCAATTTTCAATAATTTTCGACTTAAGTTGAACTATTCATAGGTATTTGCAATTTTCGATCATTATTAGTTTTTTAGCGATTTTCTTATTTTGGTGTACCTCTAAAACAAATGACCGCAGATACTTGAAATTTTCACTGAATGTTCATATAGAAATTTTCTATATTTGATTTAATTTTCAAAATATTTAGATTTGTTTTGAGCTGTTTACTGACATTTTAATTTTTCTTTTTAAATCTAAGATTTGAAAATTTTTAATAATCTATAATATATCCTAGACAGATAAATATTCTTCGCTCAGAAAACTTTAATGATTTATTTTTATTTTAGTTAACTTATCATATGCAGGTATTACTTAATATTAATTTATACATTTGTATCAATGTACTTAATAATTTAATTTAATTTACATCTGTACTTTATGTCTGTATACCCTTAGGTAGTGAGTTTACTTATATATATATATATGGGCTATTATAATATTAGTGGTAGGCATATTTGGATGTAGTAAATCCAGATTTCACGGATTATTCAAATCAATTTTGCTGTTCAATATCAAAAACTTATGTATCAATTTATCGTCAAATTTTCATTAAAATAAAATAATTTATTTTACTATACATTAAAAATAATAAATTGTAAGCCTAAATTCACATAAAAGTAAATTCATAAACCTGAATAATACAGGTAATTTGAGTAATCCGGATAAGAATTTGATTCAAATTCAGATATTCGGATTTCATGCCCACCCCTAATTTATATATAAACACTCAAATCTTAGCCATTTATAATTTAAATTAAATAAAAAGTAACATTAATATAGCATAAAAAATTTAAAAATGGTTCAAGTTTAATAAATGCTAGAACCAATTTCGAGTACATCTATTTTATAATTTAGGACAACCATTGTTAAGAACAACTACCCTAAGTATTAATCATTTTTTTTTAACTGAGAAACTGCTCATTCAAATTATAAAGTGCACTAACATTTCCAAAAAAAAAAAAAAATATTTAAATGACAGTGAAATGGTTGGTCTCATTTGGAAAACAGAACAGAAATGTATATTGCCATAGCCCACAGAACATACCTAGGTGGTAAAATAAAATAGTCTATTAGTTTATTAAAAATTTCAAAAATTAGAATTTGAATATTTATCATTACAGGAAGAATGAGGGAGAACAAGCTTGGTGAATTACCATGTATAACATTTTAAACTTACTTTTACAACAACCTTCACACAAATTACAATATTATTTTAATAAATACATTGATCATGAACTCTTAATGATACACAATTATATTATTGAACTAATTTACAACGCAACTAGTGTAATCACAACAGTGTAATGTGTAAGTCTCTGCTTTCACATAAAAGTATTAATTTGATTTAATGTTAGTAAAAATTGTTTCTCTCTTAAATTTGTTTGGATTATAATAGTTGTAAAATATTATAAATTTTACAATGAATTATGGTAGAAGCAGTACAATGTACAAATATCCAGGGAAATTTTCATAATTAATCTGAAATATTCTGAATCATTAAATTACAATAGTAAAGTACAGAAAAATAATTATAATTTTCTCTCCTTAAAGAAATAAAAATAAATCATACATAGTTTCAATAACTTGAATATCAAGATCAACTTATGTATTTTTCAAGTTTTATACCTTGAATATAATTTAAAAACACTTCAAGAGACAAGAAAAAAATTTGAAGTTTAAGTTATTGAGACTCAAATGCAATTTAATATATCTTACATTGCAATTAGTTATTTATATGAATCAACCTTAAATTACAATTGAAAATGTATTTACAATATATTTTGAGAGGTATAATGCTAAAATGCTAATACATAAAAAAATCATTTGTAATATGAAATAATGACATACACTATCTAAAAATTTGTGAACACAAGCTAGTAATATGACAAATTTCTAGTAGATCAAAATGTGATCATAAACACTCAAACGCTGATGACACAACTTAGAATATACAACATATTGATCTCAGACCATTTGTTATAATAATATAAAAAAAATATATACAGCAATAATACCTAAATACCACTTATATTCGTAATATGGATAATGTTACAATATTAATTATTAATTTCAAGTTGTAAACCTTAACTAGTTTAACAATTTATATACTACCAACAATAGACAAATACTATCCATGTGTCTATTCACCGAGAAGTAATGTTTGAGTAATCATATGCCTCTTTTCATCATACACAAAATTGTTATTTTTAAACAATTTACTTTCAAAGAATGGCCTTAAGTCGTGAATATCTATTTGTTTTACCTGTAAAAATATATTGAAAAACTTTAAGTTCGTTCTTAAGGAGAGAATGTTATAAAACACAATATTAAATTACTAACTCTGTCTTTGAAATCTTTTTCGTGTATTTCAATGGTGTTAACTGTGACACCATGTATACCTCTAATGTAAGCCAACTGATCAGTCGCCATTTGATGTAATATAAAGTACAAAAGCTCCGTGGTATCTTTCTTGAACGATAAGTATTTTTGAAATGTCTACAAAATTTTGATACATGTTAAATAGTTAGTTCAGTTTTTTGTCTTATAAGTACATTAGTCATTAAAATCAATTACTTTTCTCATCGTTTTCATGACACTGTATTTTTGGGTTTCGATAAATGACTCTAACATTATACGAATAGCCATGTTGACGTCATCTTCTTGAACATAGTCTCTTAAATGCATTTTAGCATTGGCTTCTGCCATACGAATCATACTTTCAATATGTCGGACTGTAATGGGTAAACTTCCTGTCATCTATATTAAACACATATGAATAGGTTCAAATACTTGTGAAGCTCAGGTTTTTCTTTACTTTTTTTAGTATAAACATAAATAGGTATTGTAATCTCATTCGATTAGATTAATTTAAGTTTATTTTTATAGTAAATCTTGAAATAGTTCATAGGATCAAAAAATGTTAATACGAAAAGTATGGTTGGATGGTTTTACAGTAGAAATTGTACCATAGCACTTTTGTCATAAGATTTGTTAAAACAAATATATTTAGGGATCACTGTTGTACTTACCATAGACTCTTGTCTCAGTTGGCTATACATTTTAGCTACTTTGTCTTGGTCCATACGATGAAGTTTTGGATGAATATTTTGTTTAGAATAGACAATATACTTTTTCAACAAATCTTGAGGTATTGGTTCCAAATCGGAAGTAGAAAATGGATTTCTCAATTCACATTCTTTATCCTTACTTAAAGGATGGTTACGCATGTGTGACTGCACCACAAATGTTGCAAGCTGATTGTCTTTAACTTGGTCAACTTCATCACGAACAACACACAAAATGTCAAACCTTGACATAATAGGTTCTGATAAATTAACCTAAATATTGGAATCAGTTGTTAGTTTATTTTGATCAATTAAGTTAATTTATACAAAGGGGTAAAGTAGCTAAAAGCAGCAGCAGTTTTTACCACACCACTGCTAATTCAAACTCGGTTACTAATGGGAACTTTCTTTAGAAAGGTGATTGTCTAGGGCAAGGGTTGGCAAGTCATTTTTAATGGAGTCCGAAAAACAACAAGTAAATGAGATTCAGAGGAAAAAATTCTTATATTTTTATAATAGTAGACAAAAAATAATGTTAAGGTATGATGGCGGTTTAGTTTTCTGTATTCTGGGATCCAAATGTAAACCTAAGCCACCTCGCCTCCTAAAACCAAACACCACATCAAAAACCCTGAGGGTTACTGCAGTTGTTAACACAATAGAAACATGGTATTTAGAAGCCCAATAACTAGTTGATAATCGTAGCTTAGAATAACTTAGCTGAAGGAAGACGTAACAACTGTTCTAAGTAATTAATAAAGTGTTGTTCTCATCACTTAATAATATATGTTAATAATCATAACCATATCTCAATACTTAGAAAGGAGTAAATAACCAGTTGAAAATTCTACCAAACTAGACCTTCAAGCTTACTTCTTGAGCACTTCCATACGAAAATAAATTCAAACCTACATTTTCAGAAAAAGTCATTGCCGGGTCATAGCGTCCACCAATTGGATTAGCTGCCGCCATAACAGAACATCTAGCTTGTAATGAGGTCACAATACCAGCTTTAGATATAGAAATACTTTGTTGTTCCATAGCCTCATGAATTGAAGTTCTATCTTGATCATTCATCTAAAAATAGATTATGATTATATTATTTATAGTCAACCATGATGTTTTTATTTACTTGCTTTTACATACCTTATCAAATTCATCAATAATACAGACACCTTGATCAGCTAATACTAAAGCTCCTGCTTCTAATGTCCATTCCCTAGTCTGATGATCACGTTTGACATAAGCTGTAAGACCAACAGCAGAAGCACCTTGGCCAGTAGTAAAAACGGCACGTGGAGCTATTTTTTCAATGTATTTTAAAAATTGGGATTTTGCTGTTCCAGGATCACCACACAACAGTATATTTATATCTCCACGAAGTTTATGTTTGTCACCTATTCAAAACATTAAATCCATTATTTTAATAAACAAATAAAATAATATAAAATATTCAGCTAAGTGTTAAATTTTAAATTTATTACAATTTGCATAACCTAAATCAGTGGCATAACAAATTTGAAAATTTTCAGAGGCAAGTCTAATATTCCATCTACCCACTCACTCAAAACCAGATAAATATGTTTACTGTAATATTTGTAACTACTTATCATATCCAATACTAACAATATTACTATAAACTAATGGCCTTTGTTGCCAAAGTTGTAAATAATCAATAAAAAAAAAAAAAATATCTTACTTTATACTAAATAATACTCATTGGCCACCCACCACCCCTGGTAAAATCAAAGGTCACCTCTCTATTACTTTTTTGCCGTGCCACAGAGCCAAACTTTTGTGAAAAACATGAATTTATTTTATTGTATTTAACCCTGTAAATCTTTTATTATACAAGCAGTAATAGTGTAATTTATACTATACTGAATAAGTTAATTATTCATTACAATCATATTTAAATTCTTAATTATAAGCTTTGATTTAGAATTAATAATTGTGATGAGTAGTTTAAGAAACAACTCATTAATTATCACACAGAAAAGGATTATTTATAAAATTAAAATAAATATGTAGGTATATTAAATTTCAGAAGATTTTAAATTAGAATTAGAACAAAAAATATAAAACCACCAGTAAATTGTTTAGTTTATAGAGATAAAATAATTGAATAATGAATATATTTAATGATTTCAATAATATTACAATAAAAAATATAAGTAATAAGTTTATATAGACATTTTTAATTCAAATTAAACAAACCTGGATTTTTCGGTTCTCCACCAAACAATGCTAATGCCAAACTTTTTTTGATATAATCATGGCCATAAATCGACGGAGCGATAGATGCTGCAATACGTTCACCAATTTTATGTTCTTTAGCCAATTTCAATATTTGTGAAACATCTTCATCAGTAAGAGACTCAACTATATGTTTATTGTCTTTTATAATTAAATAATTTGCCATAATAACAGTAGCAAATACTGGAAATCCATTGCCCGTATTTAAAGATCCATCATAACTGTTTGAATATATTCCAGTTACATCTATTTCATCACCAGGTTTGCATTGATCACACAAATCAGCTAAGAGAATACACTCTTTACTACGTGGTATACGACCTGGTGGTATACTGCCTGGAGACTCTTGTATGGTTATCTTTTGGTAATTACGATATAAAGTTTGTTCCATGTTAACCTAATTCAAAATTGAATGTTAATACAAAACAATAAACTAAGACTATAACATACTAACTTACCATAAATGGACCAGTACTTTGACATTCAGGACATGAACCTGGCTTAATTTCTTCACTTTGTGACTGAGTAAATGGCCCAAGTACATGACCACATTTGGAACAATCATATTTAATAATACTAAGTTGAGGAAACACACCCGTAGTTGATGTTACAACACCACGAGTTCTAACCAACTGATTCAAATGAATTTTTCTAAAAATACATTTAAAATTAGCAGTTGTCCTAAAATTAATTAATTTTTATTTTTTATCAATTACTTAAAAGTGCGAATTTCTTCAATAAGTGGTAAATCTGTGATTCTTACAAATATTTCAGCAGTAACTCTACCGTATTGAGGATACATGGATAAAACCAAGTCTTTGGCTACATCGTTGAATATACTTATCATTTCTAAAGGTGCTTCTGGCAAAAAAAGGGCTAGTGTATGTTGTTTATTGGCTAAATTGGTAAATTCTACTTCCAAGCTACATAAATTACTCTCACACATCCTTCTGATTTTATCTTTGTATAGATATGTACCACTGGAAGTGACATCATTACGCAAAAAATTTTTGAAACGGTTTGCAATTTCAGTCTTAGGACCTAACATGGATACCCACTCAGAAACTGTATGTCCTTTAGTATCTTGTAAATTCTCAATAGACTCTATCATCTAGGGAAAAAATGAAAAATAAAATATGCACAAAAAAAGTATATGACATTCATACTTCTTCATCTTCATCATCATCAACAATGAAACCAGTTGCTGCTCTTTCAGCCATTCGTCTTTTTTTTCTTGATGCCTCATCATCGTCATGTTCATCTTAAAAAAACATAACATTAAATCATAATAAAATCTATTATAGGAGTGTTATGAAAGTACAAACCATAAAGTATGTCATCAGCATCCCTTCGACCAGTTCCTTCTTCTCGGTCACGTCTTTGTAACTCCCTTTCGGCTGCAGCTCTTGCTCCAGGACTCATGTAATCATAATCGTCTTCATCCAATTCGTCACCATCGTAGCGATCAAGAGCCGGTATTGGACGATAATCCCTGTTAGATAAATTGATCAATTAATTTGACCATAAATTATAAGAAAGCTGTGACCTTACCGTTCCAAGTTATCGCCAAAAAGTTCTTCTCCATCTTCCTCCTCCGGGTCATCAAACTGACTTAAACTTAGTACATCACCTTCACTTAACACTTCGTCCTCGAAATTACGTACCGGCGATGTATCACCATCACCCCCGAGGTCCTCAAAAGGTTCAGGACTGCTGGTATCTCTCTACAAGTCGAGACAAAACACAACGATTATAGTAACGAGGCTATTACAATAATATAATATTTATACGATAAATAAACTGTACTCACGGCAGACATTTTACAACAGTAGATTCCAAATACTCGTCACAAAAAAACAGCCAGTCGTAAAATATAAAAAATATTTAATTAGAGTTGCGGCCTTGTTGCACGACTCATCAATCATGTAAATGGATAGTGGATTGGATACAAAATATATACAATGCCAGTCGTCCAAACCTCCGATAAACAAATAACAATTGAAATGGCGGGAAACGTTCAATCATATTATGTTAGATACGTAATTCATAAACTATTGTCACTATGTTCAGTTGGTGAATGTGATAACTATTTTATTTTATTTTTATAAAATAAAATATTTTAGTTTTATTTCCTCCATGACTTCTCCGCAATAACTGCTCTTGCTCACTCACTCTATTCTCTATAGACTATAGTCTATATTAGTATATTGACGACAATCTTTAAGGCTGTAAGCCATGAGGACTTGGATGGGCTGGTGGTGAGCACGAATTTAGATATACAGGTTGCCAAACGAGAGCTTATAGGGTGAAGACCGAAGACGGAAGTTTCCAAAATCCAGAATGACTTAGGATCATTTGAGATGTGATCCTGGAGACAGTGGAGACGTATGCAAAAAATAAGCTGAATGGAAAGAAAAATTAACCAAGATGTACTAGAAACAGTCGACGAGAAACGTTCATTAATGGATTTGATTAAGAAAAGATGATGGAAAATGGTAAGGCATGCATTAAAGCACCCTGCTGAAGAACTGCACAGTAAAATACTAGAGGGGATGATCGAAGGAAAACGAGTGCTTGAGCGACGTCCCAACACTTTTATAGAAAAAATCAAAAAATATGCAAAAAGTTAAATACATCTGTTTAAATATGATAATAACTTAACGTATACCTACGTGTCTTATATTATAAATTGAAAAAAGTTAAGCTGTTACAATAGATACTTTAACCAGGGAAACTAATCAGTTAATAGTTAGATATATATAACATAAACATACTAATTTAATTTAAAAGTTGCAAACAATGTTAATTTTATAACAAGCTAATGCTAGTCTTTGAATTTAGGATGTATAAAAATATAGGTATAGATGTATCTATAAAGTAGTATTTACTATTTTTTAGTACCTTGGTATTTATTTTCTATCTATCTTTTATATCTAATATCTATATAAAAAAAAATGGATTTCTGTCTGTGTCTGTTTGTGCCGGACTGATTGCGATGAAATTTGGTACAGAGCAGTGGCGTACCTGTGAACCATTTTTTTTTTTTGGGGGGGGGGGGGGGGGGTTAATTCCACAATCGCTTATGGTTATAAATCATAATATAATCTGAAACTGTATTATAAATTATTGTTAAATACTTAAAACATGAATCATATACTACATTGATAAGTGATATCAAATACGATTTTAATCAGTGAAAATTAAAAATATTTATTATTTACATTCTCGAGGGGAGGGCAAATGCTCCTGTTGCCCCCCCCCTAGGTACGCCACTGGTACAGAAATCTATGGGCAGAATAATAGGCTATAAGTTAAAAAGAGATAGGCCCGACCTCGGGAGGTGGTCAAACAGACATTTGGTAATTTACGATGGAAATTTTAGTTTATTTATAAATGGTTACTTATTATTATTATTATATGTGCAATCCTGAATTAACTGTGCACTTTGTAGTCCGTAAAAAATGCTACTTCTTATATGTGATTTTTGTATTTTGGGCAGAAGATAGGCTAAGTTAAAAAGTGATAAGTCCCAAATATCATTCAATCGAATATTTAAAATTGTCAGACTTTTCTCGATAAAACCAAAAAAATTACATAAAGATAAACTAAATTAAATATCGTAAGATATACGGATATTTTAACCGTTATCTATCTATATAAAAATATACTGCTAGTATAATCACAGGAAACAAAATTAAAACACGATTTGAGACATATAAGTGGTAGGATTTTTAATGGGCATGATGTGCAGGGATTCAGCTTGTATTATATGAATAAAAATTATTACAAACCATAATATAAATATATTATATGTTGAACGTAATCATTTGTCGTTGATAGATGGCGCTGTAAATATCATGTACAAATTAACGATGAAAGATCAAACACGTTTTAAGAATGACTGATCTGGTCCGCGGGAAATCACGGCGTTGCCTGTTACAAAATAAAATATAAATAATAATGTTAGGATGTAATTATAATAATTTGAATTCAATTTAGCGGTAACCATCTAATAAAGCAATTACATTAGCTTAATATGGAGAACGAGAACACACAACACACCCTGGATTAAGAAAGACGGACGGATAAATACAGCTGGTGAGAGAGAGTTAGGTAGTGAGAGAAGAATTTTTAATTCCAACCATGTGAAATAAACACATTTCAGCACACGGTCTTTATTACCTACAACATTTCCGCGAAGTCGTATAAAACGAAATTCATATTTTAAACAAAAGTAAATCGTAAATCAAAATATAATATTAATTAAAAAAATTAATTTAATTATTATTATTGTTGTTGTTGTATACACATATTTTTTCATGTTAAAGTACCTAAATTTAATTATTATAATTACAGCGCTGCGAACTGGAACAAAACCAAAAATGCACGTTCCTAGCGGGGAATTATTAGTAGTCTTAGACAACACTATAGTATCACTAGTATCAGTAGTATTTATGTATAACAATAAGTCAAGAACACTATATAATAAAGTCACATGAGTATAATTCCACTAGGTAAATGCTTAATTTATATTGTGTCATTCAGTTAAAACGTCAATATTAAATATCAATAATAATATGTAGGTATATAGATGGTTAATTAAAAAAAAAATGATCCAATTCTATCTACCCTTCTATTTTAAATAGCATGTATTTAAGTTGTGTTTCACATTTTAAGGGCACTCAATATTTGAGTAATACCTACATATAGAAGTAAAGTATAACCGTACTGCAGGGGTCTTCAATTTGTGGTTCACCTTGTTGTTATTTCAGGCCCACGAACACGTTTTAACCGTAGCACGTATTTCTAAGTAAGTTTCTTAATACGTTTTAATGTTTTATAATTATTCAATACATATTTTTATTACGAATGCGGCCAACGAGAATTAAAAAAAATTATAGGTGTCCCGCTGCCTTAAAATAGGCTGCGATTTAGTACAAAAATATTATCTTAATAAGAATGTAGGAAACTGCGTGATCACTGATTTTAAAGAATCTGTTATGTGTGATTAGCGACTACAGTGGGGGAGAAGATATCTTTCAAAAGTTCATATACATTTTTGTAACTTTCGTAAAAATTACTGAAGAAATAGAATGGGACAATATTGTCAAGCATCGGAAATTTGAAAGAGATGAATCTAACCTAACTAAACATTTGAAATTGAATATATTATAATAACATTTATAACCTATATGTTATTAGGTATTGGTATTACTAAATAGTAAATATTGTTAATGCAAAAACCAGAATTGTATAATTCCTGTAATAACTACTCTTACGCGTCTTACTTAAAAAGTATACCGTTTTATATAATATTGTCTAGTTCACACCATTAATACAAAAAACCAGTTAACTATTTTTAATTAATTCGGAAAAAAATCTATAACATTCGTTAGCTAAATAATTTTATATATTTTATCTATTTTTAAAAACTAGCTGGTTATACATGACGTTTTTTATTCAATAATTTTGTTTATTTATAAAATAATCAGGTACTGTTTATAGGTTACTTTTAATAGTTACTTAAAGATTACTTTTTACTTTTTATAGTTACTTATCGTAAGAGAAATTTACTGTAGGCAATTTTATTATTATATAAATAATTTAAAAATAAATTAAGAAATGTTAGGAAAAAACAACTAAAATCCTTTAACATTAATATAGGTCTAAAAAAATATCGATCAGTATAATATATGCTCATCAAGTGTTCTAGTTTGATTTTATAAAATAATAAAATTTAAAAATGAATGCCATACTTTTTGATACATTTTTCATGTGGTTTAAATTTATGCTAATCCGCTGCAGAAATCTGAACAGAAGTATAAGTATAAACTTAGTATAAATAGGTACATGTACAACAGCTGGTATTATAGGTGTTTACCTAGTGGCTAGCAGGTAATAACTACCAATAATTTATGAAAATCGATCGCTCTCAACTATAGATCTTAAATAACGACAGCCCGCTTAACTATAATTTGATATTTTAATCTTTTAATTTTGGTCAAACAATGCGTTTAAAAAGAGAAACATAAAACTAGTAAGTAAAACCTGTACATTGTGTTATGACAGTGATGTACTATTTAGTTACACAAAGTATTTAAAATAGATATAATATATGTATGATATAAATGGATTGTGCCCACTGCAGGACGTGTTAAAGAAATAAGAAACCGTTACGACGGTTGGTTCTTCGGTTATTATTTCTATACTGAGTATACATAAAGGTTCCTACGAAATAGCAAATATATAATAATATAATGAATAAAAGTATAAATTATATTATTATTATTACGAACGAGAGATTATCCCATAAAAAAAGTGTCAATAACAAAAGCAGTACTGCTGCAAACATTTATTATTATTATATACATCCGGCGATTCCAGTTTATATTGTTCTTATACGAAAAAAAATTCTTAAACATGTATGGAAATCGTACACGAAACGAAACGAATATAATGTTACAATTACCATTAGAATATAATGGGGGAGACAATAAAAAATATATATACGACGAGTATGAAAGATGAAACACGATTCAACGGCAGAAACGCATCATGAATAATATTATTTTATTATGACGAAACAACAATAATATTGTGCACGAAATGGAACGTCTTCGTCAACCCGAACTGAACAGATATTATCTAGAACTAAAATATATTTTAAACACACACTCGCACGGTACGATGTTATAGTATTATGTTATTCAGTGTTATATATATATATATACATATATTATATTTGTACCTGCAGCTATAATATTCCTCCAAGGTTTTTTTTGTTTTTCGAGTAAGACTCACACAAAAGCTAAAACTTTTTTTGAATTTACGATAAGTGTACGTACGTGCACTTAATTTTAGTGCGTAGATAATATTATATAGATAATAAATACAATATACATGGTATTACGCACCGCCGCCGTGCGAGCGAAACAATGTGAAATGATTTCCGGAAATAACGTGTTTTGATCGCGTAAACTGTAATATTATAATTTTTAATGTAACAGTGCCGAATTATATATTATAAATAGGTATAGGTACCGATATTTCGTCTCGTTTTCGCTCACGTAAGTATACACGCTCTTGTTACCACGTACCACGATCGTTAAGTAATTTTGATTTAATCAGCCATAATTTTTGAATAAAGATTCTGCTATATGTTTTTAAGTATCTATTATTACAGACATACTGTTTTATTCCTTGTTTTATTTGTTCATAAAAAAACGCAGATAAATGTTTTTAAACCGTACAGTTGATCAATAGAGGAACTTGACCGTCACCAATGCGTATAAGAGATTAATAACTTGTCGTAAAAAACTAAAATTGTCAAAAACGAATCAACTTTTAATATTATTGTTATTACTTAGTTTATTCAAATTGAATGATTCAACGGAAAAGGAAACAACGTAGGGACGCGGGTCCAGTGCGTATGAGAATTCCTTCACAGTTTCTTTGCCCATTACGTACCTATTCCAAATGACTGTCAGAAACACATTGAACAATTAGAGACTTGTATTTTTTGTCATCCTTTTGCCACTTTTCCAAATCTACCTTTTGAATTGAACTAGGCTCATTTTCGATAAGGCAGGCTCTTACTCCAAATTCTTCAAGAAGTGTTTCTACTCTAACTTTCCAACTTGGAAAATTAGTTCCAGAAAATTAAGTTATTCCATATCTGTCATCAGTTCTCTTAGTCATGTCTGAGCCCATAAACTGTCGTTATATTCTATGAATGACAAAATAAAAATAACACCTTAAGACATATTGTGTTTATTAAGATATAAACCAAAAACAGTAACAATTTGCACACACACACAGTGGCTTATAAAAACGAACATGGTTAGGCCGTTAAGCTCATTTGGTTATAGCAGGTATGTACAGTAAAGTAAACAAGATTAAAAATGATAACACTATAACAGTAAGGTGATAACGATTTACAACAATTAATCCAAAAATTTTAAATGTTTAGTTATTTTTATTTTAAAAATTTGGAAGTTGCACCAACACAAAAAAACATATGTGTGATTTTGTCAGTAATCAGAAAAAAAACTAATTTTAACTCAATTATTTTTTCCATAGATTTTAGAGTTTAATATAATTATATTCTATGTTAACTTTATTAACGTTCTTAACGCCCACTTGACTTTTTGAGTTAATGACTATTGAATCTTAGTTGATTTTTTTCACTAAATTGCTCAACTTTAAACCGGTTTTTACTGCTTATTTTAGTACGAATGTTTATTTAATTAGAACAATTTTGGAATGTTTTCAGCTCGTAACAATCGTACACTTCAGCCATAACCGATTTCATGTATTACATAGTTTAAACAATTCTGATGCGATTCTGTGGCGGTATAAAATAATATCATACAATTTTTTTATATCTACCCTCTGGACTATTATATACGCGCTACCGCAATAGTAAAGGTATAGTTATAATAGGTACATGTATATAACTTTCAAGTCTCAATAATTCTCTCTGGCCATGGTCGATAATACGCGTATATTTATACAAGGGGTGTTGGTATAAGGAAGATATGACGGTTTGACATTGAAGTTGAAATCAAATTTAAATAGTTAGATCTTCCGATCTTTGTGATAACACCATGCAGACATTGTGGTATAGTACATGTGTCATCATTGTATATTGACACCCCGATAACGCCACTTAAAACACTACAAATATTAGTTATGTTTAGTAGTGAAATATATAATATTATTTGATAGGTACCTATATATAATATTATCGCAGCTGAAGTGCAGGATTTTCGTTTGGGAGAGGCTCTCTCATATTATCTCGTCAGTCCTCATATATTATATATCTTATGTAAACATATTTTTTATATATATATTTTCGTGTGTGTGTGCGTGTAACTATGTACATAGAACGAAGCGTCACTGCAAATATCGATATTTTTCGTTTGACAAATCGTGTACACAAATAATAATATAGGTAAATGTAGTGTGTGGATACAAGCGAGGTTGGGATTCTTTACAATAATATTATACTGCTGCAGTAGTGTTATTATTATGAATATTGTGATACACAGTATAAGCTGTCCCGAATATTTTACACGGTGATTTATCCAACCATTCTCACCCCTTGCAGATCTCCTTATATCCTAATGCATTTATTCAATTATATACATAAGTATTACTATACTTACGGCGCTGTTAAGACACCACATTTTTTTTGTGATTTTTGACCACGCATAAGTGGAAGGTAGTTTATGTATCTAATTCTCGATATCAGATTACCTATCGTTTTGAATGTATTCATCAATCCGTCAGATTATGTATAAGAAAGATATTTTTAATTTAATAATCCATATAAGAGGACGCTACACAGACATTTGTTGTCTCCGTCTTACAAGTGCTCATCAAAGCATTTATTAACGCTTAGATGATCACGTTTAACTTCGTTAGTTTAAAAAATTATAATGAAACTTGATAGTAAGTACATTAACCATGTTGATACGAGGGTTTTACGATAATTAGATTTTTTTAGCATGTTTTGCGTTTACAATATAGCATAAATTAAATATGCTCATAACTCACTTAAAAACTAAATATATAATATTAAAAAACCCTAATACAAACACAAACACAGGTAAATATTATTCTTACCATCAAGTTTCATAATAGTGACCTAGCTATTATTCACTGGAATTTGTAGACTAACAAAGTTAAACGTGATCTACTGAACGTACCTACTCATTATTGGTATGTTATACACACTATAGTTAAACGGAGATAACAATGTCCGTGTAGCATCCTCTTAAAATCAAAACTATTCAAAAAACAAAAATATTTTTTATGATTCTAATTATATCTATTAGGTTATAAACCTGGCTCTCCCATTTAATTACTTATATGCATTTATTCAAATTCTGAATTTTTAAATGTTTAAATACATCATATACATAAGAAAATAAGTCCAGATTATTATAAGTAGTACCTACATTAATTTTTTTTATACAGTTAAAGTAAGATATAGAATAGATAATGAACAGTATTAGTAAATTGTTAAAAAAGAATTGCTATTAAAAACTGGAGGCAGGCGGTAAATTTGGAATAAAAATATAATACATGTAATTTTAATATTATAATAGATCACATAATATTATGATACTTTCGTCTTTTACCATGTTATATACGATTTTATGGGAAGTCGTATACATATTATTTTTTTTATTATACTGTATGTATTATATAGTTAGAAAATTATACACACTCAAACTTAGCGTTGTTCGTCCTAGATCGGAATTGGAGTGCACCAAGTACATATAAGTAATTTATACAATATTATATAAAATGAACTGCACGCAAGTATACGTACTGCATTGCTGTGCAATACACTAATATGTACCTTCATATACCTCCATTCGCCGTAGCACCATCAGCAGAGCTATATATACATGCCTAACCTAATCGTATTTAGTAATTCGTCGTGGGTGGGGGTTGGGGGCGAAGAAGCACGGGCCGCGTGTTTTGGGCGGCGCGTGGTTGTAAGGTGGCGGGTGGGAGGGGATGCTTCGCGCGTGTGCGGCCCGCATAATGTACCCACGACGTGTTTCTGCAACGCCGCCGCCGCTCGTCCAGGAGAAGAGGACACGCGAAGCGCGACAGAAACTTAGGGAACCGTGAAGACCACGAACCCGTGGTTCCCCCCTATGAACCAGACCAGAACGCATATATCGGCGCAATTAGCGTCACCGTGCAGAAGCAACGGCTCCGAAGGCGGTGCCAGTGGATATATTATAATAATATAATATTGTTATTATACAGAGTGATTCGCCTAGCGCGTACTCGCACTAATCTTTTCCCTAGGTGATTCGGTGAGAGTTTTCTGCAGGGACCTTTGGATTATAATCGTTTAACGGTTTCTATATTATATAGAGAGCTTCGGCGAAGCTATGTATCTGTTTGGTACGATGAGATGAGCCTTACAGACTTTTCCCCATTTTTTTCGGCTACACAAAAAAAGTACAACAATACTGTAAAATTATTCATTTTTAACTTATCTATAGGCCAACTAAAAATCAAACCAACTTTTAACTTATAACGTTTTTATATATCAAAGCGTGTTAACTTAACCGAGTTAATAAAAATCATAAACTTGTCCATCTTTGCTTGTTATAATACTTTGTTGAACTCAATCGTTCTCATTCAGACTAAAGAAATTCCATAAAACCAAATCATAATAAAAATGTCAACATTACCATACTTCCAAAAATGTTAGGCCGTAAAACGTAGAAATTCTGATATTAAATACAGGCACTAAACAGTTACGAGTATCTATATAACCTAATAATATTATATAGGCTAGAGCTAGATAGGATAATATATTTCATT
Organism: Diuraphis noxia; assembly: GCF_037042655.1. Lineage (NCBI taxonomy): Eukaryota > Metazoa > Arthropoda > Insecta > Hemiptera > Aphididae > Diuraphis > Diuraphis noxia. Next base: position 56,861,587 of record NW_028301714.1, on the reverse strand, counting down.
AAGTATTGGTCAAACGATATGGTGGGAGGGGGGGGGGTGCGCCGAGAATCCCTTCGAGGTATAGATCCACCATGAACTTTTTTTCAATATTTATGATCTTATATCCTTAAACTATATTTTAATGATCAAACAATATATATTTAAAAAAAGAGCTGCACAAAAAAATATATCATACATGTTTAAGGTCAATATAACTATATATATAAGTCAAACTCAACCTTTCATATAGATTGTTATAAGCTTATATAGTATATGCGATAATACACGAATAAGAAACGATTGTAATTTAATTGTGACATTTTAATAATATATTAATGTCGGAACTCAAACTTCGAAATATTTAATCATAAGTTTTTTGTTATTATTATTATTATTTTCATTAAATTTGAACCCTCAATAATAGGACCATTGGTTTTTTTTAAAATATACTTAATTAATTACTTAAGCTAAATCGCATCAATGTAATATTTTTCATAAATAAAACAATTTTTTAATGGTTTTTTTTTTTTGGTACCCAGTGCGTCGTGAAGATGCTCGAGTATATTAAATTTTGTTGGGTCTCTTGCGTGTATCTCTGCATTCTGTGATAATTCGTTTGATTTAAGTTGCAGGATAGGGATAGCCACATGTTTGGCGTATTCTTGGATGTTTCATATAAGATGGGCATGTGTGTATACTGTATAGTGTGTATGACCTAATTTGAGATGATTTAGTTCACCTTTGTCTCCTCGTTTGAGAAACCTTGGGGTCACACCCTCGCACCGGACTGATTGCATATTTGCATGCATTCTGGTGTTCCATAATATTTTCTCTATTCACTTCTTGCTTTATGAATTCATCTCATTCATATTCAACAAACTGATGTACATAAGTGGCACTTACAGGGAAATCCAAGATGTGACTGCGGAGCGGAGGCCCAGACAATGCATCACATATAGTCAGCGAATGTGGAAATAGGAGATTCACTGGAACTTTCGAAGATTTACATGCAGCAACGGACGATGCAGTAATATGGCTAGATAGATTGTGTACGTGGACATTTAACATCAACGAGAAAAGAAAAAAGAGAGAATAAATAAATAAAAATTATAATTAACTGACATATTGTTACCAACAATCCATCTTTTTTTTTAACTATTCATTTTTTAATCGTAGTGATTTAAGACGAACTCAATTTTCAAAATGAGAACTATTTATGTTATACTGTATTTTCATTTCCTATGATGGTCATTGTTCATACGAAAATAAATAAATTCATATATTCAATCCAGTCACCTTTTTTCCTAGTTAATTATGAATTGAAAATTTTTTATGATTGTACAATTTTAGTATAATTAATACATATATAGATAGATCCCCATACATTTTATATTTATATTATATTTGTAAAACCATTAATGTTTAATCCTGTTAGTTGTGCTTTAAGCATAATATACATTTTAATAATTCGGAAACTATATTAATTGAAAAATCAATTTAGTTAAACATCGGCATTTTTAAAAGGTCATCTTCTTAATAATGTATACTTTGTATAACATGGAAAAGAGCGAATATTATTTGAAAAATATAAGTTTGCACTGCCTCTTGACACTTTTTATGTAATATTATGGTATATAACAATCTAAACGATTGAAAACGTAGACCTCATAATAATAGGTACCTCTATATAGCATATTACTTAAGAATTACAAAAATCTAAATTCGATTACATTCGTTATTTTTTTATAAAGAAAAAAAATTGGGTGACATGAACGGTGGTGGAGTATTGAGGAATCACCCTGTATATCTCACTGGCAGCAGCCAACGGTCTTTATCCGATATAATTATATATATATATACTGCCCACCTCCACGGCCACCACCTGCACTATGTATATTATATACGGCACGTTGCGCGCGTGTGTGTTCCTTGTGTAGCAGCTTTTCCGTCTTGCTCGGTTGCGCGGCGTGTCTGTCCATTGGAAACTTATAACTTCCTTCAGTGTGTATGTGTGTGTGTGTGTGTGTGTTTATACCGTACCTTCGAGTTGCTTTGAATCTATGGAAGTAGATGGGCCATTATATAATAACAAATAAAATATGCATCCCCTGCAGTCCTCCTACCTATAGACGTCCCTTCCTGCGGTACCTATTACTGCTGAAATTGTGTACATATAAGAATAACAAATAATAGCTCTATGCGTCTTATTATTAAACTATATAGCTATATACTAATATACTTATTTTTTTTAATTAATAGCACATGAACGACCGCATCGTTTGTTGCTTTATTAATATTATTATAATCATTTTACAACAGGTGCTTTAGCGGGATTACGCATTATAGCGTGCAATGTACCTATATGCCGTATAAGCTACTTAGATTTTTTAAGAAACATAAAATTAATTAAATAGTTTTAACGATAAACAAGTGCATATAATTATTATATTATAAGTAAAGTAAGCCATGATTTCATATCCATACGATTTTCAAAATCTACAATCAATTTAAAAACTAAAAAGGATTTTGAAAAACCTTGTACCAAATAGATTTTTGAATAGTCAGTTTTTAACAATTGATGAGCAAAAAAATGTGGTAGTGATACTAAATATTGATATCATATATACCATAACAATGCATTTATGACGTAACGTCGACATTGCAAGGCTACATTAATTAATTCAAAGAAATATAAATATAGTTCATAAACAATTTGATTGATTATAACCACTAAAAATAAAGATACCTTTTTTACTTAGTTTTTTTTTTGTTTGGCCAAGACAATTTTTTAATGTAGGAATTCGGAATTTTGGAATTCTGGAATAATATTAATCTTTTTGTTAATTAATTTAATAACCTATTGATTTGGATTTTCAAGTATTTGAATTAAAGCTCTGATTAATAATTTACATTGCAATTGTTTGCATCAGTGTTGTAAAGGATTTTTGTTCCAATGTCCAAATAATTTTGATATCCCAACGCTAAATTCAGTACCTATACTTTTCCATAAAACAATAATATTCTTATAAGATTTCAAATAACGTGGGAACCTTTTAGTTTATTTCAAGTTGATTATTGCAGTCTGCAGATATGTTCTACTTGTATTATATTTTTGGTCTTCGGAGAAATGTTGGTACTTTTAATATGAGAGAGAAAATAGGGGTATTGAAAAATCAATTACATCACAGAAATTAGCTATATTTTTTGTTACTATTATTTTTTTCTAACCTTAAAGTACCTAGTCAAAGTAATATATACTTGAAACGCTTAATTTAAATATTATACTTGAGTGTATCGCAAATCGCAATGTATTATTCACTTTTCTGGTACCTATCATAGGTATATTTTATACGGTATTATAATATAGTTAACCTAGCTACGTATGTTTTCTATTGAAATAAGTTTCTTAAACACAGGACTCATCGTTCGTTATATAGAAGAAATTACCGTTTTCCTCCGTCGGACGGATATCGTGACGGCTCTTATATTAAAACACACGCGATTCCGGATTCGGTTTGTACAAGTACTTTGTGCCGTTGCAGCAGGTGAGTATCTACGTCACAATATTATAATATATATGCTATTTATAATAATATTATCTACGTTTACGGTCGTTCGAAATCGCATGTACCTGCATAACATATTATACATAAACGCATAATATGTCTGCTCGTACAAATCGTCGGACCGCTTATTATAACATTGTTTGCGCAAAATGCACACGACGTCCAAGCGCAGGTAGAGATACTTCCACACTCACTCACTCAAACACATAAACGCACGCGCGCGCACACACACACACACACACACACACACACACACACACACACACACACACACACACACACACACACACACACACACACACACACACACACACACACACACACACACACACACACACACACACACACACACACACACACACACACACACACACACACACACACACATACATACATACACATGATTGTGTGGGTATATTAAATGCGTACCTTCCTATGTGGCTATGTACAGAGTGATACATACCAAACGGCATGTACGCTATTAGCTCATTTTCTTCATCTTATTATACTTTTCGAATTTTGCATTTATTCAAAATATATTTTGATTTTTTGATTTTTAAATATAGTTAGGTAAGTACCTACCGTCAAAAATCACATTTTTAAATTCTTTAAATTTTTGTACTATGTCCTCAGGAATGTTCCGAGGAGATACAATACATGATAATGTTTTTCAAACCATACCCCTTTTTTTCTACAGTAAATTATTTAGCTAACATTTTGCCATATAACGAAAAGTTTTTGAGTTATTCTAAGACGTGGGAGTATCATGGTGATTCGAAAACAAAACAATTAAATAATATCAATCCATAAATGTTTATAATTTGTAAAAATTGTTCAAATATTATACTATCAATACTAAATCCATCGTAACATATTATGCTTTATAATTTTGTAAAAACATTTTTAAGGACTATAATACTCCTAATAGTATAAACATTTAAACAACTAAGAAACTTATTTTTCAAATTTTGAATTACCTACCTATATCAAAATTTAAAAAAAAATCAATTAATTAATTTATATCAAAAAAAGAGGGGAGTATGGATGTATTATTAAACAGAAATTTGAACCACCATTAGACACTTCTAAAGAAGTGAAAAAATCTGGATATTTTGAAAATGTTGTATTTACCTGCGAGCATATTATATTTAAAAATTCTAAAGATATTTGAATAAATAAATAATTAAATTAACAAATGGGGGTGTACGTGCTTGCAATGAATCACCCTGTATATACAGTATACACTCAACAGCCGTCACTCTGATTGCGAATCGACGCGCATCGCCACTAATTACACTTAAAAACGATATAAACATTATAAACACACACACACACACACACACACACACACACACACACACACACACACACACACACACACACACACACACACACACATATTATCTATAAGTTCGCCCTGCAGGAAACGAGTCGTTAAACGCGCATTTCGTACATTATACGTATTAGAATATGAAAGTAGTTTGCTAACGTCAACCTGATGATAATATACCTCTATACGCTTACACACAGTTACACCTAGAGATGTCTTATCAATTATATTATGTACCTTGCATGATGTGTCTCCACACACACACACACACCTATCTAAGACGCGAAGATTCCCGTTTTCTATATGTTGTATATATTATGTATAGGGCTCGAGAGTTGTTGTTAAATTTGCTTATATTTTGTGGCTTATAAACCTATTAAAAAGATTTATTTCAGCTAAGTAACAACTAGAAATTAGTTTAAGACTCTACGAAAAAAAAATACTTAAAGTTTATGGGTTGCATATTTTTAAAAGGATATACTATGATATTTTTTAAACTGTTGTGTGTGTGTAAATTTAATCATTTTTAAGACCTCGAGATTTAGGTTAGGTTGGTTAGGCGTATGTCTAATAATAATATACACAAAAATCTATGGTACAACACATATTTGAAGGACACTGTTTGCTGCGTGAAGACCTCAATATTTTTATATTCTGAACGGAGCGATGAATGAATTGATTTTAGATTTTTAGAATATTGTGAATGTTTTTGTTTTGTGTGTCTGTGTACACGATAAGTTATTGAAATAATCTTTCGATTTTCAACTTCAGTAGCTTTTCCAGTTGGAAAGTGAATCTAGTTGGAGCAATGGACGGTAAAATTTTGAAATTTCTAATAGTTTCAAAAGCATTGAGATTAAGAAATAACGTGAAGTTTTATGCAAAATCAATTTTTGAAAAGATCGATTTTAGATATTGGTGTAACTTTAAGACCAATTACCTTAGACACATGAAATTTGCACTGAATGTTTATAGTAGTTTTTTTTACATGATAAAATTTTCAAAATATTTTAAATCTTTTTAAGTTATTTAAAGGTATTTCAAATTTTTAACCAATACAGTAATCTACTTGCAACGTACTGTACAGTAGAGTGACATACTCTTATCCGCTTTTAAACATTGGTGGGCAAGTGAATGAAAAAAAGAATTTACTTGTGTTTGTTATTTATGTTACAACTTCTACCGTACAATTTATTATTTTATGAAGAATACATGTACCTATATAAGTTTAAATGTAATATGTGGAGATAAATCTTGACAAAACTTGATCAAAAATAAGTTACGTATAGGTAGTTAATTTTTTTAAATTATTAACATGACTGTCTGTTATTAATGGAGTCTAGGAGTCAATAACATTTATTCTATAGGTATTGTTGCAAATTAACTCTAATGGTTAAGGTTATTAATTACACATTTGTTGCGACTAAATGATTAAACCAAGAAATCAATTACAATTTTCATTGAACGTATATTTTCCAAATTAATTGGAAAAAATTAAGTTCTCACAATGAATAGGTAATTTGAACATTTGACCATAATTAAAATGTTAATAGTTAATTAGAAAATAACTAACTAGTCAAGTTAAAAACATTACAACATTTAAACTTTTTAACCACATAGTAAGAAGTTAATGTATATTGTGCCCACCTTTGTACATTGTCTTATTATGTTATATATGGCTGCTAATCGCAACTCTTTTTTTCTAGTTTTACGAGAATAATAAATCGTTTTTGTTGAAATCAATTAACATCTAATTATATATTAACAGACTGTAACACTTTTAATTATACGCGCATGTGGGTATACAAACAGCGTTTAAAACGAGTAATCGGTTTATAAATATAACGTGAATACCTAGTCCTATAGATAGGTAGGTACTCGAAAATAAAAATATATAACAAGTTATTATTATTAATGATGTATATATTATATATAGGTGGGAATGTGTAATCAAGATTTATGCGTCAACAAAGTTAATTACAAACAAAAAATGTTTGGTTAAAATTTGATGCATTATTAATAATTATGGAGTACTCATTCAGGCGTCTTGTATATAAAACAGAACTTCCTATTTTTAAGTCGTATACTGCAGGTGTCTTAATAATAGTTGTTTTTTTTTATATGCATGGTACTTTGTTCAAACCGTTCTATAAAATAAACTAAACTTTTTCCTGAATCTTATAAGGGTAAACAAATGTATTTTATAATCGTTTTACTTTCACCGAGAAAAATTGATTTTCAATTTCCATAACCTAATCCTCTATAACATCAAACATTTTAATAAATGTAGTGTGATCACTGTGATCCAATCAAAACAAAATGTATGGGTGGAATGATGTATATATATATATATATATATATATATATATATATATATATACTATATTATATATTATATAATTTCGTGTGTTGTTTTATATTTTATTTTGAAAATCTGAACAGTCTACTTGACTATTATTAAAGTCGAGAACGCACGATTTAGGCAACTGGGCAAGGAAATGTAATTATTGAACGTCGTTGAACTTAAAACAAAGATTGTTAATAATAATAAAAATTTTTTACATTCAATTGATGAATCATTCTGGTATTCGCGAGCCTTGAAAAAAATGTGCAAGCAAATAATATGCTTATAATCATGGCCATGAGCTACACGTGGTAAATGCCATGGTATCAGACGTATACAATATAAATATAATATAATACTATAAATAAAAAGCAAATTTGTTTTGTATATTAAGGTGTTATAGGTATACAGGGTGTCCCGTGAGGATATAAACATTAGCCGTAGAGGGGGGGGGCTCGCCGCCCGGATAAAACCAGTTTTTGGGCTTTTATCAATAAATTAAAAAAATTATTAAAAATCATATGATTAATGAAAATAAAATGATGAAAGGTCAACATTTTTATCAAAATAAACTCTAAAAAGAGGTACCTTTATTTTTTTTTTTTAAATTTAAAAATTTAAAAATAGTTGAAAACATTTTTACCAAAAAATTAAATAAAATACATGTAGTACTTGTCTAAGTGATTTTAATAAAAAAAAAAAACAGATTTATGATATATTTATTATCTTAGGAGATATCGCAAATCTTGTGTGACACCTCTATATTTTTATCTTCCACATAATATTATAATCAGTCAATGATGAAGTATTAGATAAAATATATCATGATGGCAATCAAACAATAAATAAATAATGATGTTGTTCATAATTAGCTTAAAACTTTAATATGCGTTTCATTTTCTACGTATATATTTTTTTTAATTTCAGATACCTATTAAATTTCTAGATACACCATAGTAGTTTGCGTGGGCCGACTCTCCGCTTCTTGAAAAGCGTTGGTGAGCGAAGAATGTTAGCTGGGGCAGAGTGCCAGAGTGCCAGAGTACCGATAGAATTATATTGAAATTATTGAATTAACAGATATATCCAAATTTTCAATAAGTGAAAAAGATATTATAATTTTAGAACAACGGGTGCTAATTTTTTTTGATCTTACTTTTAATTTTTAAATGCTTTATATAATTTTATCGTCAACGAGACAACGATCTCGGCCCAAAATATATGCTAAAATATAAAATACTGACTTGGGCACCCTATATAAAAACAAAAAGATAATCTTAAGAGCTCAGGCTTCACAAACTAAGACAACTAATCCAGTCGAAGATGTCACTAAAAATAATATGATAATTTACATACAATTGATTCGTCTTTAAAAACGTTAACTTGATTGTGTTAAGATTGAAAGATTTAGTAGTGTCCATGGTCGCCCCCCCCCCCCCAAAAAAAAAGTTATCACAATTACTTTTAGTAATATTATTTGTATACAGATTGTTCATTTTGTGAGTGTTTTAAAAAAAAAAATCGTCAACACTAATTTTCTGAAAATGTGGCGTCATTTAGTTTGAATATACCACAAAACATACTTTCTTCGTGTTTACAACAAAATTTACTCTCAATATTATTTCAATACATTATGCTTAAAATAATATGCAAAGAAATACACTATAGTTCACTCATTGTATAGTATACGGTGATTTGTGTAGGTACTACGCTTACGATTTCATATTATTTTAAGAAGCTATATTATATGGCGTTTTCGATGTAAGAATTTCGCATAACTTTGTTTAAAAATAAAAATGTATTAATTTCTATGTATTTAGGCTAAACATTTTAATGATTGGAAAAATGTACAAAACGAAAAAGAGTTGAGAATCTATCATTACATAAAATAATTACTTTTTCACTAAAAAAGAAATATTATCATAAACGACTTAAATTAACTACTTTGTAATAAATAGAAAAAAAAATATCGTTTGTGAAGCGATTTGTGTGGACATGACTATACTGAGACTGACCTAATTCGTAAAAGGACGCATTGAAAAAAAAATACCGATAATCGAAACCATCCAATTTATACGCATTTGCATGATTTTAGGGAAACCCGAATTAGCATTATTATTATTATTGACAGGCACGTCAGGCAGTACCTATAATATAATTATTATGTGTTATGAACGTATACCTACACCGGATTTTCGATGTACCAATTTTGCATAACTTTATGGAAAAATGAAAACCGACTAGTTCATATGTAGGTACCTATAATAATTGCAAGACCGCAAAACGAAAAACGGGCTGAGATTCTTTTACGGATAGCCGCGAGTGGCGAGCTCTGCAGCTATATATGCCATTACGACTGTCATTCATGTTGATCGGGATATGCGCGCGTTTGCATAAATAAATCGATGGTATCGTAAATTATCATAAGCTCGTTGCATCACCAACACAAACGTGAACGGTCGGCGATACACTGCTATAATATTATGTGGATACGCATGCCATAGGTATAATGTATAATAATATTAATATATAGGTATTATAGGTGTACGTGATGGTGCACTGAAAACGACGAGTGACTGAATAAACAGAACGTTTTTTCAATCGATTTAGCATTTTATTCATTTTTACACAATACTACAGTCAAAGCAAAAGTATAATAACGAATAATATTATGAGTAGGTACTAGGTATATACCATAAGTGGCCAAATGGTTGATCTCAGAGGATTTCAAAGTCGATGTCTCTATATCTATTAGAACTTTTCAATTATTATTAAACAATTTGAGGGATACATAGGTATTAGGTAGGTACATATTTCCGATTGACCTGTCTGTGTGAAATGGCATTTTTTCACATCAAAAATAAAAAACTGAATACCAATAAACTACCTACATCACTTACTGATGAATGCTGATGTTCTAGAGCAGCGTTTTGGTATAGAGAAGTTAAGATATATGCAATAAATTACATGCTTCTACGCCAACAGTATAATGTTCATTTATTTTGAGGTGATTTACAAATTTACTCTCATACTTGAACACTCATACTTAGAAAACTTTACACATTAATTTTATATATGTATGTTTAATGTTTATTATATAATATTAGTGATAAAAACTTTGAAATATTTTTTTTACGTTAGTTAGGGCTTATTGCACCAATAGCTTGCTAATAGTTCATTTAAAGTGTGGTTTAACATTTATGGCCTAGGTATAATCATAAGCGGGATACTAAATACACGTGTGCACACGATAACAAGTATCTAAATAATAATAAGTATCTAATGCAGATTAAGTGGTCACTACACTCGTATGTGTTGTTTCCGCCTTACAAATGCATAACATAGCAAAAACTGTTTTGTGCAGAATAGAACCACTCAGACTATAAAGTCCAAGCAAAACAACTACTATAAAGAGGAGAACATATTTTACTGTGCAACGTAGATAGGTAGTTCTTATTTTTTCGATATCACAAATATGAAAAAAGTTGTTTAAGTTTGAAAAACTCGAAAATAATGAATTTTTAAGAAATAAGAACTTTTCTCTTATTGAAAAATAAAAACAAAATTGCACAGTAATGTTCTCTTCTTTTTAGTGTGAAAATTTAATTACTCAGCTTGGACTAAAGACCGAGTGGTTCTATCCCTCGTATCACGCACTGATAGTTATTTCTATCAAAAATTATTAACATTATAATATCAACTATAATGTACAACGACGAATATATATTTATATAATTATATTCTTTACATAATGAGCTAAAATCTAAAATAACGTACGGTTATTAGGTACATGGTTTAATTAGTATATAAGTCAATATTCAGTAATAGCTCAATACTCTAAATATGTTTCTTTGGTACATAGGTATATAAGGAGAAGTATTGGCAACATAGTTCCTTCTCCGGTCCTCGATACCATAGAAAAAAAAAAGGTACATAGGTATATAATTGAATGGTTAGGTAAACGGACAATTGGTCACCGCATAAAAATGTTGTACGCGTACAATCGATCCCAGTCATAATTTTATCACGGACAATTATTGGTCCCCGGTCAATATTTTACGATATTAGGTCAATATTAGGTATGCGAATAGGTATAATAGTCAATCCCAGACAGCATTTTGTAATAATTTTAAATATTATTATAATAACGTTTTACTAATTTTATTCGTTATTATAAATTATAATGTTAAAATAATATTTTTAAAGAAAAAAGATATTACAATAAAGCTCGTTTTGATGGATTATAAATTTTGAAGTATAACACTATACTAGCATTACAATACTAACTATTTTTAGTAAACTGTAATAAAATATTTCCCTTGACAAATAATAATCTTTTATTGCTGACTGACCAATCTTCCTTCATCAGTTATCGCTGTACACCCGTCTAGTTCGTACTATTATACTAATAATGAAAATAATAGAATGATTTAAAACTAGGCACGGAAAAATAAAATTGGGATACCAATATATATATATATATTGATATAATAATACCATTTATGTATATATTATATGAGAACGTTTTATGCTAAAAAAATATTTTGTATTTAACTTTTAAGCCGGGGACCAATTGTCCGTGTATAAAATTATGAAGAGGGGGACCAATTGTCTGCATTCTGTGTTTTTTTGCAGGGAACAATTGTCCGGGGACCGTAAATCCGTATGGTTACAGTAAGACCGCAAATAATGTGCATACAATCATCAGGATCATGTTATTGCAGACGCATATAATGTATCTCTCGTGACTATTGGTTTCCCAATAAATGAACATCACCCGGTTTCTCCGAACTCAATATTGTGTTCTTTTTTTTATACAAACACAAAGTACCTTAAAACCAATTCATTTACGAAATATCCATTTAATCTTACAATATAATAGGTACCAGGTAGTAGGAACACAACCTCTGTGGAAAACTGAGACAAAAAATGTGCATATAAACTGTGGTCGAGTTCAAACACCGCGCGTTATTGATTTCACTTCAAAAAGGTCGATAGAAAAAAAAGCTTACTCAATCGGCCATAGTAGAGAAAAATAACGCATAAAATTCTTAATCTACCGATTAATAATAAAATAATACATTTTTACCAAAAGTTTTGGCAATAGAACTAAATTCTGTTTTAAATTATTATATTATCACTTAAATGAAACCAAAATTACTCAAGTTTACCAAGGATAAAATTCTTATTATAACACGTATATATATATAAGAAAGAATTATAATTTAATTATTATGATGTGTAATTATATGAAGGCTGATGGAATTTTTGGTACTTTTCGGTTATCGTACCTCCAACAGTCGGCCGGCCGACTGCGGCGACGGTCGGGATACCTATACCGATTCCGTTCTCGTACCCCATTATATTTATCTCAATATTGTCAAGTTTTATTGCCATACGAATAAATAAATAATTGCCAAAAATATAATTTATTTTAATAAAATAATATAATATGAAATTATATGAGTACAAAGAAATTATAATAAAATATGAATACCAATAAAGTATAATAAAACATCAATACAAAAAAAAATTATATTAAAGTATTATTACCAATACAATATGAATACCAAAAAAATTATTGTAAATAAAAAATATTTTTATGATGGAAGCATTGAGATAAATATAATGGGGTACGAGAACGGAATCAGTATAGGTATCCCGACCGCCGCCGCAGTCGACCGGCCGACCGTTGGGGTACGATAACCGAAAAGTACCGAGTTTTTTTATGTTTTAGGTTTTGAGCGGATCACGATGATTATTTTAATTTTAGAACGATGGATTTTTTATGAATCAATGAAAATGCTTTGATTTTTAACTTTCAGGGTGATGTTTGCTATTTAATTGATGAATTTAGATAAAAGAAATTAATTGTCAATTATTATTGTCATGGTTGAGAAATAATAACGAAACATTTAATATAATCAAACATATCTAGATTTAAGTGAGAGAAGTACTTCCTATGCAGCTAGGATAAAATCAATTATGTAGATAACGATATAGCTGTGCTTCATCGCCTCAGATTGAAAAATATTTATGATTTTCTTTTCTTTTCTCACCAAACTTGAGTAATAAAAGTTTTAATTTACGTTTTTGAATTAGGTACGCACAACAATAATTTCCCACAAAATCAAATAAGCATGGAGAGATCCAAAAACGTTTACCATCACTTTTCCATTAATGAATTAAATTTTTTTTGCAAATATTTATAGTCTGTTACTTCAGTAAACTTCCAAGCAATGTTTGTTAACTAGCTTGAAAATTTTTTCCTGAAAAAATTCAAACAACATTAATTCATAAACTGAGCAAACAACAGATCTCACCAGCCTTATTTAACTAAGAAAAAATAATAATAAATTATAGCTGATATTAGACGATCACTGATAAAGGCGAAGGACCTCCAAAATCATTGATAATGTGGAAAAGTCACGCCTAAACTAATAAAACAAATGGTTGTATTCCGGAAGATGAATGACTGGATAAGAGACAGACTGCTTTTAAATAGTATTCATATTCAGAAAGGAGCCGTTCTATGGTTATGAATCCTCAAAATATCTAAGTGTTCATTCTTGAGTGATAATTTTTAGAAATCTATATTTTTATACTATCTTTCCAGTTCCCATACTATTATACTAAAATAGTTTTCTATAAAATATCTTTATTTTTTTTATTAATTGGTATTAATTGCTGGTTGGAGCTATGAATATACAGGGTGATTTTTTTATCATGAACCACTCATTATTTCAAAAAGTATCAATGTTTTTTAAAATATTTTTTTACAAAGTTTCATATTGTTAAAAAAACAACGTTTTTATGAAAAAATTATATTTTTTAATATTTTTTATCCTTATAATTTTTTAAGTTTTTTACTTTTTTGAATGGCAACCTAGAGTTTTAATTTCATATTCCAAAGCAGAATATTTTTCTAAGTATTTTGATACGTAAAAATCGAATTTTGGAAGAATAGTTCATGAGTTATAAGTATTTAAAGTTTAGACAAGCGGAGTAGTGGACAAACATTTTGCGGGGTAACCCCGTACCACTCCACTCCGCCAATCTAAACTTTAAATACTTATAACTCATAAACTACTCGTCCAAAATTCGATTTTTACGTATCAAAATACTTAGAAAAATATTCTGCTTTGGAATATGAAATTAAAACTCTAGGTTGCCATTCAAAAAAGTAAAAAACTTAAAAAATTATAAGGATAAAAAATATTAAAAAATATAATTTTTTTATAAAAACGTTGTTTTTTTAACAACATGAAACTTTGTAAAAAAATATTTTCAAAAACATTGATACTTTTTGAAATAATGAGTGGTTCATGATAAAAAAATCGCCCTGTATTGCAGATTATATAATGTGTGTTTTTCGATCTGACTTCATTCGACTAGACTTTGTAAACGTAATTACCTACTATAAGGTTTCGTTTATACATTTGAATGGAAGTTGTTGACAAGACGGGTTTTTCAAGCCAGTATTTTCTGTTATAACCCAATTCAAATATACTTATAAATACAAAACAAAATTAGGAAACTGTAGAATTAATAAGTTTGATTTAACTTAAAAGACTTATTAATAATGTGTGGAATTTCGAGTATGATGATGACAATCAAGACGCATAATCTAGCATCTAGAATATATAATATTAATATTCCAAACTGTTTTTTTCATAGTACTATTTTTTCTTATTTTGATATTAGATCATAAGAAAAATCTACTGTTACAAAATCGTAGTGTCACACAAATAATTATTATGACAATGATATATGTTGTTAAATATGTTGACCCTTTTTGAATTGTTTACAGACAAATGTTGATATATTTTTTTCATTAATTTTTATTGGATTTAGTTTTAAAATTGTATAGATAACATTATACACCATAATATCATTATAATGTTTGCTGCACCCACACACAAGCATTACATATTATTATTTTTTTAAATAGTGCATAAAACTTTAACATTTTATCTAGATAAATTTATGGATTTTGTGGCTGTATACCGACGTAAAGTTCTGATTCAGCCGTTTTGATTCTATAGGGAAGAATTATTTTTATGTAATATATCTGTACAAAGCAAAAAAGCTTATTATTGTTATTATTATTCACACAGTATTTATTTAAATACTCGCGGGCCTGTTCATGTGTTCAATGTACATCTGCATGATCGTGATTATTTTAACGAGCGTTGTTAGCCGAACGTTTATTTTATGAACTCGCTACACCTTGTCCATCAGCTGCTTCTGACAAACATTACTCCACACTTCAATATGTCCGCTTTGCAGGAATGTGCAACCAAATTTAAATTTCTCAACGGGCATATTGTTACTGCGATCGATTCTCCGACTCTTATTCATAATCAAGTAGTCAATTCAGTATTAAAATCTATTTGCTTTGTAGGTATTATTAGTTTATTACTGTTCGTATGACGCTCCTTCCTTATTCTAGACATTCCTGCAGTATTTATGATATGTGACACACAAACTATATGTGAAACAAACATCTCAGACTTTTGGGATAATTATTGTAGGGTTAAGGTTAGATCATAATTTTGTCTTATAATTCTTCGGTTTGTATCACTATTATACGGTATACAGAATACATGCCTTGGGGAATTAAAAACGTGAGACCAAAAGAATTTGACACCAAATTTACACTTAAATGGTACGAGTATAATTTGAATTCAAGTATAGATTTAAAAAAAAAATACATAAATAAAAAACGTATAGGAAATATTGTACATGTTTAACTCATTTTGTATGTCAAATGAGTAATAAGTAGAGCCCTAATAAGTTGACTTATTGGTCAATTATTAATTAATAGCAAAAAGTAATAAACATAACCTTCATTAAAATAAAATGCAATAATATACCACCTAAAAACCTAATTATTGGCGAAATAGAAAAAAACCAAATAAATGACATAATTGCAAATTTAAGAAGTAAATTATTGTAATGTGCAATTTATGTGCAAAATAAGTTTGTTTAGCGTGGAAATGAAGAATGATGATCTCACAAAGAATCCAATTCGTGCGTAGGTACCTACTTAGAAATCGTTATGGCCGACGAATACTAATAATCGTGTTAGATTATAAAGGAATGCATACAGTAGTTAAACCTTTATTATATATTATTGCTATATAGAGCACTTTTTTTTTTTAAATTAACTAATAACTAACGGATATCTTTGATATACTAAATTATTGTGTCTGCAGTGGAGGGTATAATATTATTAAAAAGTTGAGAAAAAAATCACAGGCTTTTTGTCTTATAAATAAAAGGAAACGCTTCAGTGCCGGATACTACGCAGACGAGGATGAAGTAATTAGAAGAAAAATCAAAAAAATAACACCCTCCCCCTCCCACAAAAATCGGTGTATTATAACGTGGCGTTTCGAACGCGTGCCTAATCTGTGATTTATATTGTTATTATTATTATTAGGTCTGGTGGTTTATTTTAGTCCGTTTCTCTAGGCCGCGGGTTTGAAAACATGGAAAAAAAATTCAAGTAAAAGCTTTCGAGCGTACACCTTGTACGCGGTGCGGTCCTCCGCAAACGAGACGCATTCGGTGCGTATCGGCCGAAGAACTGTATTACGATCGTATAATATACATTTACGCATTATTATTATTATTATACAGAGGTTCCGATCAATTAGGCTTGTCGCGCACAAGGCACGTGGCTCCCGGGCCGATACGCCGGTAACACCTGCCTGTGCGTCGTCGTTTTTCCCGGTTTCGGTGGCGTGCAGCTGCTCTGTTCCCGCGTGGCATATATTATACAGGGTGATCTGCCACTGAGCGCGATACTCACTTCGCATACTTGGGTAAAACGCTTAAAAAGTGTTTGGAATATGCATTCGTATATACCTCAAAACTATTGCATTCCGAGAAAAAGAGCGATTTCGAATAATACAAATGTATCTATTCTAAAGCATTAAAATCTTTTTTTTTTTATATATATATATTATGTTTAAAAAAATGATACTTTTATACGGAAATGTTTGATATGATAGATTATGTTAAAATATATCGAATTTGTATATAGTATAACTGTGATCATTTATGATCTACAGCATAAAAATAGAATATTAATATAACAAATATTATTTAAATATTATTCAAGTAATCCGAATAAATTAGATATTATTAATAAATTTGTCCACCACAATATATTATTATCCACCTGCTACGTAAACAAAATATTTTTGTATTTTATTAGGCGGCTATTGAGCCAGGGCAAAAATATAAAATGTTTAAGGTTTAATGGAAATCGAACCACATATGATATATTTATAACTTAAATTAATTTAATGCATAAGACAAATATAGTGTCCTTTAATAAGGTCTACATTCTACACAGCAGATCTTCTAAAAATAAATCACGTATAGAAACCTCGTAATATACGCTTATATTATGCTCCTTAATAACTATAAAAAAAGTTCAAAAAATAATAATACGAGTATATACCTAGTTAAACAGTGGGCCAGTTACCAATTGCACCTTTTATGAATGTAAAATTGTAATGGCCCTATGCAGCTACAGTGCTATACTAATTTTTGGAAAAAGATCAATCGTTTCCCAATTCTCCTTCACCAATATTTTTTATTCTTATTTGGTAAGTACCTACTGATTGTTAACCATGGTTATAATGCAAGAAACGTACTAATTTAATTAATATTGTATAGCGAACAGTAAGACGCGATTACCGTTTAAATAAAATCTGGTTGACATCGGGACACTCCATGTTGAATGGCATTGATCGAACATCTGAGTGTTTTATAAATATGATCTTGGAACACTGCGTACCTCCTTATGTACCAACTACCTGCTTGAAAATTGCAAAAATCAGCGTTTGAATAAATTATTCCGTACACGGGGATGAGCTCGCTCGGGGACACACCCTGTATAATATTATTATTATTATGTACGCGCGCCAGCACCATCACTACCTATACACCGAGCCACTGACGCTGCTCAGGACGAGTGACGACCGTACAATATTATTATATTCCTCCGTGTCGATACATACATTACGCCGATCAACCGTCATAATAATAATAATATATAATATGCACCGCTGGTCTCGTCCCTGCAGCAGTGCTTTGCCGGCCAGCGATCGGCTCTCGTACGTATAATACACATTGTCTTTATACGGTATTGTGTCATATTATTATTATTTTATTGTTGTCGTGTTATTCCGCCGCCACCGAGTATTATATCGTTCACGTATGTATTACGATGTACGTGTACGTCGTAAAACACATGCGTCCGCGCGTATACATATTTGACATTTGTACCAAATAATGGAGACAAATACGTACTTATCATTATAGTCAGTAAAGGCTATACCAGGGGTGGCGAACCCACTGCACGCGTGCCAAAAATGGCAAGTTTGTTATAAATTTCAATGGCGCGCGAAAAATCAAAATTGTGAAAAATTATGATATTTTTAAAATGTAGCTTGAAAAAAAATTCAAAGAAACAAATTATATGGGTGGATTTAAAAAATTATAATATTCCTATGTAAAATTGATTATGTTACAATATTTATTATGTTCTATTTAACCTATACCTATATAAACATCGAGCACGTGAAAAATTTTCAAGCCCTAGACTGCAAACATTTGGCACTAGATCAAAAAAACGTTCGCCACCCCTGGACTATACTCATTATAAATCTACTGGCTTGCATAGTTACAACAACATAACATATATATCTTCCATTCAATGTATTCATTTTATTTAATTCATTATCGTCTAAAGATTTTTCTTAAACAATATTAATAGAAAATTAGAACTTATTTTTATATTTATCTATACATATTAATGGGATATTTATATTTTAATTAAACATTTGAATATCCACATACCACCCCATTTTAGTAACTGGGGATGATTATCAACAATTATTTCAAATATTTCAGCCATTCAAGGGAATTCTTGTCAAGTTAACGTTTCCGGGAATGACTTTTTTTAAATTCCTATTTTTAGAACTATTAAATTATACACAAGATCAATACTACAAATGAAAATTCATTGTATTATAATGGTGCATAAAGGCGTTCAATGCAGAAATTACTTGTTCTACTGTTAGATGTAGTGTTGGTCGGTGGACTATGAAAATAATTTGGACCGGGAAAACTATTTGATCGGCCCTAAAATTGGTTTGTCCTAGATATACCGAGTGGTTATTTTAGGATATATAAATAAATGGTTATTTAGAAGTTCTATGGAATATATTATGCTGCCCTATTAAATGAATTATTACTGAAGAAAATAAATGTATACATATATAAGTACATTTTATCTAATAAATTTATTTTATTTTTAACAATGTCAGTGATATCTTCAACATCAACATATTTATAGAGCAATAGAACAGGAATGCCTCTAATTATTAATTATGATAAATAGAAGAGTATCCGCTGCCCACTACCAGCCGCGGCCCACCGGGAATAATCCCGATACACATATATATATATATTTATGTATATCCCACCAGTAAAGTCCTCAGTCACTGGTTTGTAGATGTATCAACATTTTCAAAAAATCATCTGCTTGATTATAATATTATTTACAGCGGTTATAAATTTATAATACAAGACTGACCCGTTTTAATTTGAAAAATTATAGTTTAAGTACTAAAAATATTAATAATCAATAATTTTTAAAAATTCCAAAACCATGATGCATCAAAACTAAGCAAAAAATATTATTATTAGGATACAGAGGTGAAGGGAGCTGATGAGCGTACTCGCCGATTCATCCTATTTATTTTTACGCCTGTGCGCGTAATTTTAAAATGTATTACCTATATTTTATAACCACGAGTATACTTGTGGGGTGCAGTATAAAATGTGTGACAAAAACGATGAGGATTACGCGTCGAGTTCTTAATGTTCTTAAATATAATGTAGGTAAGCTGGTATCCATGGTTATTATGCGATCTTCCCCAACTTTGAAACGTAAAATTTGAAATACCCGCTGTATACATAATATATCTATATTGTTGTAAACGCACCCCCGTAGGTGTGAATATCCTTAGTCGTAAACCCTGCATAGGGGCAACTGTGGGGTAAAATTTATCTTTGGGGGTTGCCATCCCCTATGTATAAATTTGCACGGTTTGATGAAACTCAGGGGGGGATTACCGTCCCCTCTATAAACATATATTGTAATCAACACGTCGTGTATATCTGAAATAATTCAATACGATAATGCTCTGCAGATATATTCGTGTTTACTAAAAATGTTTGAATACGTAAATAAACTATTCTATTGTGTATTGCGAAATTGTGCTTGTCGCTTTGATCATAATAAATTGTATTGAATAAGTGTGTTTTCTTAGTTTTCTGTGCATATCTATTATATCTATACACAGAAGACAGTTATAATATGTAATCTGCTATTGCACAGTAATGGAAAATATAAAATGGTGTATAGGACTATAGAATAGGAATATACAGAATATTGTATTTAGAATCATTTTGTGTGGGGCGATATTATGTATATTTCATATTTATCACAACATAAAAAATTTGAAAAACAAACATTTATATCTCATGATACTTATATAGTTATAATGTTTTATACAAATTTATTATTTTTCATAATTATATGCCTAAATGATAATTATACTTATCGTACTATACAGTTGTATGTAAAACCGGATAAAATACAACAGAATTGAGGTAGTAAAATTCTGTCACAAGACAAAATATTTTTTTTACTTACAATAGAAAACGCTCGATATAAAAGTATACGGAACATATCCCAATTCATTTCTATACCAAAATGACAAATACGTACCATAAAAATATAAACAAAAAACAAGCTAACATGGTGAAAAAAGTTTCTGGGGATAAAAATATATTACCCATGGCAGTAACGCCAGTACATGGGTTTTAGTATTATAAAATACCATCTAACAATCTGTGACAATACTATAATAGTATAGGTCTTTTGAAAAAATAATCCCCTTTATTAAAATCGATCAATATTTAGACTGAATACAACTAGTTGTGATCCAAAGATAACTTCAAAAAAAAGTCTGATCCGAATTTTGGTCTGAAATTTTTAATTGCATCATATCCGAGTTGTCAGATACATACAAAATACATTAAGTACCTAGAAAAATAAAAGTTTTTAACCTAACTGTAATACTGATACTACACACAGCTCTAAGCACAAATGGAAAGGAAAATTATACGTCACAGTGAACAATATTGGATACGGTTTTAATTTTTAATGAATGTCACGAAAATTCCCACCATGTTACAGTTATACGCTGAAAGGTATCCCCGATAGAAATTAAGACATCAACCAGCACATATTCATTTTCTACACCTTGAAAATCAAATTTGAACTTAGGGTTCATTTAGTAAAGTAGAGGCCAATACAGCAAACAGAAATTCAAGCTAACGAAAAAATTGAAGTTTATGTATCCTGTATTCAATCAAAAATAATTTTATAATGATACTGAAATTTTTAAATTTTTGAAAATTAAAGAATAATCTTTTCTGTTTCAACTTCCACACGTTGCAAATCAGTCAAGTTTTTGATAAAAGAAAAATGTAAACATAAAAGTTGCTTAAAAAATTGGACTATCCAAATCTGGTGTTAAAAATACCTGTTGTTATACTATTTGAACAAATACAAGTTATATTGCACATGCGCAGACTGAAACAAAAATAATATGAAAACTCGAAAATTATCAAAAAATGTGTATTTCAGTAGGTATTCCATAATCCATATACCCCCTTTAAAACCGTATTTCAGTCCGACGTAACTGAACAGAAATATTTCGTTTACCATTTGAGTGAAACACACTGTATAAGATGTATAATATAATATTATTATAAGTTATTGATAATGTACGTGTCTGTCGCGTTATTGCCTATATAGCTGTCACCTATCACGTGCATAAACAATGCGTATAGGTGTTATAATGCCTACATCTCATTTTTATACTTTAGTTTTATTTGTTTAATGTATTTTAATTGATTTAAGCCAATGTTTTTTAAATTTTTTCGTGACCACCGAAGAGAATAATTCAAATAAACAACAATGTCAATCAACAATATTAAATAAAAAATAGGTAGTATAGTATTACGATTTACGATGAATATATACTCGTATAACCTGACATATTAATAAAATATTTATTATATATATATATAAGAATATATAAGAAAAATTGCATGCTGACTGGAGACGTTTGGAGATCCTATATTATAATTTAATGAAAACAGTGTTTAAGTGGCAAAAGACCCATTTGCAGACCAAAAAAAAGGTGAATAAACAAATTTGAAAATAATTTAATTGGATCATAGGATAGAGATATGCGGAAGCAGGTAGTGTTGAGGTATTCTGTCTTCTATGATTGTACCTGATGGACCTCAATGGCCTTTGAATATATGTATTTGGTATATAATACTAAAAGTTTAAATTTCTATTCTCGTAAATAGGATTAGCCGTTGAATTTACAGAGAATTTATAACCATAAAAGTATAGTTTACAAAACAAATGCACTAAGCATATACCATAATAACATGAAAATAAACTGAATAAATAGACTATATTAGCACAGTCGCTTAGACAAACTAACTACTAACACCTCCGCTCGAAAAAAATTGAAGATTTTGTCTCAAAAATGAAAACATTATCTATATGATTTATCTCAGATAACTTTTTTTTATTGAAGCAGACGGATAAAAAGATGCTTAAATTATTATCATCATCTGGATAAGAATAATAATCAGATGAATATTTTTATCTAAGTATAATATACAACACTACACATTCGACATCAATTCTACCATCATACACTGGTTGTCCACTTCTGCACACGACAGATGACAACCATAAAAAAAATAAAACTTAAGTAGACAACTAACTTGTCATCAAACGAAGACGACGAACGACGACGAACGACGACGCACACAGCAGTCTGTTCATCTGTTATTATTGTTATTGACGTAAGTGCACACGAATATTTTTACATTATATTAATAATATATAGGACACATAGGAGGTACCTATAATATTATGTGTGTCGCCGATGTGGGTATTTTCACAAACCTCATGTTCGTTGCCGGTTTGGGCACCTGCTCGATGCGGGTGCGTGTGCGCTTGCAGGATATCGCGTATATATAATAATATTCGTATGGTTTGGTGGCGGCGTGCGTCCTTTGCCCATATTATTTTCGGGCGCGTGTCGAGGCGATCGTATTTATAATAATAATAATATCGTACGTACACAATATAATATTATGTATGGTTTGACAAAAAGGAAAAAAATAATAGTAATAATAAACCGTCATATCATCCACCGGCCACGGCGGGGGGGCCTAGCTGTGCTGACGACGAATGCTTATATATCCCAAATAATTCGACGACATACGAAACGCCGAATGGTGCACTAAATACCTGGTGCACAGCGGGAGTGTCGAACTGCACTTTATGCACTAAATCCAAACCGAAATGCTCGAATAGCATTCGGATTAAAAAACGACAGGTAACGGTTGAACATCATTCCACAGAACTTATAAAAATCTATATTAATTTAGGTTATTTGGCATAGATATTGTCAAGAAGTATGTTTCGATCGATTTATAGAATGATAATATTACATCAATGTTCGTCAATTGTGCCGATTTCTTAGAGTACTTGAATTATACACATCTTTTGCACCGGTGAATTTATAGCAAATTAAATATAAGTCGTATTAGGTATAATATTATTTAGACCTATTGTCAATATTAAAAGTTAAAAGTTAGTCTTACTTAATTGTTAAAACTTGATTTAGTTGATTTGATGGTCAAATCTATAGTTTATAATAACAAGCTATTAAGAGTTGAAAAAAAAATTAAATGATTCACCAACGTTAACCAGATGAATACGTTAATGGTTTTATTTTGTGTAATGATAAGTACTTATAACTTATACGTATGTTTACTGATTCCACAAATTGATACAGTAGGTATATTAATATAATGATGTTTTTAGATTTTTTTCCCACCTGGAATCGAAGACCAGAGAATGAATTGCTATAGCTGTTGGCATTGCTTCTCTTTCGACTAACTTCTTCTCGCGCACTGTTTTTATATTTCAAGGTCTTCAATGTTTATTTTTTGTTTTATATTTATAATTTGTATGTTATTTTCTTATTGAATATTATTAGTTTTGATGTAAGCTGTACTAATTGTATAATTTTATCGCATATAGATACCGAACTGTCCGAACTAATATGAAATGCCAGCATAAACATTTTTATGCCAACAGGTATACCTACTTCAATATCGTAAGGCGCAATCTATGTACAACCTTTTTAAATCCCTTACATTTTTTCCCCTGTGATTTCTAGTACAATTTCCATGTACCCATATTATTAACTTATTTTAGATTCTGAGTGGAGCGATGAATGTATTGATTTTACAATGTTGTGTGAGTTTTTTTATTTTTAAATTGTTTACTAGTTTTTAAATTAACTTATTTTTATTTAATTGTTTAAATTATAGCTATAAGCCTATATAAGAACTATTAATGTCCCAAAACTTTCAAAAAATAATACGATTCATTGACTTAAAAAAAACAATCATAATAATGCAAAAAAATATTTCTTATTTATAGGTACATAAAAGAAAAACTGAATATTATACAGGCATAGGTACAACTGACCAATCGTTATAAAAAAATTATGCACAAGACACTTAAATACAAATGTAAGCAAATCCTTTTTATAAAGGTTGATTTTTTTGATTTTTAGTTCAAAAATGTAAAATTTATAAGATATTTTATTTTTAAGTTTTTTGGTGCATGAATCAAATTTTGTGCTCGAGAAGCCATAATATGCTTTAGGGCATTCATAAAAACATGAAATTTGTTTGAAAACCACTAAAGCTACGCTTTATAATAATATTATTATAATAAAAACAATAAAAATCATACTTTGAAAAGTCATATTATATAGGTGTATAAAGTATTTAATATGTTTCATGTAATGATTGGTTCGAGTGCAATTCTATAGAAATAAGTGATGCAATTCAATCTTAACCTGTTCCTCGTCGTTCGTTTGCAGAAATACGGTACCGCTATATCACTCGTTTGGTATATACAATGAGGTATAAACCAACACTTATTTACTCGCTACTTATATATAGCCATATAGGTACAAATTACAATGTATGCAGTGTACACGCGTGCCGCCTATCATGTATAAGCGCGTACAACGTTGAGTTAATAATTTATACGCCGAAAACGACGCGATGCTCAACATACATGGTATATGTTTAAGTAAATGATGTATGTTGTTATACAGAGTGACTCATCAAACATGCTCCAGCTATTTTCACTTAAATTATACCTATTCTGATTTTTGCATTTTAAGTAGGTGTCCCTATACTGAAATACCATATTTTTAATTAGATCTATGTTTATACTGAAACTGAGTGTTCTGTGGCGATACAAACTTCTTTTTTTCAAACTAAAACCATCACTACTAAATGTAATAGTTGTTTAGCAGAACTTTGGTATACCTAAATCAAAATTCAGACTTAGGTAATCAATATTATGTAGGTATTATTAGGGATAATACTGATAATAGTCCATATTAATGAGCTTATTAGAGATAATAAAATATGATGATATGAAAATATTGTAGCAATTAATACAAATACATTGGCATGTTACAATTTGTAAAAATCGCCTGCGGAGTGTTACCTACTTCTATAAATACTAGATTAATATTACATCTATTTAATATTTTTATAACATTGTTTTTAAGAACTACCTATTATCCTTTTAGTATAAACATTTTAAAGCAATTAAAATACTTTAAAAAGGAGGAAGTATTAATTTAAAAAAACAAAAGCTTATATACCCCCACACTCATAAAAAGGTACAAAAATTAAAAATTAAAATAAAATTACACATAATATTCAAAAATTCATTATTAAAATAAAAATTATAGGTGAATACACTAGGTGCATCACCCTGTATGCACATGTACCTGCAGCAAATCGTAGTACGCTGTGCATTCAGCTCTATATTTACATAAAATATAATTTATTTTAGTAATAGTAATAATATATGCGACAACGAACGGATACAGATTACCGAAAAACCGAGTACGACGACGCCGGCACGTGTAATCTATATCATACAACGTAGGCATAATATTATTATTACTGTATATCATATGCACACGTACGTGCATGTGGTCTGATGCCTCCCGTCCTCTGCTCCGTTCTACGCCACGTTCGGAAAACATATTTTTCGACGACTATCTGCAGCAGTCATTGTTGTTATGGTTTTATAATGTATCTTATGCTTTATTGAATGGAAATTGGGAGTTTTATTTTTTATTGTTTAAACGTGTGTCAATCATACCTATATCACAGGTGTTGTTTCGAAAAACAAAAATATGTGTAATGCTTAAAGTAGTAATATTATACTGTTACAAGTTTCAATTGTTCCAGTAGGTTAGTAAGTTTAAAAAAATTATAACTTTATCGAAACATAGACAATTTAATTCTGTGCATGCATTGTAATTATTTAATAAATAACATCGCACAATTCACTACTTTCATATTTGATTGACCATTGATGGTTCTGTATCTTTTCCACCTGTAATGCATTTTTTGTAAAAAATTTGATTTTTCAGTATACTCGTGTCTAACGACAATAATATTTAAAAACAATTAGATATTTCATGCTATATGAGGAGTTACCTAAATTATTTTTTTCTAATTGGGAACCACTCTTTTTTATTATATCAATTGTAATTAGTGTATCTAATTCGAACCAACAGTTTTTCAGCAGTTATTAAACTTTGTGACCTATGAATAATAGTCCAAAAATTACATAATAAAACATTTAGATGATATAGAGCTCTTTGATGATTTGGTGATTATAGAAATTAATATAACTTTATCTTAATGTTATAATTTTTATAACTTTTGGAGTAAAATAAGTACCAGATCTGATTTTTATATACATTACATATTATTATAAAAACCATGATTATAGGACATATGTTATGAGGTATTTATAATCATTAGCAAATAAAGCTTAATATTTTAAAACTATACTCATTTGAATTTAGATGTAAGTACATACCTACATCGAACTTTCCAAAAAATTAGTTTTTCACAAATTATTACAAATTACAATGGTTTTAGTTGTTTTTAATAGAAGTTTGTATCGCCACAGAGAACTAATCATATAGGGCTTGAAAAATCCAATTATTTAAAAATATTATCATATTGCCTATGTAATGAATACATAAAAATTCTAAAACAAATTAGAAGGATTGATTCACCATCAAAGTAAAAAGGTCGGGTGAGCATGTTTGATGAATCACTTTGTATATAATTATCAATTATTACATAAACGTTAGACGTTTGAGTAAAATGGGGGATTATTATATACGTAGTATAATATATATAAAGCTTGGTTTCCCCTAATTACTCAGCAAAACGAGAAGTTGCATTTAATTAATTTTTGAAGGGTGTTAATTTATTATTAGTGTAGAGGGTGTCATAATGACCAAGAGCCACAAAATAAGGGAGGCAATTACTGTGCCATTGTTTTCGTATATACTTGATAAACAAACGTATATAATTTAATGGTTGCTTTAATTTTTTTTAAACATTTATTGAATAATAACCTTGACATATATATAAATTGTATTTTTTTATGTTTGCTAAATTTGTGCTAAAAAAACTCAAGTCGATCCAAAAAATAAACAGCATGTTTATTTTTTTTAATTTATTATATGAATTCTGCAGGGTGAACATCTGTGTTTTCTAGTTTTACCGCATCAAGTCAAAAAACACGCGGCGCAGCAGGAGAATGCAGGGAAACTCGCCTTGCCATGTTAATTATACGATAAAATTATACCTATACGCAACAGTTTGATTCGTAAGTATTAATTTATCTGAGGTATCGTTAGCGAACAGTATTTCCTCCAATACTTATTCACATGAAACTTTTATTATTTACCACCGTGTACTAAATTTTCATATTGTTTTAGACTTTTGCTATATAAACAGATTGTAAATATCTTTATAAAAAATAATCATAATAAAAAAAAAGTATCAACTTGTCGCATAATAATGTTGTTGTTAGCAGTGGAAATTAAAAATCTAATGTGAAGCCACATTGATAATACACTGCATACAATGATTGTAATAATATTGCATGCGTATTATATGATGCACGATTTTGGATGTCATCTGCGGGTAATTTTGATGATGGAAATAAATGAAATGTTGGTAAAAAAACCCGAGTCGAAAACCGATCATGGCGAAAGAGTAGTAGGTGGGTAAGTTTAGTGTTTCTGTCTTCTGTTGCAGTTGGGACATTTGTTGAATGCGTATATCACATCGCGTTTCACATATATATTATAATATACAGAGCGTTTCCCCTAACATACTCACCCCAATTTTTCCCCAAATAATAGATTTATTCAATTTTAAACCTTTGTAATTTTTAAATATACTTTATAAAACTATATTTTAAGATTACTAATTATATGAAGTGCCCTGTGATGACACGCCGACACAAAGTTCGGATTTTCCAATTTCTCCACTTTTTACAAAAAATTGTTCAATGGAAAATTTTTGGAAAAATCTGAATGTAGTTACCTAATTTAAAATTTAAACGAATAGTCATCAAAATGATTATGCTATAAAAATAATAGTTCTCTAAATTTAAAATTATTTTACAAAAATATGAAAGATAAATGTAACATAAATCTAACAAATTTTACAAATTTTATGTAAAATGTTGAAAGATTAATCTCAGTTACGTATAAATTTTCTAATCACCATACAGTCCATACATAGAATCTGTCATCATAGACCTAGTATTCTTAGTTCACAAAGCTAAATAATTCAAAAACTACTCATTCGATTTTTGATTTTGATACGTACCTAAACGGCTAAACATTTTCAAAAAGACATTTGGTTAACCATTATTTATTGTAGGTCGTTTGGAAAAAATAAGTCTGTATCTTTACAGGATGCTCCTTAAGTAGAATAAAAAAATCTAAAACATCCAAAAATGTAAACTTTAGTAGGTATATATTATGTGTATTTAGAAATTCTGACTATCAGATTTTAAATGATCACATTATTGAATAAGATAAAAATAATAAGTTAGCGCATCATACTTACGGCGAATCGCTCTGTATATATTATATATATATATATATATATAATGTTATATGACTAGCACGCGTGTGCTACGCACGTTTGGTTAGGCGTATGTATAGGAGGAGGAGGACCTAAGAGCCGGAAGAGGACAAGGTGTAGGTGCTGCAGGATAATACGAATACATCGGAAATCGTACCTCCTCGCGAGCGCCGCGGACGAGGGTAAATCAAAAACACGAGACAATATATATTATGAGCGTACGAAATATACATTATAATACAAACACACATGCGAGCAATATTATACTTTGCAGCGGTAGCGGGAGTAGTACATACATCATATATGTGTTTTTAATAACGCGTAACATAAGGTGCAGGAAGATGAGATATTATATACGGCGGCGACGCGCCGCGACACGTGTGCCGAAGGAAGCGCACCTGGCCGCAGGAACAGGATACTGTTTGACCGGCTTGTCGGGATTTGGGGCACGGTTTCCTGTTGCTCGGCTACAGCAACAGCCACCAAATGCTCCTTCTACCGCCACCACTGCCGCAGCCACCGTGCACTACCCCGCGGTCGAGGTTACGAGGTCTCCGGGAAGTGGTGCGAGCGTGTGCCTGTATACATAACACACATATTATTATTATTATACAATAGTATTCGAAAAGGTGCGTCGTGCAAGCGGTGGCTGTATCACGATGACGATGATGATGATGATGACAACCACGGTGAGACTTATTATCAACGTACACACCCGCGAGACCTACCTATTTATATATATATATATATATATATATATATAGGTACATACCGAAATAATAAAATAATATAATATTCATGTACAAGACGATTATTATTATTATCGTTATATGCATAGAATATTATTATTATTATTAAGTTATTGTCGTTGTGATGTATTGTACATATTGTGGATCGTACTACTACTAATACTACCCTATCGTGCTACAAGAGGCGGAAATATCCCCTGAAACATGTCCGGTAACGATATAATATAATATAGGTTATGTACTGCAATAGTGATAGAATTTGAAAACAATCGATGCATTTTTTTTTTTTTTTATAAATTAATAAAAAGATAACTTGCATAATACTTATCTAAACGTATTTCTTTGCATTTCTATGCTAATGGAATTGAACGTCATATTTTTTATATTTTTTTTATATTTTACGTTAAACTATCAAGTTTTTACACATTTACAGTAAAATTATGAAGAAATCGTGACAGTTTGGAAATTAAAATAACAATTGTTTATTATTCATGTATGATATACCTACCACGCGACTACGCCTACTAATTTTGATGGACGTCGGAAGATAATTTTAAGACCTAACCGTTTACATTTTCCGAAGACAGTATATGTCAAAATATATGGTGTTTGTACATTGGTTTTTTGACATGAAATTCAGTTAAAAACTAATTGAAGAAACTACATGATAAATATATGAATTTTAAACATTAAATTATTCATGACAAAATAAATTATCTTAGTTTCCTATAATTTAATTCGTCAATTTTGCATTATTTAGACGAGGAAACTCCCATGGAACATTCCTAAAGATTGAAAATGTTTAGGTGTGAACTATTATTGATAAATTATGAAAAACACTTTCAGTATACCACACGACTCCACTCACCTCCAGTATTTCAGCATTTCAGAGTTATAGCTGTCAGAAGTGGAATAAAATATTTTACAATGTAATAATATAAATGTGTAAATATTGTATTTTGAAGGATAAGTCGTGTGATAGCAAAGATGACGCGATACTCGCATTTGTTGTCTCCGTCTTACAAGTCCGTCAAATGGCAATTTTGAAACTCAGCAGAACACGTGCAACTCTATTAGTTTAAAATTTAGAGTGAATTGACCTCCAATAAAATTTAAAGGAAAGATTTATATTTCGACAACTTAATATGCTTTTTATCATATTTTAATTTTAAAGCGAGTTATGAGTATTTTAAGATGTAAAAACTCACGTTTTCTGCTGAGCGTGTAATTTGCTATGTTACGCACTTGTATGACGGAGACTGCATATGCGGATATCACGTCCTCTTAATACATGCGACATATTTATTTATTAATCAGTGATTAAAAATATTGGATAAATTTAATCACACGTGACATTGATGGAGTGCAAGTATGGTGACATTTTCTGCAGATAGTATATACAAAAAAATAAAAAAATAATATGAAAATTGGCTAACCTATTGTGTTTTAAGTAATTGTTTTTTCGGTTTTTTTTCTTATTACCCAAAAATATTCTACGTATGTTCATAATTCACGTATACGTGGTTGTACGATTGAACGCGTCACATATGAAATTATATATTATGATTTTGTCACCCATCATATTGTGTATCATATAATACAATAATATAATATAATAATATTGTTATCCTGCCGGTTATTATTTATTAGTGTATTATATACTGTACTGTATGGCACCACATCGACATGCGTGTTATTCAAATTTTAAACATGCTTTCGGAATAATATTTGCAATGTGTCCTACGCGATTACATATTTTAATTTTATTTACTATCCTTTAATAACTACCAATAACGATATATTATTATTTTTATACACACACATAATAATATACGATTAACAACATAATAAAAACATAATAATACTGAAACGAAATACATTCAAAGGCCAATATTTATAGGTAGGTTGGTAATAAAATCGGCGATCTCGTTCTTATAATATCACTTGCAACAATATTCGAAATCATTGATAATCCATAATTTATTATAATAATCATAAAAATCTATATCCTGTCCATTAAATAAAATTCATCAATCACATTGTTTTGTAACATTAGTTTTAATAGTGAATTATTACTACGTAAGCATAGTTACTTACTATACTTACAATATTATTTAATGCATAGAACGAAGTACTTACATGTGTAGGCAACCGGGTTTTTCTACACTTTTATACGATACGATTGATTTTTTTCTGATCTGGTTTTGGTTAGATGTACAACGTCATTGAATATGTCACTGTAATAATGGATGTGTTAATAATTTTCAATTGTGTACGATGAAAAACGAGTTTGAGCGGAGACGGTCTGTCATCCTATATTTCCAAGGATTATTTATTATACCCATATTCATATTATATTGCTATTAGTAGTGAATTTTATATATTTATTTGATAATTAGACGCCTCGAGGGTTACATTTGTCTATTAGTACAAAGTATACAGTATATGACAGCGTTTCTCAACATCTTTATTGTGGTGACCCTCAAAATGAACATTCAATATTTTTAGATACCCCTAAATTAAACATTTTAAAAACTACTTGCATGTATATTGTTTAGATTACCATGAAAAATAAATAAGTATTAATCAATGAAAACTTGTAATATTGAATACGATATAAGTACTTGTGTGAAACATAAAACACATATTTTATTGGCGTTATCGCAATTTCTTACAAAAGTTTAAACCCATAATTGGTTTAAATCAATAAATCACTAGATTAAATATAACAGCATAATAATATAAGTCAGTGAACCCACGGCACACGTGCCAAAAATAGCACGTTTGTCAAATTTCAATGGCACGTGAAAAATCAAAATTGTGAAAAATTATGATATTCATGTAATGTTGCTTGTAAAAATTCAAAGAAAAAAATTATATACATAAAAAAATTATAATATTTCTATGTAAAGTTAATTATGTTACTATATTTATTACGTTTTATTTAATATATATTTATATATTTATATATATATTCAAGGCTACAAATATTGAGCACTCGAAAAATTGTTAAAACTTTGATTGAAAAAATTTGGCACTAGACTCAAAAAAGATACACCACTACCCCTTATATATAGGTATATCTGCTATATTTATTATTGAGATCTCTAATTTTTTGTTTTGATTTAAATTCTTTTCTTAGGTTACCCTAAGTAACGAGTTGGTAGATTCTCTAGATTCCCAGATTAAAAAACGCAGATATAAGTTGAATAGATTTTTTTCAAAAACAAACCACGCATGATTTACATATGTTATAATTGTTTCATATAATAATTTTATTAGTTGTTATTAACTTGTAAATCGAACAAAAAGAGCCTAAATCGTTTGAAAGTTATAAAGTAAACATTAATATTAATATTTGGTGAAGATTTTAATCCTCTTTAAATTTTTCCATTTTTTAATTAGAGTAAATAAACAATTTTGGTTTTATCAAACACTGGTTTAATGTATAAACATTATAGGTTTTCGTGAATATTTTCGTTAACCCGATTATTTATAAAAAACAGAAATTTTTACTTTTGATCTCCTCCAAATGTTCTAAAGTAACTATAGATACTATGTATGTTACGTCCATGAACTTGGCCCACCGACATATTAATATCAATCTGAAAATGGTACTAAAATTTTGCGAGTAATTTGCGAGAATTTGCGAGTATAGTTTTAGAATTTGCGAGTCACTTTTACCCATTCCAATGTCGAGTTGGGCCAAATTCATGTAGCCCACCCACTTCACCCGATTTCCACCAAATCGGTGCCAAAAGCTTCGTTTTGATTTGCGAGAATTTGCGAGGGCATTTACCAAATTTGCGAGTGGCTCAAAGCACAGATACGAGCTTTCAAAGTTCTGAAGTTGACCCACCCACTTCACCCGATTTCCACCAAATCGGTGCCAAAAGCTTCGTTTTGATTTGCGAGAATTTGCGAGGGCATTTACCAAATTTGCGAGTGGCTCAAAGCTCAGATACGAGCTTTCAAAGTTCTGAAGTTGACCCACCCACTTCACCCGATTTCCACCAAATCGGTGCCAAAAGCTTCGTTTTGATTTGCGAGAATTTGCGAGGGCATTTACCAAATTTGCGAGTGGCTCAAAGCTCAGATACGAGCTTTCAAAGTTCTGAAGTTGACCCACCCACTTCACCCGATTTCCACCAAATCGGTGCCAAAAGCTTCGTTTTGATTTGCGAGAATTTGCGAGGGCATTTACCAAATTTGCGAGTGGCTCAAAGCTCAGATACGAGCTTTCAAAGTTCTGAAGTTGACCCACCCACTTCACCCGATTTCCACCAAATCGGTGCCAAAAGCTTCGTTTTGATTTGCGAGAATTTGCGAGGGCATTTACCAAATTTGCGAGTGGCTCAAAGCTCAGATACGAGCTTTCAAAGTTCTGGTAAATACGTCAGGTATGAGCTTTCAAGTTCTTAAAGTATTCATATTTAAAATCAAATTCTTATTTACAAATACTTTTTTTTATTTCGTTTAGCTACGTTATGTTTTAAATTGTATTATAGAATTCTGAAATTGATAAAATCAACTCAGTTCTATTGGTTTGTATAATGTATATACAAATTTTGAATGTACTTATTTGAAATTACTTAACTAAATTAACTTTTTTAAATATTATTTCTAATTCAGTATCTGTATAATTCCGTTATTGAATACTTTTTAAAATTATGTTTTTCAAGACTAGGTATTTCTAGGTTCGGTGGCGTTAGTATGGACTATGGAAGAATAACATTTTTGTACATGAGTAACAAGTACCTAAAAATAATTCTTTTTTAAGTGTTAAGTGATGTGTGTCAGTTGTCGTTCTATAAAAATAAAACTCATGGAGGACACCATGAACATGACACCCAAATACCCCTTTGATTACGCCACAGTCTATGTCCACTAAATCTTACTAAAATCTTATTTAGGTATATCTATATTTGGTAATAGGTACTAATTAAGGAATATTCCTTATATATATATAAAAAAAAACGACTTACGAGATTCACAAAATTGTTATGTTTACCTAGTGGCACCTAGTTGTCTTTCACTTAATTATATTTCCAAAAACACAAAATAAATTTATACATATTATATTACATTGTATTATGTCAATGTACACCTATTACATATTATTGTCGTTTATATTATATGCCTTAAAAACGCCTATTTTTAAAAATCCAAAATGACGTGGTCGACAATCGCATTATATGTGTAATTAGATTTAATATGGAAACAGTATAAAAATGTGGAATTGGTCATGTGCTAATGTTGTCATGTGGAATTTTGTGACATTTAGCGTGTAGTACGTGCTTGAGGTAAATGAAAAAATAAATGAAATATAATAAATATGTAGGTACGATTTTAACGTTTTACATAAACAATATTATTATGCCATGTGATAAATAAATCTTGTTCGTCAAATAAATCACATAAGCTGTGGTGTTTCTAATGCTGTTTTCATAAAATTATAGGCGTTGTTGTTTGCTATTTTTAATACTTGCGTACTGGCCGCTGGAGAAAACAATAGATTTGTTATTTTTATCAACATTGTTCAATATACATATTGCTATTTTTATAACGAAAATAATTATTTACATGAGATATCTGTTATTATATTATTAATCATTTGCTTACAGAACGCCGATGTCGTCTGATGTGTAAATTACATCAGAGTTATTGATTTAAGCTTACAATCATTTATATAATAATTTATTTTATTTTAAATAGATAACTTAAATATTGCAATTGCTTTTATTTTAATTTTAAAATGGATAATAAAAAGGTAAGTTATTTATTATTATGGGCCAATTTTATGAGTTTTTAAACGCTCT
This sequence comes from Diuraphis noxia, assembly GCF_037042655.1. Lineage (NCBI taxonomy): Eukaryota > Metazoa > Arthropoda > Insecta > Hemiptera > Aphididae > Diuraphis > Diuraphis noxia. The sequence continues at coordinate 56,825,597 of NW_028301714.1, read as the reverse complement.
ATTTATTAAAATAGAATTTAAAATATTATATTAGCCACCTATCACCTATGAAACTGAAAAAAATATATGCATAAAAATTAATAAATTATTTTATATTTTAAAAGTTGAAATTTTGTTGTTATTTTACTTTTAAATTAAGTGTTATTTAATTACGATTATATTAGGACATCATACAAATTCTCTAAGGAATTTAATATGGTAGGTATACTTATTTCAGGTTAACAGTATCTCAAATTATAATTTGTTGATCTACTTCCTGGGTCAATATAGGTTTAAGACATGGTATCTCAATACTTTACTTAGAGGTTATAACAATTTAAGATTTAATAATTTTATACAAATATACAATCTAAAGTATTCATGCTTAAATAAAACTTTTTTAGTTAAATTCACATTTGATTATACTAAAAAAAATATTTTTTACAGTACAACAGTATTACATAACAGGTATAATTTTAAATATGAAGTATCATTTATTATGATATATCTTATACTATTATCTTGTATATTATTTTTCACAAGACACTATTATTGTAATCATTTGTACCGAATAATACCAACAAATTTGAATTCGATTTGCAGGATGCTCAAAACTTAAAATAAATGTAAAAATTATTATTTATCGTGGAAGTTTTTTTTTTTTTTTGTGTATATTATTAATATGGTATTGAAAATAATTTTGTCGTGGATATCTGAAGTGAATATTGTTATTAAAAATAATTCAGGTGCAATCGAGCCGAAATTAACGATAGTAATGATATTAAATTTATTTAATAAGATTATAAAAAAAAAGACTATTATTTAGGTATGTGTTAAATTTGAATCCAATGATAGGTATCATTGTGTATGAGAAACGATTCTGAACGAATATTAGTCAGCCTAGGTTGTATTTTCCAGTGGGTGGTAAAAAAAGTGGTTTATGTTTTCCTGATTTGAATACCCTAAAATTAAATCATGTACAGAAAATGCCATTAAATCGTAAAATTTTACTAAAATGTTTGAATTTGTTTCAAAATAGAATATATGACAATATTTAAATATAATATATCCTAGACTGACAAATCATCTCCGTTCAGAATCGTTTTTCGTATACAATGATATACCTATCATTGCATTCAAATTTAACCTACCCTAGTCCGAGGTCCACCCCCAGTGGCGTAGCTATCATCGGGCAAAGCAGGGCAGTGCCCTGAGGCCCCTAGAGCTTAGGGGCCCTCAAAGCTCTTGGTAAGTTTTAAAAATACATCCAAAAAATAATTGAAATAAAATTGAAAAAAAGGTGGGTAAGTGGATGTCGCTCTGCTGTACAGTAGGTGGGCAAGTGGGTCACTGTTTAATGGATGGTATTAAATTTGAATTCAATGATATACAATCATTGTATTCGAAAAACGATTCTGAGCTGGGACAGTTTGTCATATGGATATTTTATATTCTATTTAAATTGTTATAACTTATTATAAATACGGTAGCCGGTAAGTTGAATTAATATTATTATAAAATTACAACAAAATAACTAAAATCGTTTTTCTCGGTTATTTTATATATAATTTCGTCCAAATAGGAACATAAAATAACTATAGAAAAAAACTGTACGTTTATATTTTTAAGATTTTTTGGTTAACAGAATAACCTACTTCCGTGGTACCTTAATATTAATTTTCAATCCTTAGCTATGAAAGTTAAAAATTTTATCAATTTTTAACTACAAAATAATTTTTAAATTTTAAATTTGATAAAAATTTGTGGATTTAGGATTAGGGTCCATAGGACCAAACCTATGGAAAACTGGTAAAATTTTCAAGTATCTACGATTTATACTTTTGAATAAAAACAAATATTGAAATCATTTGAGGATAAATCGTTATCGTTATCGATTTCATAAAAATTTAAAATTTAGACGCTCATAATATTTTTTCCTGTAACGACTCTGAGTTTTCTCTATAACTATTTAAAGGAAAAACTTATGGAAAACGTAGTGTTGAATTTTTTAACCTTAGATATAAATACAAAATTTTTTTATAAATTTTCAACTACAAAATTACTTACAAATTTTTGTAATTTTGACATATTTCGTAAAAATTTGTACTTTAAACGCTTATAAAAAAATTGTTTTTGACTACAATAATAAGAACGATTTATAAAAAATCTTATATTAAATTATAAAGTAATTTTGGGCACCCAACATTTTTTTATCAACACTTCAAAATAAAATACTTAGCAAAATCGAAAATTTAAGTCGTCTATAAATATATTATTATATTTTTATTTTTCAAAATATTTTGAAAGTTGTGTAGAAAACTTCTCAAAATTACCAACTTTCTTTTCTATCAGACATAAAGAAAAACACATAATTGTAAAATCATTATGGCCATCCCTCCGCTCATAATCTAAAATTGTTTTTGTTAAATGTTGTAATTTTTCAGTAGTTCAATCTAACATTAAATAGTTATATGCTATTATGTATATTATAATAGAAGAATAAACTCGTTTTTGTTTTTTTGATTTAACTCAAAAATGATTAACCTTACTTACAATATTCACCAAATGGTTATACTAGCATTTTCTATATATGATTAGGTTTTAAAAATATTTGGACTCTTTTAGAGGTATTCATAGATATTATGTTACTTTTTTGGTTTTTAGTTAGTTTTTTTTAAAAATTATTATCAATCAAACTATTATACTGGCATACATTCAGTTTATTCTCAAATTAATAATTTAATGTAAATTTCAATTATATTTAATACATAATACTGAGAATAAATATTTTGATTATAACATTTTTCATAAATATCTTTGTGATTTACAAATAAATAAAATACGAATTTAAATTAATATTTTCAATAATTTTTTTGCTAGCATAAAGCTGGAAGAAAACCTCGTATCCCGTCAGAGTTGGTTTTCGAAACATTGAGCAATGTAGCTATGGCCTTGTTTGATTTAGATGGACATCTTATTCCATACTCACATCCTTTATGGAGTGAGTTAAGCAATAAGTTGGATAAAGAAATTACAGCTCATACCCTATATTCGTGTGTTCAGCAAGATCGTCATGAATTGCAGACGAAACTTAGAGAAATTGTAAAGAAGCCTCTTGTTGAGTTCAAAGCTATTATATCAGATGAAAATGATAATTCAAATGATAATAAATATTCAACAGATTCTGATGATGAAAAAAATGATTTATACGATAGCAAAAATTTCTATAGTTTTGATATTCCATATCGAGACTATATCAAAATTAGCCCAATAGATGTTTCATACGGAAAAAAAAAGTTCAAAAAAATGTACACAGTTTTAAAACAGGGAGTATGGACCAACATTATAAATGACTGGTTCATAAAAAGTTGTAATATTTTCTGTAATATTATTTATAAAAGATGTCGGGTAGCAAATGATGTCAGTAAGGCAAAACATTTCATAGACTTTTCAGGAAAATGTAAAGATTGTTTGGCAGTAGTAGTTGGCTGGGCAGAAAAAAGGCCTAATGAAGGTATGCCATTAGTGGTAAAAATAATGATGGAAGGTATGGATATACTGTATGAACATACTTCAAAAAGGCCTCTTAACGGAGCAAAACGTCATGAAGTAGGTATGCAGCTGTCTCATGAGTGTGCCAGTAATTGGAGGCGACATGCGGTAACATCGATGACTTTTGGCGAAAAAATACCACCTAATATATACAAAAATACAGTATTGTGGAAATGCAAGCAATCGGAAAAAGACAAAATACTAGGGATAACTGAAAAGTGTCCGATAATGTCACTAGTAGAGTTAAGTCTAACACAATATGCCGGTTCAATTCATCAAGTTTGTGCTAAGCCTTTCATCGTAAATTACTGGACACCATGTCAGTTAGTTGTATACAAAACCATGAGCAAAACTTATGTCCGCTTATCGATTGACGCGACTGGAAGTATCGTGAAGAAAATTAAACGTACTCAAGAAGGCATACTATCCAGCCATATTTTTTTGTATGAAGCTGTCGTTTCTTCTAATGTATATCAAACCTCGGTATCACAAATGCTAAGCGAAAAACAAGATACATTTACTATATTTTCTTGGTTGATGCTGTGGATGAAGGATGGTGTACCTGCACCTCAAGAAACAGTATGTGATTTTTCGATGGCACTTTTAGGTGCTATTACCAGAGCGTTTTGTGGAGGTATGACAATAAGGACCTACATAGAATCATGCTTGGAAATTTTAACGGAGAAAAAGGTATCAAATAAACAGCTTACATGTTTTGTAAGAATAGACATTGCTCATCTTATCAAAATAGTATGCCGGTGGAAATGTTGGAAGGGTACTAAGACATATCATCTCAAGGAATTTTTTGTCAGGTATTTAAATTTTAGAAATATGTAGATACATCTAATTATCTAATAATTAATGATCGTTAATTTTTTTTTAAATGTTTTATACTAAATGAAGCATTAATATTATATTATATTAATATATAATATTATTATATTATTGTCAGATTTCAAATAAAAACGAATAACGTTAGTTTTACTCTAATATACAATTATTTTTCATATATTTTTTTATGTTAAATATACATTTCTAGTAAAAGAATTTATTCGATCAAATCATATATTATATCTTATTTTCAGTAGACAAATTGGAACTGTAGGTACTTTAGACGGGTTATTTTTCGAGTTTCAAAGTTTTTTAATTCAAACACATATTATGTCGAAAAATAAAAAAAAAAACACTGCACAGATATCATTATTACTATACACAATATTAATTGTTCAATCTTCAGTCATAACTTGCATTTACATAATTATATTGTAGGATTGTTATTTACACACGTTCTTCATTTTAGTATAATACAAACATACATTTATTCGTTTTAATATATAAAATTATTAACTAATTACAGGTGCACGGTTTTACTGGTTCATTGTGAATGTTTGAACAAATTTAAAAACATTTTAATTGATATATTAACAGTTTGTATGAATGAGTATGATGGAAAAATGAAAGATTCGTTAGAAACAAATACCCCGGCTGAAGATTCTCGAATTCGATTAATGAGTTTAATTAAAGGTAAATACATTTCTTGTACATAATATTGCGATAGGAACTGACGAAATTAATCAAATTTTAACGGTAAGATAAATTTACATACATTTAACTAGTATCGTTCATTGCTAAAAAAATTGAATAATCCATTTTAATTATGAGTGTATAAGAACTAGAACATAACAAATAATAATAATAAGGTGTAAAAGAATCGTGGAAAGTTGATTAGTTATTTTTAGCTGTACCATAACACAACTGTCTGATTATTTAGTGCATTTTATCAATCGTGAAAAATAGGGCATATAAATTGTAAAAAAATATTTACACGTAAACTTCTAAATTGTCAGTAAATTTCTGAATTGTACCTATTTACAAAATAACATAAATACGAAAATAAAGACAAAACACTGCAGTAGGGTACTTTAATGTGTTAAATTTGAATTCAATAAATCATAGTACAAGAAGAAATCATCTGAATGAAGACGGTCAGTTATCTATATTTTATAATATATCAATTTTAGTCATTAATATTTTGAAAAAACATTATTATGTATTATTATGTAATAATAAATAAAATTGGGAAAAGTTTCAAAAATTTTTTTAAAAATCTAATATTTTAAATGCCTATAAATAATTTAAAAAAAATCTAAATATTTTTAAAATTAAATTATGTTTTAAAAAAAAATGTCAATTTAAACAACGTTAAAGCTTGTAGCACCCCAATAATTGAACTCAAGTTTCGCAACAATTTTTAACAAATGTTTTGTATAGGTCATTCACCATCAAACACAATAGAAGTTTCTAGAGAAGAAACTGTAGATTTGGACGATAACGTTAATTGTTATGGTGAGTATGATGTCGACGAAGAAGAAGGAGGCTCATCTTGTTTGGACAAGTTTTTTCAAGCAATTGAATTCGAAATTAGAATTAATTCTTCAGTAGAAGGCGATCGTTTAAATGCTTATTACGTGCCCGATATTCAAGTGCCATTAATGAGAATTTGTAAAAAATTTCCCATGTGGACAAATGTAATGGTAGAGTTTTTCAAGTCTCCGTATCTCACGGCTACCTCTGCTGCTGTAGAAGGTGAATTTTCGCAGTTAAAAAATTCTATATTAAAACACGAATCTCGACTATTATCAGTAGATCGATTTGTTGTCACACATTTACGTAGTATAGAAAATACGATGAAAATTGCGAGAAGTGAACAACTGTTTCCTTCAAATAAATCTCATATTGACAGTGACTCGGAAGAGAATAATCGTTATCCGGTCAGCTACATTTCGTATGAGCCACCTAGCCATGACAAAGAAGAAGAATTAGAAAGATCCACTGAAGCTAATCATATTCTTAACAGCGAAACTATTTCTAGTCCTGAAAATGTTTTATCTATAAATTACTCATCTACAAGTAGTGATGATTCATTAAATAAAGAAGAAAGTTGGAGAGGTTTAAAGAATATAAGAACCGGGCCATTTAAAAAATCAGAAAAGCGAGTGAGAACTTTTAAAAAATCACTAACATTAGATAAAGGCATTCCAGGAGAACATGCAACAACAAATTCTAAAAAAAGAAGAACTAAATATTTAGAAGAATGCCCAGAAATCGAACGAATTTTAAGTAAAACATCTACAAGATCGTCAAAAACTGTACTTTTACGAAATGGAAATCTGACAACTCCATGCAGTCTGAACAAAAAAAAATATATCATCAGCAACACGTGTGCATTTGATTCGTTGGTGTTTGGAATCGCAATGGCTTATACAGACTTTCCTTCATATCATTCGTATATAAATTCAAAAAACATTGAATTTTTAAACTTTATCGTTGAAATTGCTAATCATGGATCTTCAGCAAAAATGTATAATAGTAGATTGAAATTACTTAACACTATATTTACCTCGGATAGTTGTGTTGATAATGTTTATTTAATCAATGCAGAGTGTAATGTAAGCTTAATTATTAATGGTCTGTTGAAGGAAGTGCCAAGCTGTATTGAAGATATAAGTTGCAGTAATCAAAAATGCCGAAATCATAAGAAAAACCGAACATCGCCAACAATATTGATGAATCCAACAGATGGTGTTCGTCTTATTGCTGAAGGTATATCTATATTACCTCAAGTGATAGAAAAATATGTAAAAAGTGGATCCGAAATATGTATGTTGCCTAATAATTCATTGCCTTGTGGTGGACAAAAAAATATAGAACGAAAACTTCAAGAGCATATATTTATTGAACTCGATTCATTGGTCTTCCAAGCGGATAATATTTTATCCTGTCAATTAACAGAGATACCCCAGGAACTCAGTGTAGACAATAAACAGTAAGCATACTAAATTAATAATTAAACACTTATACTATATGATTAATTTTAAAACACAATGTATTTGGATTTTATTATAGGTTTATATTAGTTGCTGCAATAGCGTACAGTAGCAATCATTATATGACATTTGTAAAAAGAGCAAACAATATTTGGGAATTACACAATGATCTGGAAAAACAAACTAAACGTGTATACCAACAAAAAATAACTCCTCATATTTTAATGTACATACAGGAGTAAGATTATAATTTGTATAAGTTTGTTATTGTATAAATTTATTTAAAAATCTAAAAATGTTAAGGATAACCTATTATTATGCGATTAAGTGCTAATTAATTACGCATTACTGAATTTATACTTCATTTTTATTAACAAGGATAAGTTTTCTTTTTTTTTTTTGTAGTAATTATTTCATAGGAATCTGTTTATTTTTTAATATTTGAATAATGTTTATTTTTTCTGAACATATGTTATGTAAGTGTAATTATTCAATGTCTTCATACGACGTATTATAATATCAATAAAAATCATTGCATTGTGTGAGCCAACTTAAGAATTCGAATGGTGTATTTTAGTTTTAGCTTAAAGTAACGAATTTGGATTAACTGCTAATGAATAAAACAACTGATGATGAATAGACTTAGTAATTGGTACAAATTTCCAATTCAGTAAAAATATAATATAAACGACAATAATATGTAATAGGTGTACATTGACATAATACAATGTAATATAATATGTATAAATTTATTTTGTGTTTTTGGAAATATAATTAAGTGAAAGACAACTAGGTGCCACTAGGTAAACATAACAATTTTGTGAATCTCGTAAGTCGTTTTTTTTTATATATATATAAGGAATATTCCTTAATTAGTACCTATTACCAAATATAGATATACCTAAATAAGATTTTAGTAAGATTTAGTGGACATAGACTGTGGCGTAATCAAAGGGGTATTTGGGTGTCATGTTCATGGTGTCCTCCATGAGTTTTATTTTTATAGAACGACAACTGACACACATCACTTAACACTTAAAAAAGAATTATTTTTAGGTACTTGTTACTCATGTACAAAAATGTTATTCTTCCATAGTCCATACTAACGCCACCGAACCTAGAAATACCTAGTCTTGAAAAACATAATTTTAAAAAGTATTCAATAACGGAATTATACAGATACTGAATTAGAAATAATATTTAAAAAAGTTAATTTAGTTAAGTAATTTCAAATAAGTACATTCAAAATTTGTATATACATTATACAAACCAATAGAACTGAGTTGATTTTATCAATTTCAGAATTCTATAATACAATTTAAAACATAACGTAGCTAAACGAAATAAAAAAAAGTATTTGTAAATAAGAATTTGATTTTAAATATGAATACTTTAAGAACTTGAAAGCTCATACCTGACGTATTAACCAGAACTTTGAAAGCTCGTATCTGAGCTTTGAGCCACTCGCAAATTTGGTAAATGCCCTCGCAAATTCTCGCAAATCAAAACGAAGCTTTTGGCACCGATTTGGTGGAAATCGGGTGAAGTGGGTGGGTCAACTTCAGAACTTTGAAAGCTCGTATCTGAGCTTTGAGCCACTCGCAAATTTGGTAAATGCCCTCGCAAATTCTCGCAAATCAAAACGAAGCTTTTGGCACCGATTTGGTGGAAATCGGGTGAAGTGGGTGGGTCAACTTCAGAACTTTGAAAGCTCGTATCTGAGCTTTGAGCCACTCGCAAATTTGGTAAATGCCCTCGCAAATTCTCGCAAATCAAAACGAAGCTTTTGGCACCGATTTGGTGGAAATCGGGTGAAGTGGGTGGGTCAACTTCAGAACTTTGAAAGCTCGTATCTGAGCTTTGAGCCACTCGCAAATTTGGTAAATGCCCTCGCAAATTCTCGCAAATCAAAACGAAGCTTTTGGCACCGATTTGGTGGAAATCGGGTGAAGTGGGTGGGTCAACTTCAGAACTTTGAAAGCTCGTATCTGTGCTTTGAGCCACTCGCAAATTTGGTAAATGCCCTCGCAAATTCTCGCAAATCAAAACGAAGCTTTTGGCACCGATTTGGTGGAAATCGGGTGAAGTGGGTGGGCTACATGAATTTGGCCCAACTCGACATTGGAATGGGTAAAAGTGACTCGCAAATTCTAAAACTATACTCGCAAATTCTCGCAAATTACTCGCAAAATTTTAGTACCATTTTCAGATTGATATTAATATGTCGGTGGGCCAAGTTCATGGACGTATGTTTTTTTTTTTACCAAAATGCGGAAAATACATTCTACATTCATAGTTGAAAAATTGAAACTTTTTTTTATCATAAAAATTGTCCACAAATACAAAACTAAAACAACAATAAAAATCACACACCATAATATAACCAACACAATTAATCTCTCCGATCAGAATCTAAAATCTATTAACGAATTCAAAACATAACCGATACATTATACATATATGTGAAAATGAATGTTGTTTTATAACGTATTTTAAAATATAAATTTTATTGTGTGATTATTGGCTATATAGATATTTACCTAATTAATCATATTATTTGTAATTCATATTGTACAATAATTATTTTACTCGAAGATTAATACATATATCATGATTTAATTACCGAGCTTTATATTTTATGTATACCTATAATATACAATAATTATATGGTACTAAACCTTGTTAAAAATACTGTTAAAGTTATTCCATATATAAACAACTGGATATGAAAAATAAATGGATTAATCGACACATAACTATATTTACTTAGTAATAATGTGACATAAATATTAAATATGTAAGTGAGAGTAGTGACAACAAGTGACAACCACATAAAAAGTTCTATATAATAAATTTGTTGCTGTGTATTATTATGACATAAAACTATAACAGGATTATTATATTATGAGAATTTATCTGGATTAAGAATTTTTTATTTAATTATGGTTAGGTTAACCATATTAAAAAATATTTCACAAAATCTATTTTTATTTTACGTTATACTCTCTATAATGATAACTAGCCAATAGTTAGTACTTATATATATATAATTTACGTAGCTACAACTTAAAAATTAATTATTTCGAAAGTTATATAGTTAATATAGGTTAATATATGTTATTTATAGGTACTACATTAAATAAATATTTTTATTATTATAAAGTATCGTGTAATTTTCAAAGTTTTAATGTACAAATACCTACCTACTAACTATATATTATTATGTTTATTTCAAACACAATAGTGTCTATATTGAAATGTATATTATTCAAAAATGTATATACTAAAATAATTTTATAGTATCATTTAATAAATATTAATCAACAAAATTATAATATCCAATTGAAAAAAATGTAATTAGTTTTGAATCTGATGCAGAATCTGTGATGAAAGCCAAAACCTCAATAGGTTGAAAATAATAATATTTTAATTGGGCACTAATTATTATGCGTATTATATAAACTTGTGACATGCATAATAAATAATGTATCATTAAACGTGATATACTTCAACTTTCGAGATAAATTCACCTATAAGAAACACGCAAAGCAAGTCGCAATTGCTGTTGTGTGTGGGATATTGTTTTGACTTTGTATAAGTAATATATCATCTATATCATATATAAATATATTAAAATGATTTAGTAGTTGCCTTTCAAGCCCACTTAGATATTTAATTTCGCAACTGAAAACCTAGGTATACCTATTAATTTAACAATGGTTTTTAATTTTTTAAATGGCATTCAAGTGTATTAATGAGTTTATGAGATGCTTAGTTAAAAAAAAAAAACAAATATTTTTCTGCATTTTGTGTAGGGTTAAGGAAATCGACTGGCATAGGTAATGAATTTATAATATTTAAAAACGGCATATATAGCATTCAACTGATTTGTACATTAATATAATATACAACAACCAACGAACCAACAAATTATATGCTATTATTTAGTATTATTTAATGATGGTTGTATCATCGTACCGGTACTATATAGTACTGCTTTATTTTGAAAGTATCTATAGCCGTATTGGTGTATTATTTGTAAAACGATAACACTAAATTTTTCTCAGTGAAAAGCAAACATTCCGTTGCTTTTTACTTTTATTTTAAGTATATAATATTTAACTGTTATTTTTTTCTATAAAAAAGCTAATTTTTACTGTTGCAGATATCTAGTAATTGTTTTTGATAAACAATCCTTAAAATATAACTTGCCACCATTTTGAGTAATAGACTAACAGTAACAGTCAAGGAGAATTAAAAAATTGCAATTATACTGGAAAATAATAATACGATTAATAGCTGCATAATGCTGGGTATAAATTATTTTAAATTTTATCTCACCAGAATTCAGTTTTAAATGTCATGACTCATGAGTAATATTTAAAACTTATACTATACGTAGGTTAGGTACCTTTTTTACCCCCGCTGTAGGTACCTAACCTGATTTATCAAACTCTTTTTAAAATTTATTTTTATTTTTTTGACTTCTCGATCAAATCATACCTAAAGGTTTCCAAATGAGGTTATTGATAGTATTATAATACTACTTTTTTTTTTTTTTGTAACGCGAAGGTAAAGATATTTTTTTTAAAGTAACTATATAGAGCCGTGTTATAATTGGTCAAATATAAAATAAATTACATTTCACAAAAAAAAAAACAATTTTTATACATCAAATATAGGTACATATTATAAAAAACCATATTATATACCTGCAACTTTTACAATCGCACATAGAATTTATAATTGGGAATAAATTAAAACCGTTTAGTTTTTTTTTTCGTATCACTAATTCACTAACGAGTATAACTATTAACAAGTACATATATTATCATAATGATATGTGTGTATGTGTTATTTTCTATTTGTGTAATTACGTCACTTACTCACTACAAATAATAAACTATAGGTACACACCGACGCACTAATTAGTAATTAGCTAGTTCCACTATGCAGGTTTCCTGTACCTGAAACAATAATGCAATATATTTTTTAAGTGAACTAAAAACTAATCGCAAATAATTTATAAATACAGGGAGATTCACTGAGCATTCTCACCCCCTTTCAACAAAACAGTTGTTCAAAATTTTATTTTTGGAGTTATTAAAATTTAATATAGGTACATACATAAAGACTATACTTCAAATTATTGAGATTTTTTGTTCGGTAGGCACTGCAGGGTAGTAGCTACCTAATTATCGAGTATCTTGTAGCAATTGGCTATAAAAATTTCTGTTTTTCAAACCCTATTCTTCTGTAAATTATTTAATGAATAATTATTTCTGAAAATGTCAAACATCAACATTTAAACTAGTAGTTTTTAAGTTATTTAACTTTGTGTATTAAGGATAATTATGTGTTCGTTATAATGGCTTTGGAAAACATGGGAGCTAATGATAATTTGATAATGCTAATAATGAATTAATCTAGAAATAAAAAAATCTCGATTCGATTAATCTAACTACATTCCTACTTTATAATATTTTTTTCCAAATTATATCAAGTATAATAAATACTTGATTCAATACTCGTATTACATCCAAATATATGTTGGTAGTTGGTAAAACAATTTTTAAGGACTATATTATCATTGTGGTATATAAACATGCTCATTATACTAAGAAACTACTTGTTTGAATTTCTAGAAGGTAATTTATATAAAACATTTTCAAAACATTTCCCCCTAAATAAGTTACTGTAAAAACTGGGTAATTTTCGTTTTGAAAAACAAAATTTATATAGCCATACAGTATAATATAGTACATATAGGTAATATGTATATATATATATATTATTTAAAAATTCAAAAAATCAGAATTTGAAAAAAATCTTTACTTAAGGAAAAAATTGGGCTAAGCATATGTTTATAAGTTATAATGAATGAGTCACCCTGTGTAAAAAAATAACACACATAAAACAAAAAGAGACCCGGGAAATAATTTCGGTCCAATTTAATCGTAAAGCAAGACAAGATTTTTTCACTCGGTTACAATCATATTTGTACCGCGGCGATCAGAGTGTAGGTACATAGTAATCAACACACATATGGACAGTAACGAACCATATACGGCTAATTGAGAAATTATTCGTCATTTCTTTAAATACAGCTTTTAAAACACAATGGTTTTTGCTTTTCATCGGTTTTTATTTGATATACATATATATTTTTTTTTTTGACGCACACGCACAACGAAAACTTACCCATGCAGAGGGTCAGATATTATTATTTATGAATTATGGTTATTATCATCTTGATTATTTATTTATATTATATTATTATAGTATGTACATGTTTCTACGAGATTGTACAGTCGGTACATTGAGTATATAATATATATAGGTACATTGGTAATGGTCATGAGCGAGTTTCAATATGACTAATGTTCATTGTGCTCCAGAGTATATTATAGTTGACAGTTGGATAGGTGGGGTATACTAATACTATAGGCGGTACCTATATACCGACGACTTCATACAATGATAATATTATTATAATTTCGCAATATAACTGCAATACGTTATCGAAATATAAAAGTACACTTACTCGTGTACGTAGTAAATGAGTAAAATCGCAAGCTCTACGAAGACGACGACGTCGACGATAGTAATAATAATAATAATATAATATAATGTATACTTCCAATATTATTATATATATATATATGGAGAGTTAGATATTTCTATAAAAGGACATTATCGAGACATAATATTTTAGTCACGTTTGTTTTCGCTAAACAATACGAACAACCATTTACATTTTTATCCTCATTTTGAATACCTACAATATTATAAATTATAATATATACATATACCTCTATGCGGGCCACGCATGGAAAGTGTATACACGACTCGGTGGTTGGATGTACGGCTGATAAGCAGCAATATTATTTTTTAATGGGGGAATTTAAATGTCCAACAAACTGTTCCTATACCTGTACAACAGTCATAGTATAATATATACTAACGCGTTAATTCCACATTTATTCAGTTAACCTGCACATAGAGCCTAAAAACAAATAAATATATAATACGCGTAAGTAACTTTGCGCTCAACCGACTCATATTTATAATGAAAAACTACTTCAGACGTTTGACGGAATAAAATCTCAAAGGCCAAAAAGATGCATAATGGGTACAAGGAATAATATTATAATTTTAAGCGCAGATTTCATTGGAAATATCATTTTAGATTATGAGCGGAGCGATGAATGTATTGATTTTACCTTGATGTGTGTTTTTATTTTTTATTTTTTGTGTCTGTCATCACGTTTTGGGGTAGTAAAAGTGCTTAGATTTTTGACTTCAGTACCTCGATCGATCAGAAAGTGAATCTAGTTGGTACTTTGGGAGGTCAAAAGGGAAAAATTCTCAATACTTTTCTAAATAATCGAGAAAAACAAACTAAAAATTAAGGGAAAAACGGGAAATTTTACGCACACACATTTTTCGACAAAATCGATTTTAGTTTTTGATGTAATTTTAAAACAAATGACCATGAAATTTTCACCGAATGTTTATATAAGTATATTCTATCCACCATACAATTTTCAAAAATTTTCGACTTAAGTTGAACTATTCATAGGCATTTGAAATTTTCGATCATTATTAGTTTTTTTTAAATTAATATTGATAAAAATTTATTTGTTAGGCAGAAAAGCTTGAAAGTTTATTACAAGGCTCTTAACATATTGTTACAATAGCAGTTGAAAAATAAAATAAATTCATAGTCACAATTTTTTTTTTTACAAGGATTCAAAGTTTTAATTTTGACAAAATACAAAATTTTTCTTTTTAAATCTAAGATTTGAAAATTTTTAATAATCTATAATATATTCTAGACAGATAATACGTCTTCGCTCAGAATCGTTTTTCGTATACAATGATATAATATCATTGGATTCAAATTTAATTCCATCCATAACAGTAACCCACTTGTAACCTACTGTACAGCAGAGCGACATCCACGACTTACCCGCCTTTTTACTTTTTTTTTCTGAATTTCCCGACATAGCTTTTCCAACAAAAAATTCGATTCATATAATATGTACATAGAAGAACTTATTATATTATATTACTTAAACTTATATTTATTATTGTTTCGGAATTTTTAAGAGAGAACATTGATAATGTTTTTACTATTCATTTTTTCATAAAAAAGTTCAATCTAAACACTTAACGATTTAACCTAACAATAAAATTGGATTTGATCAGCTAACATTAGATTGACTCTTCGTATTATCATTCTTTCTTGAACAAGAATTCAAGAAAACTAAACGAATTACAATAATTACTCATATGATCGCTAATTTAAAGCAAATGACGGATTTTATTAGTCTTATTAATTTTTTTAACAATCTTAGTCTAGTTTTACTATATCTAATTTGTATGTATATAGCTATAGCATATTTATTAATTATAGTGGGTACCTACCTATATAACTATTCTAACTTCTAGGAAACGTATACGTTATATATACACTATACATATACTATAGTTATATAAATGTATACACTTGTATGTGACTTGTCCAATCCGTATTGCATATCTTTATCTTTGGATTACATGTTTTGTATCATTACTTTGTGTTTATTAGAAAATAGATACTGAAACTGCTGAAAGTAAATTTTGATATGCGTCATGCATAAGTAAGACGGTGACGTGCGGATGAGACGTCCTCTTAAATTCGTTGACTTGTATAGGATAATAATATTTTTAACCTTGCATTAGCAATAGGTGAAGGGCAATGTTAAATGTTATGTAGTCAGTAATATTATTAAAACAAAAAAAAAAGTTAAAAATTCGACAATTTTAACTTCCCAGTCGTATATTACATTACAAACCGTGCCATAGTTTAACAACGATATGTTATAATATATTATTGTTCGTGAAATGCAATTTATCTATAGATCAACCGTAATCTCATTATAATAATATAATTGTACGTTTGTGCGTTGGCAGCTTAATTTTGTTGCAATGACATCATTAAATTTTCCTTTTTGTGTACACATAATTTCTCGGTAATTATAAAACCATGAGAAACACATGTGTCCACAAATAGTAGACGATTCTGTTTTAACAATACGCATTCTCTCACAACTTTCTGTACGTAATTTTACTTAACAACAACTATCATAATAATAATAATTTAAATATTGAAAAGAATCCCTATATATTATGCTATAATATCCGTATTAGTATAGTAGGTACACTATAGGTACCTATATTGGCTATATTATATATTAGTTCAGTTTATTTTTCATTGGTAAGATCTCACCTTGAATATGCTTCACCTATTTGATTCATTCGAAGCTTATCCTTTAAACGCCATGTTCAGCTAAGTATTATCAGTACTGATGATAGAGGTACTCTAGCCTATAGGTAACATTGATCTGTTCTAATTTCTTATCAAGCGTTTAAATAAATGCCCTATAATCGATAACTAAAGATTTATTCTACATAAAAAATATAAATAAAGATATACCAGTATTTTCTCCTGTAAGCGTTTTAATGGCGGCAGATAATGCAAAGGCTAATATTGAATTTTTCAATCGGAATAATAATAAATAAGACGTTAAAACCGTGATTAAATTCTTTAAACATAAAAATACAAATTCTTTTCCTTTTTTTAGAAAACGGAATATTTACTATCTGTATGATCAAATAAGTGCAACAAGTATGGAGTTATATACAAGGTGTAACACATAGAACTGACTTTTGGACTAACTTTTTTTCACATTAGTATTCTTTATTTATTTATTTATTTTGTTCTATTAAGTGAACCTAACACTACAAGTATAATACGTTTTTTATGTTTTATTTTTAGTGCTGAAAAAAAAAATTAATTTAATAAAAAAATTATGGATAAATTCAAAATAGGCAAAATAGCCTATATGTGAATCTGATTATAAAAACAATTTTGATGGTAAAAAGATTTATCTAAATCAACTATAGTTTATTTTTAAAAATTTTTTTTAAATTCAATATTTTTTTGGTTAAATTAATTTGGAGTGCAATAACTTTTTAAAAAATATAATTTTTGAGAATTTGCTGACATGAGTATATTTCTTAAATTATTTATTTATCATATAATATTAAAAAAATTTGCCATACGATGAATTTGCATTTTTTTTTTTTAGTCAAGTCTTTCTGTTAGACCCTGTATAGTAATATAATATATAAAAAAAAATACAAGGCTTAATGGCTTGAATGAAAAAGGTCCGTTACGTCCATAATAACGTTACTACAATTCAAAATTTAATATTAACAATATTTTTGTTAATACATCGTTGTAGGTATATTTTATGCAAGCGAAATGGAGTATTTTTCGTGGTAAAGATTATTATTATTGTGATCTCGTATATTCGTCAATCTTAAAAATCTTCTTCCGCGCTTTGCGGACGCATAATCCGCGTTCTGCTGAAAATAAAAAATAACGTATTATATTATGTACATTAAAGAATAACGAGTTTTAAATGCCTTCGATACTTTTCAGAAACATAATACATTCCAGTTGTATAAATGTACAGTATATAGTAGGTATCCCATAAATATCGTTTATTTTATGAACAGAAAAACTGTACACAGACGACGACGACGTGCACTTTATTATTTCCTTCTCTCTTTGTATACATATATGTGGTAACATTGTACATATTATGCATTATACATACATACCTATACGATATAAATGTATATATTATTCGTATCTGCAGTACACGCGCACATTTATATTGGCCTAAACATTAAAACACGTGATAACTATAAATCGATTTTGATGCACAAGTCGACTATACACTAATACAAACGAGAATAATAATAATAATAATATGATATTGGCTCGAAGAGAAAACGCGCGCGACTATCGTGCGCCGAACCGCGAGCCATATAGTATCATTATATGTGTACCAGCTATATTATACCTAATGCAATATAATATATAATATTTTACGAGATGTATTTACTCGATAATGTTTGCGCATAAATATCAAGTGCGATTTGAGCGACAAAGTGATAATTCAATAAAATCGATTATTGAAACTTATATAATATAATATATAAATCAGAGAAAGTAATATATTATTGTTAATTATCAATTCAGACA
The DNA here is from genome assembly GCF_037042655.1 of Diuraphis noxia. Classification (NCBI taxonomy): domain Eukaryota; kingdom Metazoa; phylum Arthropoda; class Insecta; order Hemiptera; family Aphididae; genus Diuraphis; species Diuraphis noxia. The sequence goes on along the minus strand of NW_028301714.1, from coordinate 56,807,138 downwards.
GGCAATAAAAACTGCACGCAGCATACCTGTATAATATAATATTTCACACACATATTAGGCGCAGTAGCAGCGCAGTTGAACGTACCTATAATATCTATGTAGATAAGTGTATAAAACATCCGAGGTAAGTATAATAATAATAATAATAATTTTTTTTTTTTTTTTTTTTTTTTTTTTTTTTTTTTTTTTTTGTAAGGAGAACCCGCGGCAACATAGGCCATTGGGTGTGGGGTGGTACGGTAGGGATTATTTTTGTATGTTTGTTTGTAGGTTTTTAATTGGGTAGGGTTGTAACACGTGTTTGTGTAAGTGTGGCAAGGATATGTTGCTAAAAATCCCGGGTGGTCACCCATCCGGGAGCTAGCAACTGCGGCCGGTACGTACGCTCAGTGCGTTTCCGCAGATTGAGCGTACGACCGCGCCTCACCAAGCCACAATAATAATAATATTATTAGCACGAGGTAGATATTATTTGACATTATTATTCATTGCTTTTATACTCCCATAAAATTATAATATTAAATAGGTAGATACATGGGCGCCCATTGGGGGGGGGGGCAAGATAGGGCACTTGCCCCCCCTGGACAAAAAATAATATAAATGGGTTGTGTATGATGAGCCTTCATGGTAAAAGAGTGAACATAAACAAAGATATTTTCATTCAAGATATCATTAATATGTTTGAAATAAAGAAATTTGCAGTTCTAAATTAACCAATACGGAATAATATTATATTAGACTAGATTATTTGGTTTTCTATTTTTTTCTATACTAATTAAAATGTTTTTTAATCAACTGTACCTATATATATATAACATGCATATTTACTTTTATATGTGAAAATAACTGTCTTACATTTTTTATTTTTTTTATCTTGCAGACCCTCCTTAAAATTTTACCTATGGGCGCCCATGAGTCAAAAATATTGGATAAGTATTTTTACTTTGATAGGCGACGGACCAAAGTAACAAAAATATTAGGTTTCACAAGTTAATCAATAATCTTGTATAAATTATAAAATTCAAAAACATTCATTATTGACTGTCGGCTGCATGGATGCTGAACACTTTTAACCGGACGTATCGTTCAGCCAATTGGTTAGTATTCCTCGCATATATAGTGACGTAGTTAGCGATGTGCATGTGGACGGGAACAAAACAAAAAGAACTATTAGTTCGGACGGTAGGAGACTTAAAAGTTCAATCGATAAATCATTTAAGTCATAGGTAGCATTAATGGATCCGCCAATAAACGTATACAGGCTTACTATAGGTTTAGTGCTTGAATTGTATGCTTCTAATATTTTTCCAATTCAATCACTTATTACCATAAACTATGTACATGTTATAGCTTCAACAATTTTTTATAGGCGTTTATCAGATGGAGAGGAAAGACCAAAATCTTGCAAAAATGGACGGTAGTCGTGCGAAGGATAGTATAATCTATCCTAAACATATAAATGTACGTATAATAATCTATACAGGTGACAGAAACCATCTTTGCAGGGCTCGTTCTAAATGACACAATAGTATACTGCCAAGCTTAAATGGCCCATAGCACAAATGAATGATGATGCATACACGAACAGAAAACGGAATATTGTAAGGCTGATTAACACAAGTACCTAACTCATCCGACCAGATATTACTATTAAATAATGGAGAGGTTCAGTACCCAGCTCATGTGTAGAGGCTGCTGAACATTTGGCAATATAACATATTCCAAGTTATCACTATAATTACTATTGTTTTATCATTTTGGGATAACGACTTGAGAGTTGAATCGCTTACCTCTCAGAGTCTCAAATAAGTAGGAGTACCTATTATTAATTTTTTATTTTTTGTTATTCTACTGACAGACAACCGTACGAAAAACCCACCACCAGTCGAGTACAAATCGCATATAGTGATTTACCGATGTGCAGTTAGATATAATATGACATTATTAATAATATTTGAATACCATATTATACTCCACACAGTATTTTTGACGATTTGATACAACATGGGATGTCGCAGGGTTTGTCTGGTCAAAGTAATAAAGTATATAGTATAGGTACGTCCTATAACTAGTAGTTTCATATACGTAATTTATAGGTAGGTAGTAAACAATTATTCAAAACTTTAATATTCTTTTTTCCGAGCAGTATCTATATAAAATCGTTTTCGTTATTATTCTGTTGACGTAAAAAGTATAAAATATCATAACCGGTTGCGTACAAATAGTATATTATAGCGATTTACCAACGTGTTATAAACCAGCCTGTACCTATACCTACTACTGAAATTACGTTTTTTAAACATTAACGCCCAAACATCAGCCATTATGATAGGTGTCGGCGTTTGTGTGATGCGTTGTGCGTGCGCCGAGTTCATGAAGAATAGGAGTATAGGTTATGTATAGATACCTACCAGCTAAATGTACGCACTCCTAATGATCATAAAATAACCACTATACACATAAAAGAAACCCCCTCAATAAAGATTCATAAACGAATGTTTAAAAGATAATTACGCAAAAAATTTGGTTTCTTGTCTATGTAGAGAGCTGAGGCACCGGCTGCGTTATTATATAATTACAAACACTGTAGATACGTGAATGAAAAAAAAACCAATTACAGTATGATTTAACACGCCTTCTGTTTAAGGAAGTATCTATAAACGCTAATACATATTCGGGATCGGATAATAGTATATTATATTTACATAATTTACGATTTCAAAACGCCGTGATTATTGTTTCTTTTCGGAAAAAGTGTGGGCGAAAAAATGAAAAACCGTCGTTGGTCTTATGCGCGATATCATAATCTCTGCAAAGTGCAGTATTGTATACTTACAGTGCTGCAGCGTGCAGGATGCAGATTATAACGATACGGGGTGTATAGCGCCGCATATAATATAATAAATAATAATATATTATAGTTCTTTGAAATCGATTGAACACGAGGACAAAAAAACGCATCATGTTTTCAGCCGTCCTGCAGCACCGGAGATTTTCACCTGAGCAAAAATAAATATACCGCGGGCCCACATAATATTATTATTATTATTATATGTTGCCGGATGCGCGTGATCCGCGATAATATTCAAAAATATTATAATATATTATATATTATGCATTGGATCTCGGGTACCGGGTATACGGGTACATATCATCATAATAGCTAGGTATATGTATGTATATATAGTTGCTGGTACATACAGCTTGCAATCTCGTTGCAGTAGGCCACCAGGTAAAAACCAACTATAATATTATACGCGCGCGTGCGTGTTCCGCAGCAGCATTGCAGATTCTGAGCGATTGGCGAGAGGGGGGTAACCGCCCGAGGGGGTCCCCGCGATCCTTTTCACATATTATTATTATTATAATATTATACCTACTCACCGCCACTGATGTGATATTAAGAAAATTTAACAGCGTGTACCTACATACACCAATAGATACATATATGCGCGTGTGTGTGTGTGCTGAGGATAAGTGTGTGCACGCGTATTATACCTATATACGTATATACCTAAACTGCGAACCTGTTGGGGTGCGGGGCCAGGTGGTGTACATGCAACACGTGTCTGCTGTCAAACCATCTGCCCGGCACGTGCCAGCTGCCGCGTGTGTGTGTGCCCGCGATGTGGAGAGCATATACTGCATAGCCGTATGTATGTATGTGTGTGTGTGTGTGTGTTTGAGTATAATAATAATATATTGTATATGTACTGAAGAACCGTCGATCGTCGTCGCCGTCGTCGTCGTAGTCGTCATCGTCGCTGATGTCTTCTATGCGTGCGCGCGTGTGTGCTGCTCGCGATCAATCCGCATCTGCCGCCAGATTTTCTGCTCCGCTCCAACAGTTGGTCGTCTTCCCGAACACCCTGATTTCCAGCTTTACCTGATGGGCCACACCATCTGCCCCCGTAGTGCGGTGAAAGAAGACGGAGGAAAAAAATAATATTCATATACCTACCTAGGTACATATACTGTATACTCTCTCTAGTATATAATATAATGTACCACATATGTATAGTGCATGTATTATACATCACCAAGGCTACGTATAGGAACCGAATATTATATACGATTTGGAAAAACAACACGGTTTTTTTAACGTCTCGCAAAACAACTGTCGCGAGATCGGTACATAAATATTATACCTGTGTTAAGCCAGCGGTAAAGATGTTGATGAAATGAACGCAGGAAGTTCGCGAAACGGCCGTGTATCGTACCGTATGCGCGATACAAGCATTGTACCGCAAGCACAACGATACTATACAGAGCTGCAGTTTTATGTTAAAGCAATAAATAATTTGTAGAAAATTGCATCATTTTTTAGCCCACTATAAAACATTACAGCTTCCTTTACAAAGCTTGAATTAGGCATTTATTTAAGTTTTCGATTTTTTAGGTCTTTTGACATTTTTAGTTCATTTTGTACTTTTTTTTATTAATTTCCATCAACTATATATATATTATATATATATATAACATTTTACACAGTTCTATGAATAATATTGTTTAATTTTTATCTTATAAATATAAAATACTAAAGATAATAAGTACTGTTCAAAAATCACACTTAGTAGGCATAGGTATCTATAGTAACTTTTATTTAAAATAGTTTACACTTGATAGATTTTTTAATTTTAAATTGTGATTCTTTTTAGTACCTATACTTACTAGAACGTTTCATACTGATTTTTTGAGATTTTAATGCATATATTTGGGTTTTAATGCATTTTTTTAAGAGTTTATATAGTAATTACATTGCATTTTTCGAGATATTAAGTTGAAGGTTTTTCAATGCATTCAACTCACAGTTCTAATTATAGTACATATATAAACAACCCAGGACTTGGCAATTGTTGCGAAGCAAATATAAGTTTAAAATAATAATATGTAATAATTATCAGAATACATAGTTTAATACTATAGTTGTTAATAAGGTAAAAAATAAATTATCAGATTATAAATTTTGCTGTACATTTTTTAATCAATTTATATTATCATATAATCGAGTGGTGTGAAATATAATATAACATTTTATTTTACATATTTTATTTGTTTTATAATACCTACATAAATATAATAAAAATAACGTCCGCGAAATTATACTGCCAGAGATACAGTACCTATAAACATGAAATGTTGTTAACGAAACATAATATTTAAAAACATGTAATAATTTTTTTAACTAAAAATCAAATAAAGATTCATCACTATAACGCAGAATTCTTATGAATGGGGCTATATTATTATAATATTGTATAACATAACAAAATAACGTTTACTGGTGTAGTATAAAACGAGAAATCACGTCAAGTACTGAATGATGGGACCCTAAAACTAGCACTCAACAACCCAGGACGTTAACAGATGCGTTTATAATAGCTATTTTAAAAATAAAAGGTCAGAATTATCACGATTTTTACTTATAAAAGGGATATGCTATATAGGTATAATAATTCTCGATTCCAGCAATATAAGTATTCCGCATGTAATATGTTTTAAATCTGTTGCATATTCTAATAAATCTCCTTTGGGTATCCTCGATTCTGTCGACTAACATTTTATATTCATAGTTGCCAGTTGGAAGTTTAACAGTTTTGTATTTTGGTATTTGGCGTAAGAATTTATCTTAATACACTAACATACCAGTAGGCAGTAAGATTGAAAAATTAGTAAAATATGTTATTTAAATGTTATAGAAAATTCATTTTTTTGTTTTATAGATTCTGAACAGTATAATGAACTTATTGATTTTACAATGATTTGTGTTTTTTATATAATATAATATTTTTTATAATAGTGCTCTAATCATCGACATCAAAGGTATCCAGCTAGTAGAAAATTGGAACTATAGTTTGTACCTACCGTATGGGTTGAAAGTAAACCATTTCTCAGTAATTTTTAAGATAATCGAGGAAAAAAGATATATCATTACTTTCTGTAACATTATTATTAAAATCATTGTATGGCGATCATGATTACCAAAAGGCTAATCCGTCTCCGCTCAGAATCGTTTTTTGTATACGACGATAATAGCTATAGATTGATTGAAATTAACACATCCATTACAGTGACCCAATCAATGACTAAGTACACTTGACTTAACCTACTATACAGTAGAGTTAAGAGTGGAACACTGGTACCTATATGTGCTTGCCCACTTTTTACTCACAAGCATACATGCATAATACATACATATAGATGCTTAAATATATGCAGATTCGAAAAATGAATTTTTCCAGTTATTTCGCGTCACGTGTTTTTGAATTTTTTGAGATTTTTAATGCATATTTTGCAAATTTTTATTTGTATTCATCAATATTTTTAGCTCTGGTAATATTATAATAGTAAACGTCGTCTGCGACCGATCGCCTAATTGCATTGAATACGATTCGAATATAGCAGCGAATACAATCCGGCACGAACATTTTCTTGTGGGAACGACTGTAAATATGTTTGCATTGCAAACGACTTGGCAGTTTTTACGACTACGACAGTAAGATTCATCCGAGAAGGAATCATATTTTGGTTTAATATACTCTACCCGATACAATATTATAAATATATTATACGTAACATTTTGTTGGGAAAACGATGTACGTTTTTAGCTAACGTTTCGTTATTCTGTTTAATATATTAATATTATGGATGACATGCCATTATAATAATGTATTGGAAGGCATGCGCGTTGACAACGTGTGTTTCACTTTACATATACTTATACATATACATTATATACCTATAACTTATATATATACTGTATGTGTATCTTATACCGTTTTCGGGGACTAAGAAAATCGATCCGTATAATTAATACAGATTTGTGTTTTAAAGAGGGCCGTAACTGCTGCAGAGAGAAGTTTCATCGTATACCCATCGTGTATTCATGTTGTAGGTAATATAATACGTCCGTTTGTCTCCGGTCGACGTCTACGGGGTGATCCATTTAGCGTAAGACATTCATTATTTGAGAGAACACTAATGTTTTTGAAATTATTTATTTTTACATATAGTTTTAAGTGGTTATGAAACAACAATATTTTTCCAGGAAAATTATGTTTACTTTATTGTTTTTCTTATGTTCTCGTGAGAAGTAGTGCACTACCTACTCTGAAATATGAACTACATTTTTAATTTCATATTCCGAAGCAGAATATTCTTTGAAGTATTTTGATTTTTGATCTTTATTAACACCAAATTTCGAATAAATATAGGTCATTAGTATTATAGCTATTTAAAGCTTAGATAATTGGAGTGGTTTAATAAAGAGGTACCCCGCAAAGTGTTGGTCCACTACTTCGCTCATCCAAATTTTAAACTTATATAACCTTACCTATATAAATGGATATAACAAAATACCAACTAACTATATTCATCCAAAATTTAATTTTTATACATCCAAATATTCCAAAAACAATTTTGTTTCTTTTATTAGTAATTAAAAAGGGTAAAAATTTGATAAAAGATATGTCGATATAAAAAAATTGTTTTCTAACGACTTAAAATTATGTAAAATAAATATTTTTAAAAACATTAATAGTTTTTGAAATGATGAGTGTTTTACACTCAAGGATCATCCGGTATAAAATAATAATAATATACGAACATGATGGGACTATGGGAGTATCAATCTACGGCTATAATTTACACACGACACTACGATATCGGATGCGTTTAAAATATTATTACGATATAATGTAAACGGGTGCACGTATACGGCTTCGATAAATCCGTGATGATGCGCACTATGAAATATAATTTGTAACGTCATGTATAAGATTTTGACTACACGTTGATCACCATTTCGAATAAACGTCACATTTTGTTGCAAAATATTTTATAATATGCGTGTACCAGGATGGAGCTTAGCTCCAAAATTATTCATAGATCATAGCACTCTCGAGATAAATCAATCTTCAAATTCTGTCGTATAAATATATTATATATTATATATGTTATACATTAATAAGTATATGTATTTATATATTTATCCAAAATTAATACAACGTAATAATAATGCACATTGCACACTGTACAGTCATGACATCAGCATAGCAACATCACATATTCAATGCTTATCTACGATATCAGTGGATTTAACTTCATAAGATGAAAGACATTTCATAGGCGTGCCGCAGGGGGTATGCAGGGTATATGACGTATAAACATACCTATGGCCAGGTGATATTAGCAAATTGAAACATCCAATTATTAGTTATTAACTACCAAGTATTACCTAACCTAACCTAGCGAAATACACACTTTTTGTATTTTGTCATTGTATTTGCTATAATATTTTTTAAATTAAACAGTAAGACTTTTCAACATTTGTGTATTGTGTAGGTATATATAAATTATCAGAATTTTACATGCTTAAAATAACTTCCAGGGCACGTCAGTGGCAGCCTTTTGCATAACCTGAAAAAGAGGCTTGCGCACACCTATAAGACATTTTATAATATTTACTTGTTGAAAGTTCTATTAAGTTTGTTTACATTTTGTCGACAAATTTTATTGAACATTTTAGTAGTTAATGAAAATTTATAAAATTTTATTATAAAATTTATTTAATTTAATTAAATTTATAAAAATGGTCAAAGTTATTTTTTATAAAACCATTTTTAAAGACTATTATTAGCCTTATAGTATTTACGTTTTAATAACTGAAAAACTATTCATTCAAATTTTGAAATAGGTAGATCAACATTTATAAAAAAAAATATCTACTTCATAATTACCAATTATAATCTGAGTTTTCATTTTAAAAATGGATATTTACATCACCACAGGGTCCAGGACACTGCTAAGTGTATTGTAATATGTAAAAATCTCAAGAATTTGAAAATATTGTCTTTAAATATATGTTTTAAAAACATTAAAAATCAGAATATGGATAATATTTATTGTCAAATGGAAAATGAATGGAGCGGGTGAGAATGGGCCATGGTTGATAAATGATCTGTGTGTTTTTATTATGAGTTTATATATTGTTACATATGTATTATGTAATGTATCGACCGCCGGCAACGTTAAACACAATTAAAAATCGTTTTTTCTACATTATCAACGAATATTATATTATTATTATTAGTATTATTGTATAGGTACCTACTCAAACATAGATTAATATATTATATTATGTGGTGTGCGGCGAGTCGAACACTGCACACATTCGTGATAATAATAATAAAAAAGTACGTATACGTCTCTATTCACCGTGAAACGCTGATAGTCTTTTGATGTTTTAGAAAAAACACACATATAATGATAATAATAATATCGTATAAAATATACGCGTTTAAAAAATATATTTATTATATTATATTTAACGTATCTACTATGTCTTCATTACGACGAACATCATGATGAGGTGTATACCGGCAATGCGTTTATTCGTACACGAAGTAATAATAATCCTGTATAATATTATTATTATGTAGGTATAGCTGGTATATAGTACAATGAAAAGCGTATTTCCGAGTAATGTTCATATTATATGTACCACATGTACCTACTACAACAACAATATATATGACATGACCGTCGGTGGTTTCAGTTGGCTATAATATTATATATCCTCCGCGGCCAGAACGTTCGTGTAAATAATGCTCATGTAGTTCGATGACCAGAAAAAAAATCCTGTGCTTTATACACTGACCTCATATAATAATAATAATAATAATAATAATATAGATGCGTGTATAAATCGTTTTATCGTAAGTAAATTGTTTAACATCAAACGCGCTGATGCTGATCCAGGACTGCTGCTGCTGCTGCAGTGTCTTTATTATAACTTCCATCACGATAAAATAATTATATCATAAACCTATATAGGACATATAGGCACGTAGTACCCATGTACAACAGGTAGTCGAGCAGTTCTCGTTTCTAGTCGTCATCGTCACTTACCTACGACTGGCGACTGCCATAATAAAGACGGGTCGCGCATGTCGGGCACATCTCACACTTTTTAGGAAAACTCGTCGACAGTCAATTTATTATACGCGTATTATATAATATTGTCCATGTAGGTATAATCATTAGGGCCACAAAGTCGCAGTAAATGCATTATGTCAAAATATATCTGATGCGGTTTTTTATTGCTTATGTATTTTACTCTTCGATGCATTTTTTCTTTTTTTTTTGTGTGCATAATTTGAGATTTTAAACGCACTTCAAGTGTTTTATATTACATTATATATTTTAATAATTACCCACTGTCCATTATTATTGTTGCTGTGCAATTTTTTTTTTCGCCATTCTAGGTGGTACGCAAAATCTTACCCGTAAGATTGTGTGGTAACTGTTGTGTAAATAGAGAATAATTTCAAATAAATATTTCTCTAGTTTATATAACTTTAGAATAAAATAAAATAAAATGTACAGTGTTATTGTTATGTTTATTTCTTATAATTTATGAACGATGAAAATCAAGAATGATTTTTATACATAGAAGCTGCATAAAATCATTTTATTGTTATGAATTTAATTCAGCAGTTTTTTAATAATGAATATTAACATTAAATAACAAAAAAAAAGTAAAAAGTTGAAAAAGATATTCATATTCTTTAACATTTAAGTGCATACCTCCTTTTAAAATGTTGTGTAAGTCACGCAACATACGTAATACTACAATTTAAAGCACACACATTTTATACTTATATTATAGTTTTAATCACATAATATTGTCGTATTATATCTGTCATGCTAAAAAGTTTTTTTGTATATACCATCAACGATTTTATAACACAACTATTATATTTATATTGAACAAATTATAAAATATTCATTTTCAACTTTCAACCTTAACTCGATTTGTTGCAATACATCAAAGAAAAGGAAAACAAATTAAATGTATAATTATTACTGACTACTGTTAACTATTATTAAACTTATGCTGTACGATGTGACATAATATCATCATTTGACAATATATTATCTTCTGATGGATACTGAAAAATTCCATAGAATATCCTAAGCGTCGTTAATAATTTAAAAAAATAGAAAAGTCTTATGTAGGTAGGTAAATACAATAAGTTTCCTTTCTTTGATTTAAATAGATTCCAATAGTCTTTACATTTTATCCTCTTGGTATTATAGGTAACTCTAATATACATAACGATGTTGAAGGTGAAGTTGCATAAAAATATAAATAAATTTTCAAGGACATATGAAATAGTAGATTCATTTTTATTAAGATGCATTTAATACCTGTTATATTTATCATTTATTCCTGATTTATGTCGGTGCATTTTTATCGCAATTTATGTGCCATCGCCGTGTATATTTCAGAACATAGATTGATATACCTTGACAACTATGTCCTTTGCCGTATATTATTTACAACGATTATTTGTAAAAAATCTATCATCGTCGCCCGTCTAGCCTGCAAATACTTATGTATACGTATAATAAGTTATATTAATCTATTGACTAGAATTCGACCTTAGCTTATTAGTTTGATCTTAATGCCCTCTCCGTTAATTTCTCTATAATTTATTGTCCTAGCTATACTAGGCTGTCACTATGGATCTAATACGATGAACACCAGAATACTTTATGCATATAGGTATCTATATATTATAGAATAATATTTCATAATTGTAATTTAAAAATAATTGTTTCACTGCAGTATACTTATGTTGTTCGTCTATGACTGGTTATCGTATATAATAGAGACGTATAGAGTTATTAGTAGATATACCTACCTATATATTATAAACCTGCAGTGTATCTATAATAATTATTAAATCTTTTGAAATCAATAGTCTTCACACAATAGGTGTGTGTTTTGGTTCAGTCGAGAAAGACAGCTGTCATTTTCCCATACCAACTGTTGCTGGGCAGCTGTTGCTTCTCGCGTCTGCAGCGCCGCGGACCAAAATATATATAATACATGTTTATGTATAGGTGTATGTGTATACATATATATATTATATACATAAAAAAAGTCAATAGCTAGGTATATTCAACCCTTTCCTTCAGAAAAGCCTTTCTCCGCCATTCAGTGGCACAGGGTACCTTTATACATATGCGCATATGCGTGTATAATATTTTCAACACCTTTTCCAGTAAAAAGTGCCCAAAACGAGACTCCAGTTGCTAGACAGCTGCGCGTCGACTAGTTTTTTCGTCAGTCGTCAAATGGAACTGTTTTTTTACAATTCTATATTTAGTGGTGTGTAAAAAAAGGATTTGCATGCGGTCCCTGCTTATATATAATGAACCACACATGTGTGTTGCTAAAAATTTATTTTCCGAAACGAAATACCAGACGGTAGGCACTTTTTTTTAGGCAACGCGCGTTACGCGTGAACTAAAAATATATCACCATTTAAGGTAAGCGCTAAAAAAATATGCTCTTCCATCTTCGCATCAGTATATAACAATATATTACTCGAAAAATCTAGCGGTCCCTGCATCGCGGTATATTTATACATAAACGCATGTATGTTGTATATACTATACTATATATATATATATATATAATATCGGTACGCCAATGACATAATATTATTATATATGCGAACGAGTAATATGTATTAATAATATTCCAACAGGGCTTTGAGAACTTGTTGCAATTACTGAATAGTGAATACCTAACACAATATTATTATCACGATGAAATGCGCGTATACACTGCAGAGCGCGCGTGTGCAGGGTGTTTATAGTTGCAGCCGGCTGTTTTTTCCTCGGCGTTCAGTGAGTTGCAGCTGCTCCATAGGTATACCTCTACCTCTATTCAGTACACCTTTAAAAAATAAAATAAAATCATTATTCAAATAGAGACCGGTATTGATGCAAACATTTTTCTATACATATAAAAAATTAAGCTCTCATCCGCGTACGTATATTATACGAATATTATTGCATATTATTACTATCACATTATAGAACGTATCAATTTTAAAATCATTAATTTTAATAAGATCGGCTATTTAATATAACAATATATTGTATATCACACGCATCGCCAGTACATACACACAAAATAGTATATCTTATTTTTTTTATACATATATACCATTATACAGCTGTATAACGCCAACAGTCGTGTCTTTCATTGTCATAATAATATCATACTAAAAGTTAATTATTGTCGGAATACAATCATTATTTAATCCTTATTCATATATTATATAATTGTTTGATAGTTTCAAGTTTGTATTCATTATTTAACGAACTACTGCAATAATAGGTACATATGAGTACATGCAACACCACAATATAGAATATGAATTACGTGTGATCAAAATGCGAGATATAATTAGATGTAATATCATTATACCCGTACAAACCAGTTTAATTAATATTTATTAATTATTAACATAAATTAGTAATTTACAATCGAAATGAATTTAAAGTGTTTTAAATAATTGCAGGATACCTAATTAAAAAGTAATTGAATATTATCACATTAATTGTTCGATTTTTCTAGTTATAGGTACCTGCACAATATCTTTTGCGCTGATGAATTTATCAGAAATTAAATAGGCATACATAAATAATTACGAAAGGAAAATATGAATTGACAATTGAGTACAAATCAAGAATATTCACAATTCACTTATAAATCTATTATAAGATATTATTAGATATAATATTTTTTAATATTTAATTTAAATTATCTTAAATTCAATCGGTATAAAAAAAACACAATCAAAACCGGTATATTTTTAAAATGTAGGTATATATAGAAAATTTATAAGTACCCATTTACATGTAGTTTTGCCACAAACGATATATATACGCCAACACGTATGTACTTATATTGTTTGGCACAGTTAATATAATATAATATAACCTATTTTATTTTTTTTACCTACGATTTCTGGTGAAATTGACATATTATATTCACAATATCAGGCCGACCTTATTGTATATTATGTATGTATAAACAATATTAAACATAATAATGAAATAAAAAAATCTAATTTGCCGACGTGTACGTTATAAACGGATAGTTAACGGAATTGAACACAAAATTAAAGAATATTTTAATTATTCAGTATATAGCAATATATTTTAACGGTTTTCGTTTTGTTTTATTTTCACATACATATCTATTATACGAATTAAAATTTATAAGAAAGTTTTATAGGTACAGAACACTGTACGTAAATACCTATATTGTCACTACTCATTAATCATCAGTCATCACTTATAAAGACTTTTTATTTTTTACACACTCCGTACATAAATGTAATAATGATGCGTAATGCGTTTTGCATTATATTACGTACGCAATGACCATTGAATGTAATATTCAAGCGTAGGTATACAAGGATTACTTATTTAATTTAAAAGTTAAAAAAAAAGCTATAGAACCGTGATTTACGCTTAATACGTTTAAGAACAATCTTGCAGCAACAGCCGGTTCATGGTCGCTATTATAATGACATATTGAGTTTTTTTATTTTATATACTCGTAAAATATCGTTTAGTTTGATCTAATAGGATTAAAAAACGAAAAAAATATGTATGCTACAACATAATAATAACATACAACTTATTGTAAATCATTTATTATTTATACCATAATGTATTGTTTATTTGTTTGTATAAATTATATATATTATATATTGGCAGGAGTGAAAGACCTACCAGGTAGATGCGCAGTTACAAGTACAATATGAATATTAATTGTTGTTGATATATTTTAATAGTAAAACTAAGACTTAGGTTTAAATGAAAATTGCATTTACGCTGTAAATTTGTCACATACATTATAGAGAGCTTAAAAATAAGTTTTGATTTTTTTTTTTAAAAGATTTTTTCAGGATTTGTATGGCAATTTTTAAACTTTGAGTAAATTGTTTGTATATTTTATATTAATGGCTATATATTGGATACATTTTATAAAAATTTACTAGAAACTATACCATTATGAGATAATAAGAAATAAAATAGGTGTTATTTACTTTTCTTTAGCATATTATCTTTATTACCTATAATGTTATGTAGGTACCAGAAAAAATCTATTGAATTATTAATAATTATTATACGTATAATCTATGTATATTAAAATAAATGAAAATGAATTCTTATATATTAAGTTGGTGAATTGATTGATAAATATTTTTTGCTTTTGGAAAAAACAAATAAACTTGCATTTAAAATGACAAAAGATGATTTGTAAAAATATATCCCATATAACAGTATCTATCGGACTTTGGTTCGAAATGTCATTATAATTTATGATAAATGTTTAATCCCGCGCACATAAATGTGAGTGATTAAGTGTTAATTATTGCATGTTTTTATAAGTAAGTAACTTATTACTTTCTACTGAATATAATAAATATTATTTTTACATATTTTAATAATTAAATTTAAACTACCAACGGCTATTATTTAACGCAATCGGTAAACTTCCATTTTATGCCTAATTTGTATGATGAAAACAATTTTTACGGTATGTTTCGACAGTTTGACAGCAATCTAGTAATATTAATATTAATAATAATTATTATTATTATTATTAAAAGGTTTTCTCATCAGCCGTGATCCGCCTAAACGTTAGCATTTACTTGATCGTAATCTGCAGTGTGAACAATACCTACATATTTATTTTTACCATACATATATACGCACGGTGTCTGTCCGTCATAGAAAACGTCTGTGTGATGTCCGTGCTACCTATCGCTACCAAGGGATACCTACCCCACCCCTTTAAAAAAATAATTTTTTTTCGATCCACGGCGGCAGGTAGGCAGCCGGCTCCGACGTATTATTACATGTTATGTGTACCCTCATTCTTTAAACCGGTGGTAGACGTGTACCTACCCTACTACAGTAGTTTACAACAACTATATAAACTAGAAAGGGTTGGTAAAAAAAAAAATGTTTGTTGGGGTCGTGCGCTGCATATTATATCGACCACAAGCCTCCGCCGACACGTTGTCTCGTCCTTTTCAACGTAATTATATACATAACGTATTGACGTATGTATATCGTTAATTTATGTAATTTCATATTATTGTAAGACTCGTAAGTTCGAGCACTAAAAAATGTATAAATAAACATGTACTCGTGCACTAAAAACTGACAAATAAGCTCTAACAAGTTCGAAAATATAAATGAAAATCTCAAACTATAAAGGTACACTTGAAATATGGGAAGTAAAAAATAAAAAGTAAATATTTTGAAATAATAAGAAATATCCAATAAAATGTTATCCTATTTAAAAGTATTTTTTTTATTCCTTACGATTTCAATCGATACAATTGTTTCCGTTGAACTTCCGTAAAACTAATAAAACTCATACGTACAGATATTAGATATACAAAAATAAGAATGAATCTAATCAAATACATTTATGTAATTTGTATGAAATAATTATGTGCTAATAATTACAAAAAATCTTTTATACATAACATAATATTATAATGCCAAGATAATCTAAGTATGCAAAAATGTATGCACTTTTTAAACTTAATTATTTTATTACTATGTTGTTATGGAAATAGATTTTCACCACGCTTATTAACACGTTTTCTTATTTCGTAGCAAAAAGAAATATGCAACTGCGTAAGCTTACAAGCCCTGCGATATTATACGATTTGAATAATATTAATATGTATGTTTTACATCACGTTTCAATATGAATTAATATACCTATAAATTATTGTATAGTAATAATAATATAAATATATAATGTCCATGTGTGTGTGTGTGTGTGTGTGTTTGTAAAGCTGTGAGAAAAAATTGGATACAATCAAAAATACTCTGTTGTGTGCCAAATTGGCAGTTGGCACACTCACTATACAGTATACACATAAACGACCGTTTTGAACGGAATAGCAATCTTATTACTGTTTGGACACGAAGTGTACGGTCTAGCTATATGAGATCACACAACCTCGTTTATAAACTATTAATGACCTTCCGGTAAGTACTATCGTTCACTACATACCCATATTATATCGACATTATGTTATTTAAAGTCTATCGATCTTTATATTCGTCGTTTATATTATATGGGTACACTATGAATTGAATACGAAATGATATATATATATTTATTATAATAAAAACGACGTAAACAGGTTTACGATCTATATACCTGCAGTATGCATCAAACAAAGCCACAAAGGCATATACAATTTAAAAAATAAAATAAAATGCATATTATGAAGCAGCAGTAATCGTCTATATATAGGTAGTTATTATATTATCTCTACGCATATTATACTTACTCGCGTGCATGTGTTATGTGTAACCCGTTCACAAAATTATACGACATATAGGTAAGTTACCATTTAAACGATCGTTTATGCATATTCACATTCAAATTTAATATTTGCAAAAACGTCCACTTTTATGTGTCCTGCATTTGAAATAAGCGTTTTTTTATTCGTAGCATGCTTGTTATACATCATAATATACTTTATAAACATCATATTTGTATTATATTATATACAATCTACATACTGTAAATGTATAACGGTAGAGCTCTATTAGGACTTATTAAACGTAATTGCTGGGAATTCTCAGACATAGTGCCTATTATAGCTTTTAAAAGTTTTATACTATGCATTAGCTAGACTGTACGCCATTGGTTGTATTAGATTTTGGATCATTATTATCATAATTTTAAATCCCGGTCTAGTTTGGCTGATGAGGGTAAATGGACAAATTTTAAAAAACCCAGAGAAGATTTATTTGAACGATTGCTCATAAAATAGGTATGCAAAATTGTTCTCTTAGTGTTATGGTATATAGGCACTCCAAAATGGCTGATGTAAAATTTATATTATGCATTTGGTTATTAATGGAATAAATCGTAAATATTCAGAATTATCAGAAACAATTAAGTGGAAAGACCTTTCTCTAAACACCAGAGTCTATGTGTTACTTTCATCAGACCTAAAACGCACTCGTGCATTATCATATTATGTTAAATAAAGTCATATTATGTACAATATAATCGTATATGGAATTCGTACAACAAAGTTTAACTTAGGTTTTCTCATAATCCTTTACCGTGTGCATTTATATTACATTATGCACATATTTAACTTAAATATAGTCATAACAAATCTTTTATGTATTATATTTTATATTTTGAATTAGCTATACGTAATTTAGTTAATTTTAAATTGTAAACTCTGTAAGTCCTTTCGGCGTGGGGGGTGTTAACACAAAATAAATAAATATAAATAACTTAAAAAAGGCACCAAAAAACGAGAAAAATATTCTTTTTTTAAATAGAAATATTTTATTCTTTTTGATGAGTTAACGAAATACGACTTCTATCATCGTGCGCACTGTGACGGGAATACAATATACATATACAAAAATAATATAATATGAATACACGCAGGGGCGCTCGGTTGGAACCCCTCCTATTATGTTAACGAGGGGTTTGGAGCCAAAAACCGTTACAACACCCAGTAAAATAATAATAATATAACGTAAGCTGTTGCGTTTTCTGTATAATATGCAGTGCGTATATGTGCACTGGACACGAATCACAAAACCGAATGTATGTAGGTAGGTACGTACGTCTCACGCGCGTTTATAATAAAATATATAATAATATAATCCGTGCGTGATTTATTAAACGTTTTCATTCTTTCGCATCCGCTGAAAAGGTTTAAAAGGCGTATTTTGTTACTCGCGCAATAAATCCCGCGTTTATATTTAACGTTGCTGCATCGGCGTCGGCGATCGAGGGATATTTTGTGTGTAATACCGTACACCACGGGCTGTCTAAATAGTACCCATAATATATATTATATAATTTACTTTACACGTTTCCTGTCAGCAAAACGTCCAAAAAAAGACAAAACGGCGTTGTGTCTATTATACAAATACATTACCTATAATCTATATAGGATATATTATACAATATACAAGAGGTATATATATTTACTACCTCTGCTGCAGCTAGGAATAAAGCGGACTCACGTTGTGATATTCTTCTTTATCGCTCTCGTTCGGTCGGCTAAGTGAAGAACATTCGTAATTATACAGGATGATTCGCCAAGCATGCAGCCCATATTTTTCTTCAATGACGCACTACCTCAAAATCTGGTCTTTAAACGGACTAGTAGCTGATGTTGAATTATTTTAGTTTGTATAGGTACTATAAGAATACTTGGTTAATATATTTGGAAGATATGGGGATATGATAATTTAAACAATTTAATTTTAATACTTGATTTAATTTTTTACTTAACTAGATCCAATATTACATCTGTTTATATTTTTGTAAACCATTTTTGAAGACTATTATACCCTTAAAATAAACATTTTAAAAACTGAAAAACAACTCGCTCGAAATTTGAATTGGGCGCATATACATTTTTAAACATGTATTCACTAAATAATTAACAGTAAAAATTGTGGGAGAGAGTTCTAGTTGGTAAAACTGAATTTGTCACCAGATACTTTTATTAATTAAATAATACAAAAAAAAAATATATCGTCTTCAAGTATATTCAAAAATATCAAAAATTTGAATTTGAATAAATCCATTATAAACAAATTTAAAATGATGTGAAACTGTTTGGTTAATCACCCTGTATATTTGTAAAACTCATAATATAGGTACAATCATATTGTGTAAGTATATATGTATATGGCAAGCAGGTGTTAATCGTAGGTATAGGTTTTATACATTATATTCTCGCATAAATAAAACGCGTTTATACATAGTGACTAGCCAAGCACTGCAGTCTGCAAGTATATTTAAGACTTTAAGTATTCTTAATGAACATACACCTAAAACTCTTCAATTATTTAGATAATGTTTAAAATATTATATGTCTTGGTGGCAATACCAACTTCTGTTTTTAAACTTAATAATCGCCCTTTTTTGATTGTTTACTTGAAAATCATAGTAATTAATATTTTTAAGGATTATTGTCCTTATTTTATTTGTTCTAATGACTCTAAATTTAATAATTTTGATACATCATAATTTAAAAAAAAAATCTTTTCCTTAACAATTTAGAAGGCACCATTGGTTCTTATTTGAAAAAATTAGTTAATATTATTAACATATCTTCACGGGACACATTCTTAAATAATGATGTAGAAAAATCCGAGTATTTGAAATTACGGGTCAATAATTACTATATGCTTAAATATTCAAAAATAAGAACTTAAATAAGTACATTAATAAAGCAAAAAGGGAGGTAATACATTTGACGACATGTTTAATGAATCAATCTGCACATATCATATAATAAATTGAATATTGATAATGAGTACATAACATCAAAATTAAAATTGCGCTTTCGTTTAAATCTACAAGCTATATAGTATGTATTATTTTATAATATTGTAATATAAGTATGAGTAATATGAGTAGATATAATATCAATATGGCCGTTGTTGCTGCAGTAGTACACGGTGGTGTCCGGAAGTTAAACTCTTCCGCTCGCGCGCAGTTTCATACACGGACGCGTATATTATACTGTTGGATAATGTAATATTATTATTATTAATACGTTTGTTTGTTAGACCATCCATCGTATCATCCATTGTTTTCGTTCATATAAACGCTACGAGGCATATCATCATCGTCAGTTCTTATTATAGTAATATATTATAATATTAATATGAAATTTCAAGCGTCTCGGACGAATATAAAGATGAATGTATATTGTATTCCTATACATATATTTATAATTTTTATATAATATTAGGTCACAGACTGACAGACTTCTATACTAACTAGACAAGTAACTCCATGCATTAGTTGAAGCCGGATTCTTCCATATTCTTGGTTGGCAAATAGTATGCTATATCATATTTTTATTTATAGTAAATATTAATTGATGTTGTATTGTATTTTATTATTTCTAGACTTTCTGTTTGTAACAAAAAAAAAACTGTACGTTTTGTGTATGCCAACCAGCAAAACGGCGGTCGTCTCCGTATATACAAGTTTCACTGATAACA
The DNA here is from genome assembly GCF_037042655.1 of Diuraphis noxia. Lineage (NCBI taxonomy): Eukaryota > Metazoa > Arthropoda > Insecta > Hemiptera > Aphididae > Diuraphis > Diuraphis noxia. Next base: position 56,786,225 of record NW_028301714.1, on the reverse strand, counting down.
ATGTAAATAATATAAAAGTATCTTATCTAGTTAGTATAAAATCTATGTATTAGGTATCTTTTACCACTGTATTTTCGACTTTATTTCAATAGTTCGTTTTAATTATAAAACGGAAAAATTTTCGAGTTCCGTTAAATTATTCAGGTCTTATTATTATATGTATATAAGTGGTGTATAATAGTCACTTCTGGTCATATATACTATTATAGTATTATTATACAGTAATGAATGCAGGTTTAGTTTATATTTCAAATAGTTAGAACATGGAGGTAGTACTTATTTTATACAGTTGAATATAATTTTACTTCTTGGTTTTTTCCTCATAATGATATAGATTTTTTTACGATAAGTCCGGCAATGAGGGGACCATAGCTTATGCATTAGGTAATTCACACATTCCAAATCTATAAAATATATATTCGAGACATATTATGGATTTACTCGTTTATATGGGTAGTATTTTCATATAGTTCAGTAGTTATTTGGAATCTGAATAAATGAGTTTTTAGTGCAAGTTAAACGACGAAGGACAGCTATCATATACAATTTGGCACTATAAAAATTGGGTTAACGTTGATTTCCACTGCAGCAGCGTGATAAAATAAAAAATAAAAATCACACGATGAGATTCAGCAACATTTTAACATGTTGAATTCTCATAATTTTCCGACGCCTAGAACAATAAAAAAACAAAATATAGTGTTATAATATAATACATGGTTAGTTCGTTTAGAGAATGTTTTTAATCCATTTATTATTGGTATATAGTATATATACTTAATAATAATCTAGGTATAATTGCTATGATAATAAAAACTCTATTTCTCCTTTTTTAAGTGTGTAAAAGAAAACGCAAAGATGCCATTCATAGTTATATATTGTAGACTACCTATATAATTTAATAATCAATATAATCGAACTGCATAAATATGTTTAAACCAATGATAAACAATATATTCATATTATATATATTTAAATAAATAAAAACTTTAATTTTCGGAATAAATTATAGAATATTATTTTCTTATTTACGTATAATAATAAACGTAAAAGAGTTTTTAAAACACAATAGGTAAATCTGAAATCAACTATTGCCGTTTCGTATAATTTGCCATCACAATATTGAAATAAAAAATGAATATTACAATGTATAAAATGAACATTCATCGCTCTGCAGCCAAGAACTTAAAATACTAATAAACGATATTTTTGCGAAACTATATACAAGCATTTTTTGTATTTAATTCAATAATACAAAACACTAATTGTTGTTTTAACCGTGAAGACTATTGTAGGAAAGTAATAGATAAGACAATGTAAACACAGAATATATGCAAATAGCTCAAATTTTTTTTGACGTAGCCCCCAACCCTCCCAACTAAAGTTATCTAAATATCGACACACAAATAAAAATTACTATTTACATAAATTACATCATTTACGTCATTCAATATCTATTTTATGCCAACAAACAGAATAGATGAAAAAACTTAGATCCAAATAATTTTTAATGTTTTTAATGAGCTTAATTTTTAAGACATACTAAAAATTGATATTTACTTAGAAATGCATATAATGCGATACACAAATCCATCAATCATTTAGTCTTTACGCAATGAACACGTCACCACAATAATGGCGGAATGATGACTTATATTGTTTCGGAATAATTTTCCGAGGGACAAACGGTGCGACGCGCGAGTAAAATAATATTATAATATATAGCACAGCACACACTATAACATATTACGACATATATCGTGTCCATCGAATATGGGAATTGCATTTTTAAACGTCCCACGCGAATTTTTTTTTGTAGGCACGCAAACACGGTGGTAATTTAACATTCAAATCGTGGCGCGTTTGATGGAAAAAAATCGCATCGTGGTCTCAATTTTGTCGAAGGAACAACAGGTCTACTTTTATAATAGCATACCATTATTAAAATACAGCGATGAATAAGCAACGAATGCATTGTAATGCATTTGTACATTTATAAAAAATATATATAATAATAATATCGGATTTAAATAAGACTCTGTCTAATTCTTCAGAAAAAATGTACAGACTACAGATTCGTATATGTCTGCAGGTTAGTAGAAAATTTCGATTTTTAATTTAACTAAGGTGTGGAATATTTGAAGTGATGCATACTAAAGAATATACTTTTTATTAGAATAATATTGCAAGTATAACAGGAGTTGACTTTGTATAATTGTATATAACATGATCATTGATCAATGGAATAGAGAAAGTCTAATAATCATCCGTTCATCGTTAATCATACAGTATGATGATTTTCCAAATATACTTATCACTTAATTCCATTTACTTTAATAATGATTTATGATTTTCGGAATTTTTAAGTATATAGTTATTATTTGAACACCATGTTTTTAATTTTTAAGATTTTATAAAGCATTTAAAATCAGTTTTTTGATAATTTCAAACCTTTCTGTATACAACGCGAAGAAGATAATTTTTTTTTTTTGAAAATGTACCTAAATCAAAATTAGAACAATTGGTGATTTCTGTGTTTTAAAAACTTTAAATTTAAAGATGGTAATCTTTAAAAATGAATTTACAAATAATGTTATACTTTACTTTGATTTTAAAATCATCATATTACCCTACAATCCTATATAGGTATCACGAATCTATTTTAATAATTGGGTAAACTTATTATTATACATTACACAGAGATTTAAATAACTTAAATCTTCTATTGAAGCATCAATAATGTCAATTGCTTATTAAGTAAACAGGAAAAATTCTGGAGATTCTCATTTAAAAAAATTAAAAGATGCTGGGCCCCAAGATACACGTTAAATTATGTAAACAATCCAATCGTTTGTTAAAATTGTAATAGGTAGTTAACGTTTTAATTTGATAATTTTCCCAACTTTGGTGTCAGAGCGTATTTTTTTATTTTATCTGGGACTCAATTCGAATAGAGCACTGATATAATAATTTAAATACGTCGTTTGGGCGTTTGGCCATCGCAATATCAGTGTATAAATAAATATATTAGGTACGTCTCTGTTTCGGTGGTGGTAGTGGTGGGGGTTGAGTGATTGTGAAAATAATAATAGTAATAATCATAAAAAAAAACTTATTGTAGGTATAATAATAATAACGTATAAGCCCCGAATACGGCACAACCACCCCGCGACGAGAGAGGGGTGACTACCGTGCGATCGGCGGCGTGTGTCACCTGGTGCCCGGGGGGGATGGGCGTACGGTGCCGACACCTGGCGGCAGACTGGAAACACGCTCACGCACGGGCACCGCCGCCGCCGCCGCAAGAACGTATCCTCCGGGTCGGACGACGCGGCCGGTATCGTATAATATTCGTATCCGTCACATCGTCAGTCCGCCACAGTCGTCGATCCGCGACCGTTCGATAGCGCTCGCGCGTATCTCTTGCTACTCCGCGCCGTGTCTCAGTGGTTCGCGTTGTCGAAGTTTTTTCCACCGGCGACAGAAATATTATATATCTATAAAATGAACATTCATAACGTAAATTATTTATAATTATTATTATAGAAAAATTTTTTTTCACTATTTTATACGGTTTGTGTACACATGAATTATTATACCACATTTATTATTACCTCTTCTGTTAATCGTGCTGTGTGATAATTAATTTTATACTTACAAATATTACTTATTTTTAATAAGTGCGTTTTTATTGTCTACCACGGGTGTTCGTCGTCCGCATCTACATAATATTATCATTTTTGTTGTTGTTATTATTATCATCATTCACCAATCATAACAATAATCGGTTGTGCGCGCGTCGTCGTCACTGAATTTCGCGAAAGTGTGCTCTCTGCGATGCGTTGCGTTCCACGTACACGCGTACCGGACAACGTCTAAGTCCAAGTCGGCGGGATATTCGCCGCGTGTTTCGAGAATAATACGAAATATCATTTTCGCGCACACAAGTGTCGCGTCCGTTATCAGTGCGCTGTGCGTCGACGACGACGACCATGCGGTACCGGTGGTGTCTATATTGCATTGTATGCATCATCACATTCGTCGTTACAAACGTGAGTAGAAATTTATACATGTTGTTATTATAATGAAATATCGCAAACCGTCTTATTATGCACATTTTTTTGTGCCTTCCTCGGATCCTCGTCATTATTATTATTGTTGCTATGATATTCCCACGAGGACCACACCGATAGATTGTTGTCGTCGCCGTCTTTGTCGACGAGGGTCGTGCCCCCTCCTACACCCGCAATAAAGTTATTATCACAATAATATATCATTGTCGCCGAGTGACGAAAATAAATTTGACTTAAAATCTCGTAGGCTGTTGTTGGTATTATACTATTATTATTTTTCACAACCTCGGTCGCGGTATTAGCCGATGATATAAGTAGGTATGCCAAAAACTCGCTCTAACCAGTAGACTGATCATCGTCCAGTGTCCACCACTGCACGATAACGCACCGGCGATGTCCCGAATCCCGATAATAATAATATCGTATCGCACACGCGTCTGAAACTCATTGTCGTCGTCACGACGGCAATTAATAATTATTATTATTATCAAGTATAATACTTACGAATTCCTTTAGTCTCGTCTAGCCGCGGACGACCGACCGTTCTCGTTAAAATCCTCCTGTTCAACGTCAACCCGACACAACGGCCGATATAAAATATAATTAAACAAAGATGCCCATAACCTGGTTTTTAATAATAATACGGTCCGCTGACATATATACGGTCTCGCGTTCCCCACGCGCGCCGCGTACCTTCCTCTCCACTTCATAGTTGCCTCGTCGTTCCGTTTTATTTATATCTCTCCCCGTTCACGAAATATACATATACGCATATTACTATCGTCATAACCAATGTAATATGCGTGTGTTGTTATATATATATATAAATATAAATATATTGTATAATAGTTTTTATTTTTTTATAACGTTTTTTCGATGATTTTACGCGCTAGGAGTGTTCATAATAATAATATAACCCCATAATGTCCGTCGGCGCGGCGGTCCCATTATAGTATTATAGACCATTCATGGTGGCCGACCGTCCGGCAGAGTGGAATTAGTTTTTAATAATTACTGTTTATAATTATATAATAATTTAATCGTTATTATTTATATTGTTTAGCTCGTGATAACGATTAACGACGTTGTTGTTGGACATTATTGTTATGTTCGAGTTGTACTCGACATAGGTAATTTTGTATTTTCTCGGAACCGTCGCAGTCATTATCGGTTCGTAGCGAGGGGGTGAAGTGATTACCTGAACCAATTATATATTTCGCTCCCCCGTCATCGTACTACCGCAATAGTTAATTTGTGATCATAGGATGTATACCATGGTATAAGACAATATTGTTCTATGCTCGAACGTTGACTTATAGTTGGTTTAGTGTTACATTCAAACTTATCAGCATATCTGCCGCAGATAAGGCACACGATGCGTGTTGTGTACAGATAATATAGAAACGGATGGGGATGGGCCTTACCCATCGATAATGACGTGTTCCAGAAGAGGAGGGAGAGCTAATAACCACAAGGTGCTATTGAATTATCAACAAAAAATATTAACTATTTCATACTATCACTAGAAATGTTGACTAAACTCTTAACAATAAACGTTTACAACTATTTCTTCGAACCACAAACTCCTGCACAATATCTCAATGGCTTGTAATTTTTTTGATCGATTAAAAGTTCCCAAACACAGAATAACTGGCTCTATAATTATTTCTTTGTAGCTGTTCGTTTTATTCTAAAATGCTAATCTATAGCACAGAATTTTATAGAAACCTATGTTTCAGGCACACCAATCCGTGTATTAGGAACAGCCTGCTAGGTTCATCCATTTCCTTATTATTTCAGTGGTATGCCATGTCTCAAAGATTTCTCCATAGTCTACGAATCGGGATGCGGGGGCTGTAGAATAATAATGTAATCATCGTCAAATGATAATGTTTAGTCGTAGTCGACGGGCAATTATGACGTCTTGGTCGTACTCTCGTTGTGTTGCTGGCCCTGCCACGGTTGTTGCAAAACTCGAATCGAAAAGACGTCGGTGTTGTGTGTGCGGAACAAAAAAACCGTATTTCGGTATATTTACAAACACAAGTGGCTCTAACAATGAGCGCATTACCTAACTTTATTAGAAAAAAAAAAATAAATAAAAAGAAACTTTAAACGTGTCGAGTCATTGGTTATTATTGTTTTTTTTTGTTTGGAATGAATGACTTTTATAAAATGCAGTAACACACTCGCGCGTCTTTAACCTATGTCATGATGTCGGCTGAATAAGACGCGTGTCATCATACAGAATTTAGAAAACGTCGACGGCGACTATTATAATAATATTATTATTTTCGGACTAAAATAAAAATATAACACATTGGGGGCGCAATAAAATTGTTGGAATCAAATAAATAGAGATGATGTCCGTACACTACTGCGACCATAGTATAGCGACAATATACCTAGCTAATGATATCATACGTGGCCGAGGTGTGTTATGTAGGCCATTTGTACACTTTATAGACAATTGTGATGTAAAATAATAAAAACAATGAGTAAATCGCATATTATAATGTATGTGTAATTTACCCCGCGCGTGACGTCTGACAATCGATCGATTTTTTATGATAATAATAAAATTATTAACGATTAAATCGAGCCGCCGCGACGTGTAGTAATAAGATATTACTTACACGACAAGTTTCGGATCCATTAATTAATAGAACACACATCAGAAAAATAAAACAAAATTGACGAATACTTTTTCTTCATAACGGTATTAATATATATAATGTCATAAAACATGTATGATTTGTTATGCGGTTAATTACCTGAACCCATTTAAGGTGTACGATCCAGGATAGCTGCTATATAGTATATACCACCGCCCAGCGCCACAATCTGCTAGGAAATTTCTGGTTTTCTGGTCTAACATAATAATAATAATAATATAATGGCAATAATAAAACGCGTATGATATTATGTCCAATAAATTACGATTACACGTCGTCATTCGCACACACACCTCTCTATAATATAAAACGATCAAAACCAGAAAAATGCATACCTACTGGCTACTGCCGTCGTCGCCTTTTCCAACCGGCCCCTTATTATTGTGGCGTGTGTGTGAGATAGTATATTGTAGAAATGCGCTTCATACAGGACACGCACGCACGTATATACATATATTATGTGCGAGTCTACACGACAATAATAATATAATACTCGGCACGTAATAAAAGTATGGTTACCGCCGTGATAGCGCCGCCGCCACTGCGTTATATTATTATCACGCTCGTTGACGACAATTTTTTCACCTACATACGTATCACGGTTAGCGAATGCTGTTCGTGTGTGTTAGTGTTATAGGTTCACGCCGTCGAGAAAAAATTCGCGTGTTCTCAGGCTATTCGCGTTTTCTTCGAATGCCACTTCATATTATTAGGTACACAATAATATTAATATTCTATCGGCCGTTAGTCCGTTACCTAAGATGCGCGTGGAGGTTTATGTAGCTGGTTTCTTTCTTAGTACCTATAATACATAATAGTTATAATGAAGAGAGGAGAGATAGCCATTCTACCCTCCGTGCATGTTACAAGATCAAAGTGTATGTCTTCTTTTTTCTTACAATCTCTCTATTTTTCTGCAGTCAGTATATTGCTTTAGATAGCTCCTTTATGGTTTCTTTTATTGGAAAATAAAATTAAAACGCATCCTTACCGAGTAAAAAAAAAAAAAACCAAATTCCAGTAACGTTGTCACATTTCACATGCGACCTTTGAGCCACTCTTCGCTGTCTGCGAGTAGGTGACCCTCGTCATCGTCATCGTCACCGTCGTTTATATTGATATCCTTGGGCAATACGCGTACGTGGTGCTCAGGACATTCCGATTTAGGTAGTCGTGCTTTCACCCATTGTTTTGGCCCGCGCCGCCGCTGCCGTCCTTTGAACGGAGACGACCTTTATGTCTTCTCGTCAACGTCACTACCACCTGTCGACGCGTCGTATCTCTGTCGCCAAGCTCGTTGCGCATAATATATAACGACGTGGGCCGCCGAGTACGCGTTTTTCTTGCATTATATTTAAATATTATTGTACGCGCGTATTTCATTTTACCCGTTGGGCGTTAACGTCGTCGATTGTGAAAAACGATTGCGAGCTCTCCTCCGCATGCGTGTGACAGTGTGACACATACTCATTATTATTATTGTTAGTATCGTATAAACGCGTTCGTTTTCGTACAGCGGTCGCGTATTTTTGCGTGACGATATGTTGTTCGGAAATAAAGTAAATACATAGTATGCTAATAGAATTTAATGAAACGTCTGTATTGTCTATATAGGTGGATTGCAACGGCGTATTCGAGCTGCGGATAAAATCGTTCAGCAACGAGTTGGGCCGAGAAGCTTCTGGCCTGTGCTGCGGTGGCGTGTGTGGTACGCCGTGCCGGACAAAGTTCCGGGCGTGCCTGAAACATTACGAGACCAACATAAACGTGAACTCCACATGCACGTTCGGTGACGTCGTCACGCCCGTGCTTGGCGAGAACAGCCTGACACTGCCGGCCAACGCCACGCCAATAGCGTTCCACTTCAATTTCACATGGCCTGTAAGAATATACCACGTGTTATACTTAACTATATGAAAATTACATTAATGCCCTAATTTTTTTTTATTAATATATACCCATTTGTAGAATACATTTAAAAAAATCGTTAACCACGACATAAATATATTAAAACAATATTATGCTTATAGTGTAGGTATTCAATCTTTAAGATATACCAAGCATTATTACTTTTAAATATATCATTTTAATTATAATAATATGTATAGCTGGAATTTTGTTATTCATTATTGCATTTGATTTATTTGTGTTTGCTTATCATAAAGGTGTTAGGTTTGCCTGTTAGGCAAGTTGTTGGACAATATAAATGTTTCGTGTTAATTATATATTGTATGAAATTTCAAATCCAAGGGGTATATTTCAATTGTTTTCGTGGACGGTGAAGTATAATATAATACTATTCCGTTACCTATTATCTTGAAATAATATTTTTCTAAAAATGCTTTTAAAAATTTCAAAAATGTTATATCAAATTCAGTAAATAATTCGTTTGACAAGACGTGAGATAAATCTGTAGCTAAACGACTATCATCATATGTCACTTACTAATAAAAGAAGAAAAAGGCAACGATCATTGAAATCTCATCCCTACCTTATAGCATCTATATCTCGTTGGCCGTTGCTCCAGTGTATTGTTGAATTACGTGTGTATAATACGTGTACGCACGTACACGATGTTTCCGCGAGTAAACACAATAATAATAAAATCATACGGAACGAGGAAGAGGAGGAGGCGGCGGCGGCGACGGCGACGACGGTCTTATGCTATAATATTATTGTCGTTCGCTTCCTCCTTCGTCTCGCCACAGGAAACCTATAATATTATATTATTATATCCAAAGGATACAATAAATGGGATCTATATATGCACACATTCCGTACGTATTGTAAGCGCCCGCACACACACACACTACTTACCATTATGTGCATAGGATATGCGCGCATAAATATTCGAGAGATCTTGTCTTGTCTTGTATTCTAACAAAAGGGTTGACCTGCTCTGGTATATGATGGGATAGGTATCCGCCGTTGGGGTTCATCACGCCGGATTACTGCTGCAATAGATATATATATCATTGTACCGTCGCGTGTTTGTATGTTATATACGTTTTTTCCAGAAGCCTTTTCTTTTGTGCGTCGCACCCCGTCCTGTGCCCATACGTATTATGTGTGCGTTTAGGGGTAGCGGAATCGGAGATAATAAATCCTCCCCGGCGCGGCTGCGGACCGTTTTACCGTTACGTCCCGGGGAGGGACCTTAACCTTCAAAAATGCTAACAACGGACGGAAGAAAAAACCCTTTACAAGGCGCGTACATAATATTATAATAATAATGTACCCGTGCGATTCGGTGTGCTGGAGATAGATACCCAGGGAGTGTGAAATCAAAACCTGTCAAGAACGGTAGAAATTATGGGAGTTTTTTTCCGTTCTCGTAATATTCTTCAGACATCAGACGTATATTTTATTATACATAGGTGGAATACACGATAAATACACTGGGAAACTGACTTCCATTCGTGTATTTCTCTGTACATTCAATGTCATAAATACCAGTTTCGAATATTGTGTACGTTAAAATCGCTCCCGTTTTATTATTTTTATTTTATATATAAATATACGTTTGATATTTTTTAATTAGATCTTATCACGCACTATTGATTAAAACTGGTTTTATTTCGTGCTAGAAAATTAGTAGCTCTCCTTGGACGGAACGCCTACTCGTTAAAATCACGATTTTTCGTCCGATTAAACGATTTGACGTGTTCAATATAATATATATCCGTTTAAAGCTCAAGAGCTTTGCGGGAGCGAGGATTAACTGCTGTTGCAGCAATGTGACTCACGTGTGCCATCCCACAGGGGAAATAATACACTACGGCATTGCGGTCCATTTGGCGTTCGGGTGGTGGAAGATGACCGATTTCCACGGGGAGTTGTGGAAACCGGAAAGGAAGGGTGCATTCGTTATTATGTAACAATATATATAGACCGAAATCGATAGGCTTAAGCGCTTCATCTCCCATATGGCACGAATTCAGATACTTGCCATTGCGCGTCTCTATTCGACAATAAATAATAATGGTACACACAGAAAACGAGTTCGAGTGCGTTACGATTTTTCTCTCTCCCTCTCTGTGGTGTGTGTGTTTGTGTCAGTCTGTTGGCGCTACTTTTTTCCCGTTCCTCCTTTGAAAGTCATCATCGTCTACAACCATAATACAGGTGGATATTTTAATTGGTTCGGAAATATTTCGAGATTACCTGTCACACGACTGGCAATTAGAAGAGGGTATCCGATTGTTAAAATAATTGCGGCCGTGCACGATGGGCGTGTATTGGACGGACGAATAAAAATTAATCGATCTTTTCATTATTGGAATTATTATTATTAGGATCTCCTTTACCTGCAGACTGCTGCTTGTCAATGCGTCTCTCTCTGTATATAATGATGATAATAATAATATGTAAGAAAGGATAGGTTTTCTTCGTTTTTTTTATTGTCCCGAAACAAACCTCAAAGAATCACAATAGTTATTTCAATACTATATATTATTATATATTGTATACTACTACAGTACTACTTCAAATAAGCCCACTATATAATATTATAATATACTATCTTTATATTATTATTATTTTTATTTTCGTCTGCTGCGGCGCGCAATCCACTCCAACCAATGACGATTTTACTCCGTTAACAGTTTACACGATCGAGAAACTAGATGCACTAACATTATTGCATGCGGGCTATTCCTGTAAGCAACGCGATAAATTATTGGGTTTTTTTTAAATGTTTTTTTTTTGCATAATTTACCTCTGTATCGATTTATAATCGAAACCGCTTACCATGATGGTATTTCGTGATTATAATAATAATAACAAATAATGATATTACAATATTATTAAATACGCCCGCGTTATGTTAAAAATTAAAATAATAATAATAATAATAATAATAATAATAAAAATAATATGACGTTTACCACGTGGCTCAAACGTCGGTGCCGATGACAAAATAATATTATTAATATAATAAGTAATAACTGATTAGTGATACCATATTATATGGACGTCGAAAAAAAATCTCGTTTTTAAACATTGTTTGTTAATTTTTCTTTTCTTATTTGTTTACAGGGTACGTTCTCACTCATCGTGGAAGCGTGGCACGAACCGTCGTCGGCAAGAAATTCAGGTACATATTATATTTTAATTTTTAACGATAACGAATCGGTTTGCTTAAGGTTTCGAACACAACATCTATCCACGTATTACGTTTTATTTTTACAATTATCTGGTGCGCGCTCGGTCGCGTGTGTTCTCGTATACTTAATATTTTTATTATTATTATTATTATTATTATTATGCGTCGTAGGTAAATGTCGGAAAAAAATATTATGTTTCTGAGTCAGTAGGGTCGTCTGTGTGTGAGTATCTGGGTCTATATACCCAGAAACCCTATACGCTCTGCACGCCCTCGAAATATATGTGTCCTACCCTTCTGTACAAGTCACAAACAACACCTGTTCAGTGTATCCGTTTTCCCACGAGTCGTACGCGCGCACATTATAGGTACATATAATAATATACGCGTATATATTATAGTAAAATCGCGGCCATTGGCGACCTTGGACCGCTGTGTTCCATTCATAAAAACACAACATTAAATCGACAAGTCCGTAAGCGCGCTGGCACTGCACGACGACGACAAAGATTTGACATAAACTACTCTCATGAATTTAAATGTCTTAATTACCTACTCTTATTTCCGGTTCGGCTCGGCTGTTTTATATTAACGACGACTGGCACAATAATAATAATAATAATGGTATTACTAATACGTCGTCTTCGTATAGTATACGACACATGTGAAAACACATTTTATCCTATATATAACAATAATAACAATATCGTGTACTACTCTAGCGGTAACTCAAACGCCGCCGCTCCAAAGTGACTTATCAACATCGTCGTGCGTTTTGATAAGATCTGTTTGGTATAGTGGTGGTGCCTGTTTGTGCATCAATATTTATTCTGGAAAAAAAAGCGTTAACGTTTAAATTTTTTTACGATTGAGTAATATATTATTATTATTATTACATAATATTATATTATTATATATACACTGCTGCAGCGTTATTGTTTATTTATGTTTGTTTGCCATAGCGATGGTAAACTAAAAATTAAAAAACTCCGGACGTCGGTTTGAAGGAGGGAAAGGTGGTGTGTGTGTTGGCTCCGTCCCCGTATTTACGCAGTCGTCTTGAATAGTCGTCTGCGTATATACATAATATTATATAATAATAATTCTTCAGATTTTTGGTGCGACAAAATCGCATGGGAAGAAATCGTTTGGCTCGTGAAACGACAAACGCCGTTGGACGAAATCAAAAAGGGTGGCGGCGGCGTATATACAATTATTCTTAAAATTCATCTCGCGTATGCGTATAATGTATAAAAATATATATAGGCGCGCTCGTTCTCGTGTTCTTTTGTGTGATTTGTGTGTGCTCCGTTGGACAAAAAAAAAAATGCATGTCGTATTCTTCGAGGCGGCGGCGGCAGGGTAATCGCGAAGCGCATAAATTTCAACGCTTTTGTCGTTGAATAAAATCCGGACCAGACGTCGTCGTTGTCGACGGGAATTCTTTTCTTTTCTCTCCCCGCTGCTGCTGCCGCGAGAAGCCGTCTCCTCGTTGTTCCCTCCCCCGCCACCCCTTTTCCGACGATATGCGCGTATTTTATAATAGACCTTTTATTTCGACGTTTTTCGGGTTTGTATTTTTGTATTTTTTTTTCCGTTTTGATTCTGAGCCAAGACCCGGGCCCCGCGGTGTCTCGGATCCCCATACGACATAAAATACGACGGGTCCAGAAATAATCTCGTCACGGAAATAATATATACGGAAATCGGTGGAAATGATAGGAATTCCGGGCCCCCGGAAACGTTTATATGGGTACCGAAAATAAAACGTCTTTGAGGATGCTGCTCAACAGCGATGACAACGACACCGAAAACACGTCATTTTTATTATTACGTCACAATTATTATTATATCGATATAAATAATATTAAAGTATAATACGCGTATCCGACGCCGCCGCCTTGTGGCTTATTGGAGAGTCGAAATCACTTTGTTGTTTGTGCTGTATTGGCTCTTTATTATTATTATTATTATTATTATTATTCCATTTTATTCGGACGTTAGAAACGGCTGAAGAAAACGGTAGGCACGTAGCATTCATACGGCGTGTGTGAGTATTATGCGCGCGCGCGTTTGTGTGTATGTGTGCGTGTGTGTGTGTGTGTGTGTGACCAATTGTTGGGCGGTGGGTGACCGTCTTATTCTCCCACGGTGCCTCTGCCGACGTGTCTGCCGCGTTCGTCCGCCGGCGCCTCCTCCCGTTCGTCGTGTACACACATACACAGTACACACACACGCGCTCGCACATATTATATGAGAACCGAATACTTTTTATACACGACACATTGTTTTATTGTAAATATTTTTATTTATTATTATTATTGTTATTATTAGGTCTGAGATTTTATTTAACCCTAAAAAATCGCAAAAAAATTCCATTAAAAAAAAAATGACTTAAATTAATATTTACTGTACAATGTACGTTAAAAAGTTCTTTAAGTTTATAAATTTATGTGACTGAAACGTGTCGTTCAGTGGTGATTGTTTTCGAGAAAACGATTTGTGACAATAATGCATGGAATAATGCTATAAAAATGTATTTACCTACTTCACCAATTGACACTGCCCACATATTCTAAAATTAATATTATTAATTCTATTTTCATTCCTTTACAATTTTATTGATGATTGTTTTTTTCTCTCTTGCAGGAACCACCAACGGTTCGGCGTTGATCACGCGGATCACGGATCAACGGTTCCTAAAACTCAGCGACGGATGGGTACAACAAGAGTATGCCGGGTCGACCGGCGGGGTTCGATCGCGACTCGTTTACGAGCACAGGGTCCGTTGTGAGGATAACTATCACGGCGACGGATGCGCGAAATTCTGTCGGCCCAGAGATGACAACTTCGGGCATTACCTGTGCTCGGACGACGGAGACATGATATGCATGCCCGGATGGACTGGTAGCTATTGCAGCAAAGGTACGTTTTTTTAGTTGTGAAACTATACGGATGGGTTCTCGAAAAGTTCGAGAAAAATCAAGTTCAATATGTTAACTGTATTACAAACATACTATGTAGGGTGTCTCAGAAAGATCCAAAAAAAAAAAAAAATGTTAATTAAACGTATGACAAAAATTGTTAAAATTATATAATATATTATGATAAGTAAATAATTTAAGAAATATTCTCATATTAGCAAATTCTCAAAAATCAGATTTAAAAAAAAAGTTATTATGTTCTAAATTAATTTAACCAAAATTTAAAAAAAATCTAAAATATAAACTATTTGACTTGAATAAATCTTTTTACCATTAAAATTTTTCCTATAATCAGATTCACAAATAAGGTATTTTGAATTTATCTATAAATAGTTTTATCAATTTTTAAGAGTTTTATTTTCAGTATTAACATATTATAAAAAAAGTATACTAAAAATGTACCTAGTGCAAATGTCTATGAATTAAATTGAAAAAAAGTTATAAAATATTGAATACAACAAAAGTTATTCCATATCAGATCATCGTGAGACACCCTGTATATATATCATTTAAGTGTATAGATAGTATAATAGAGTTTGTATTCGAGCAGTCCGGGGAAAAAAGTGAAAAAATTGAAGTTCGACCCATCCCTATAGCCCATATTGCTATACCGCATTCGTGTACATGAGTGCGAGCGTGTTTTAAATTATTTTAATTTTATTATTACCACTTGCGTTTGGTTGTACAGCGAGACGGAGGCGTGTTTTCGTCGATCGTTGAAGACCCTCCTATAGGACTTTTATAGGTGTATCTATATATGCGCGCAGCCCATTTTACGTTTCGAAATTAAATTTCATTCGGGGCGAGTAACTAATTAAAAATTATAAAAAGGGAAAATAATATTATAGTAATACCTACCATGATTGCGCGGACGCGATTTCATTGTTTTGCCTTCTTCCACGCCACCAATCTCTCTCCATATAGTAAAAATAATAATAATATGTAATAATATGCGTTTTAATACGTGTGTCCGATGATGATAATAATAATAATAATAATAATAACGAGATAATAGGTTGTACCCCGCTCGTCGATGACGATAATAATAATAATGGTATTACGAAGTAGTAGGAGGAGTAGGAGTAAGGAGTTGCTGGAGGAGGAGGAGGAGGAGGAGGAAGGAAATTTTAAAATTAACCGTGCCGTGCAGCAGTGGTTGTGTCCAGCGTGCGTTTTATATGTATAATTTATCGGTATCCAATGATGATGATGATGATGATGATGAGTGGTGTTGTTAGTCGTCCCCGTCCATCGTCGGACCGCCGTCGCTCCGGTCAACCTTCCGTCGCGCGGATTCTCGTCGTCGTATCAGCCAGTAGTAGTAATATTAATAATAGTAGTAGAAGAAGTAGTAGTAGTAGTAGTAGTAGTCGTCGTAGTAGTAGTAGTCGCCGCCGCCGCCGTCGTTGCCTTGCCAGTCCTTTTGTGCACGGGCAGTGGTGGTTCCGTCTCTCGGACACGCCGCCGCCGCCGCTCCGGTAGTCCTCCAGGTTCCCACGGTAACGTTCGTTCCATAGCTATGGGCTTCTCTCGCGCGCCGTGTGTGCCTGTCAGGTTGTTATGCGCTCAGTGGTTCCTAAACAGACGGCCGTGGCCGCGACCGACCAGCATACATACCTCGACGCCGCCGTCGATCACTATCTCTTTATATTACGCTCCTTTTGTTTTACACACGAATAATAATAATAATAAAAAAATACCGTACGAGCACACATGACTCACATCGCGCGCGACAGTTTTTTTTTCTCGTGCGTACGCGCGGAATACGTTATTAATATAATATTATATAGGAAAAAATGTATTATTTATGTGCGACGTTAATAAATCACGGCCGCTGCCGACGACGGCGACAATAATTACTTATTCGGTATAGGAGTCGGTTATGGTGTGGTGGGAGGGGGGGGAATGACTAGTGACTAGGCGAGTGGCTAGTGTTTTTACGAGCAAATTTCGGTCGCGTTTTACGACTCTTTCTCGATCTTGGGGACCGATTACGGATTTATTGTAATCATTTTCGACCGCGTCTCTTTAATCAGATCGTTCCGCCGATTGATTCGGTTGTCATATTCGGTCGTTTTTGGGCGAATACTGCCGACTGCAGACCATCGAAAGTTTCCGACCACTGGGGCTACCACTGCCTCCACCGCCGCACACGAGTTCTTATAACCGGTGACACAATAATCATATATACATATACACACACTGAGAGAGAGAGAGAGATTCGAGCTGAAGAGATGGCCTGTAATTACACGGTGAGTATCGGTTACCCGCCGCCGTCGATGTCGGTCCCGATCGCTCCGCCACCGTCGACCACCAGAACCGTTTATACGAACGATTATTAAACGCCATTGTTTCTGTATATCCAGTTACCGGTTTTCGTTTTTTTATTCCCTTCTCTCTCTCACACACACACACACACACACTCGCTCTCCGACCATCTCCGATTCTTTCCTCGTTTCATTTATTTATATATTATACATTACGTTTTATATATGTATTGTATTTCTCTCCCGCGATCGCGGCGGCGGATCCCACAAGAGAGTAATTACGTTTCAGAACCCGTGCAATTTGTCGCCATTCATAACGTTTCGAAACAAGATCAGCAAACAGATATATATTTATATAATATTATTATTATTCACGTATGAAAAATTCTTGCCGACCGGTCACGAAAATCGCATTAAGTCTCTGCGGAGCGCGTTATCCCCCCGCCGACATTCTTGGCCGCAATCGTCGTCGTTGTCTTCGTACTTGTGCTGCAATATCATCGTCGTCATCACTACCGTCCTATTCCGCTTGTGCCTTGCAGTATTATACACACACACACATTCGTATAATATTTAATATTTCGTATTATTTTAATTTTCCTCGGCCGCGGTTTATTGTGCAGTTCGCCAAGCCGCCCCGCATTTTCCCAGCGGGGAACAATAGCTGTATATATGTCCGCTGCACGCACACACACACATCGGGGTGCTGTTGCAGAGCAGTATTATATTTATATGTATACGCACGCGTAGTGTGGGTCTGACATAACAACAAAAACCCATTGGCCCCGGGGTGGCAGCTGCAAAACGCGTTCGGCGGCGGCCACTTGTCCCCCTGCAGCTCTGCAGCCAGAGAGCAATATTATATATTATATAATGTTGAACTGCACACACGCCAAAAACCGTCCACGCGAGCCCCTCGACGGGTCGGACAACATCTGCCGGGTTCCGGTTTCGCCACTACTGTCTCGGGGTAAAAAAATTAAATTCAATGTAATACATGTATATTATATATATGTATGCATAAAGCTCCAATGTATACGGACGATAAATATATGGGCGCGCGTGTGCGTACACACTACACGTATTGCACCGAGAGTTATTGAATATAAAGTGTGTGCGTGTGTGGACAATTTTTTTTTAAGCGTTTTAAATTTTGAATTATATTTTTATTCATTTTTGTTTTGTTTTTTTTTTTTTACAGCGATCTGCGCACCTGGCTGCGACGAGAAAAAAGGAACGTGCATGACTCCAGGAACCTGCCAGTGAGTTACCTATATAATATAATATTATAGAACCTATATACTGCGAACCTTTATGTATAATATATATTATAAACATATACGAGTCCATAAGTCTTCTATTTATGTTCCTTCGCTTTTCCGTTTTATATACGTGCCGTATAAATGTACGTATGTATAGTATTAGTATTCTTTTTATTTTTTTCGAGTCGGTAATTAAAAGTCTCCGACTGGTTCACGGCCATCCATATATCCGACGACCTTAACCCAAGCACCTCTCCCACATAACCGGTCACCGTCATCGTCATGTATATACAAGTATACACTATATCGTTCCTGTTGTTTATTTATGGATCGATCGTGCTGCGGCTATTTATCTGATTCAATCAGCGCGCCGAGAATAATATATAATATTTAAACGTTATTTCCTCCGCGCGTCTTTCAAACTCCCGTGCCCCACCGCACCCACCTCCACTCGACGCGGACCTTCATCTATAGCCCATCTCCACCTATACACCGCTTGGCCCACCAAAACTTCGATTGGTATATAATAATATGTAATAATTGTAGTGCCAAAAAAAATATACAGCAACTGCTAAAAATTCGTGTTTTTCTTTCTCTCCCTTCCACAGATGTCACGCAGGCTGGACAGGAGCTAGATGCGACCAGTGTCAGATATATCCGGGTTGCGTGAACGGCTATTGCCAAAAACCGTGGCAGTGTCTGTGCAAAGAAGGATGGGGTGGTATGTTCTGCAACCAGGACCTGAATTACTGTACCAACCACGCGCCCTGCAAAAATGGCGGCACGTGTTTCAACACTGGCCAGGGCCTCTATACGTGCTCGTGCGCCCCCGGATATACGGGGCCCGAGTGCAACGTCGACATGGGACTGACCAACAGACCAGGAATGGATTGTTCTACTGGACTGACGTGCCTCAACGGTGGTACGTGTAAGGTGAGCGTCGAATTATTTTCTTTGTATTAATATCACATACGCTGTATCAAAATGTATAGGGAGGGGGGAAGAAAAAAAGAAGAATCTACAAATGTTAGTTCAATCAGATAATCTCCTCCGTCGTGTATTCTCACACGTATAGCATTATAAATTCAGTAAATTAAAAATGAATTGATCTAAATCTTAATTTTTGGCAAAAAAAAATTAAATCTCCCAGATGATGGGATGGGGGTGCATTTAACCGTTGGGTCTGCTGTCAGTTCGCGATGCGGCAATAAACGCGTATTTTAATACTATTATTATGTACCTATACTGTCCAGTCTTGAACCTTTTTATATTTTGTTTCCGCAGAAAACCGGATCCGTCTCCAGCTGCACGTGTCCCAGCCAATGGAAAGGCGTCAGATGCGAGACGTCCACGCAGCCTGCCTGCGCGAGTTCACCGTGCGGGAACGGCGGCACTTGCGTCAACACTGCCAAGACCAACAACGGAACCGGAACCGGTATCAACAACAACGGGTACGTTTGCCATTGCCCGATCGGATTTTCCGGACCGACTTGCCACCAGACGACCAATCACTGTCAGCCGGACCCGTGTCGCAATGGTGCCACGTGCATTCCGAGCAAAGACAGTTCAAGTTACACTTGCAAGTGCGCGCCCGGTTTCGCGGGAGCCCACTGCCACCTACCCGATCACTGTCAGCACAACCCTTGCCTGAACGGCGGCACATGCCAGGCGCAGGCTGACGGTTACCGGTGCCAGTGCGTGCCCGGTTACGTCGGCGACCTGTGTCTGAGCTTAGTGGACTACTGCGTGGCCAAGCCGTGCGCCAACGGTGGCACGTGCGAGAACCTCAAGAACGACTTCCGGTGTGGTTGCCGGCCCGGGTTCGGCGGCAAAGACTGCAGCAGGTACGTCAACGAGTGCGTGCTGTCGTCGCCGTGCGCGAACGGTGGTACATGCGTGAGCACCGGCGGCAGCGATGGCGGCTTCAGGTGTGAGTGTCCCGTCGGTTACACGGGCGCCAACTGCACCGACGAGCGGCCGACCACGCTAGGTGACAGGTCCAAACACGTGTCCGCGGTGGTACAGGAACAACCCGAGATGGTGCAGGCGTCCGTCAACGGCGTGCTCATGGTGGTGCTGTCCGTGTCGGTGCCAGTGGCCGTATTGGCCGCCATAGTGGTGGTGTTGTGCATGAAGAACCGCCGGCGCCGCGACCAAAAGAAGGCCGACGATAACGCGAGAATGCAAAATGAACAGAACTCGATACACAGTGTGGCCAAGTTGGGCGACCCACACGTAATCAGGAATTCGTGGGACCCTCTGCCGGCTGCGGCCAGGGAGAACGTTTACTCGGAACCGCTGTGCTTCGCCGCACCCAACAAGATGCAGCAACCGTCGCTGACGCCAGCTCAGTCGTCGTCGTCACTGCAGAGGCAGAAGCTACTCAACACCGACAGACAAAACCGGATGTCGTTCAAGGAACAGGACGCGATCAACGCGTTGGACCGCAGGATATCTGTCATATCGGTCGATTCGGCCGCAAACCAATGCAACAACATAAATAAGTAAGCATCACACTATAAAAATTATCACACTAACAGTAATATTGCTTTACATTAAGATATGATGATATTATTTAGAATAAGTAATAACGTGGTCAACTGAAAGAGACGCCCTTACCACTATAGATTTTAAAGATTCGAGTAGGGGAAAAAAATTGAAAATTTGGTTTCGAAAATTATACTATTGAGTTTGAAATTTCATGTAGGGATAAACTATCAATTTGGCGGTAAATAAATGGCGATCTCGCGATAGTTAAGCTGCAGACTATACATATATTATTATATGATTTTGAAGCATATGCGTTTAGACCTGTAACAGCTTTCAACCTGCAGTTTCCGGGGAAAGAAAACCTTTTCTATTATATTCTCATGATGATGATGTTTTATTTATATTTTGTCTTCGTCATGCGTATGAAACGTTTTTGGGGGCATATAATATGATATATAATATATCATCACATATTATAAGCTCGTCATGTTTGAACGTTTTTTAGTGCTATATATATATATATCATATAAGTCGTCCGAACCTTATGCGCTCGTCGTAATGACACACGTTTCGACTACAATGATTTTTCCAAACCTCCAGAGTCGTATAATATATAATAATAATAATAATATGTTCACCATGCGTATGACGTTATCATTTAACAATAAAGCGTAATGCACATATTATATACATATGTAGGTATAATACATAAGTGAGCGTGTGTTCTCCTCGAATAATGTTTGCGTCTCCGCAGCATACTTCACTCGTACATTTATGTTATATTTTTGTATACTTTGAACAGACGTCTCGGCGGGGCGCGGTGGTGATTGTGTCCGAATGTTTGTGTGTATATAAAACATGTATTATATTAAGATACCGACGACGGGTCTCTCTCGCTCTCTCTATTGTATCGGCAGAATACAATATTGTATTGTCGTCTTATTACGTGTGTGAGGTCTTAATGTTGCGGCGGCGGAATGTCTTGATAGCGCGTCAGTAGATACAAAATAATAACATAATGCCGCATGTACCTACCTACTATACTAGCCTAATATTGCAGTTATAGTGTTATAAATATAATGATAATAATATGTATAGAAGTGTGTTTGATAGACACAATTATTATTATTATTCGTCGTCGTCTGGTAGGTACAGCCGCGGTCCGACGATGAATGTGTTGATGACTAGGCGCAATACGACAACGGACTAATAATAATAATAATAATAATAATAATATATTATTAATATTATATTGTCGAGACTCGAGGACTTCATTTATATCAGACCGCAACTACACTGACTTAACACAACTCCGCCGCCGCCGCGTCTTTCCTCATGCCTATATTATAATATTTCGGGGATTGCAAATGGTCGTTATTTCAACCAAAATGTGTATCAATCTTTTGTCGATCATACCGTTGGACCCCTAACTATGCGACTGTTCTTTCGAAAACTGATTATATATTATGTCAACTTGAGATCGATCTGTTCACTTTTTTTCAAATTTTGTTATGGCATTTTAAATGTAGATTATTCGAAATTTAAATTTAAAAATCCTTAAAATGTGGCCACATCGATGTACAAATAAACTGATACTATTTTACCGTTCACACTCGCAGGTGGTGACTTGGACATGCGAATGTGGGAGCACTCCACTATTTCTTTTCATTAGCATCGACCCCCCCCCCCCCACACACACACACTCACACACTAATGATCACTTACTATACACATATTTACAAGACCCGCGCACTTGTAAAATGTCTTTCTAATTTTAACCCTTAAAAATTTAACTCTCTTTGCAACAATACCTTTATGTGCACATTGTCCGACGAACGTATTTATTAAATTTTGTGTTTGTTCTGTTTCAGCGAGGTATCACCCGTCAAAGCTCAACATCATTATCATCGCAACTTACACCAGCAGCTTCAGTACGAAAGAGCGGCCGTGAAATCGATGATTTTAGACCAACACTCTTTCGCCACTCAAGTTTAGACTGTTAATTAAGTTATATATATTATATATATATATATATATTAATATTTTTTTTTGTAAGTAGACCTCTTGATGAATCTGTCAGTACATTTTTTTTTGACCTTCTCAATTTGTATACACACACCACACCACACACATTTGAAAATGACTGGCTTACGCCGTAATATTACGATTAGACTACATTTACATATTAATATATCTAATTCTCTAACACCCTCATCTAATCCCGCCCTACCCATACTAACATCATCATATCGTATAACTATATTATTATTCCCTCTCCGTTAAAAGAAAAACACGTAAAAAACGTCGACAACTGAAAAAGATAAATGTATTCTAATCTCAATCTATTTACATATATATGTATATATATATAATATACCCATCATTATAAATAAATTTAAAATAGAGCCAGGGTGATGATCTCTTAGGCGTTGTGATCGTTTTGTTGTTGTTATAATCATATAATTATAAGTATTATTATTAATTTAATTAATGTGTCGAACAAAAAAAAAACATGTTCCTGTTATTTAATCCCTAAGTCATTATTTTGTAGTTTTTTATACGACTTTTTTTGTGCGAGTCTTTAGGACGACGAATTTTTTGTTAAACATTAATGTAATAATTAATTAAAAGTAAAAGCGTTGTTATAGCGCGTATTATGGTATATATATACATTATACGCATTATAAATATATATATCGTAATCGTGTAAGACAAAAATTATACTTAAGTTTTTTGTACTGTATTTTGTAAAAAAAAAACCTAATTCTTCGTTTGTATATTATAATATCGGAAGTGTAAATAAGTTAAATTACAATTCTAAACAACGATCATTTATTTTTCGTCAGTGAATAAATTTGTTAAATTGACTCATTTAAATGTTTTTTAAATATATTATTGTTGTTCCTTTGTTAATAAATGATTGTTTCAAATGATTAAAAACAAAAAACAAAAACCACTATATTATTATTATCAAATAGTCGTCATACTCATCGCTTCCTTTCCCTTATAATATGACCGTCGAGGTTTCCGTCGTGCGGTGGTGTTCTCTTGTCCACGGCGGGGGCACGTGCGCCGATCGGCTGCTGCGGTCTGCAGAATGATGCCATTTTCGCAACGGGTGCCACGCACATGTACACAAAGAATACAATAATGATATTATTGTAATAATGTAGAGGATATAGTGACCGCCGCGGGTATCGACCGCGAGTTAAATAATAATAATATTATATGTAGATATATCATTACGTCTCGTGCGATATCCATTCGTATATAATATTCTGCTGCACATCGGAACGTGCGGACAGACCGTAAACGAAGCATAATAACAACTTATCGATCGAATAAAATAATACAATACCACATGATCGTGGCACCGCAATTGGATTTATTGAATCGAAAAAACCTCAAAAACGAATTACCGACGGTGGCCGCTGATCGCTGACGACGGCGACGGTCCGACGGTACAGCATACGCGCTGCTGCTCCGTGTAGTATCCGATTTATTACGGATATTATAATATTATTGTTGTAATAAATATATAATATATAAGCGATCCGTAGTTCTCAGACCGCAAACCTCCTCCGGCGGTAACCGATGCGTACACCTCTGTACATACACTTACGGATGCAGTCCCGTGCCCGCGTTCAACCGGAAGTTTTCTTCGGAAAACCCATCATCACACACGAGAGATGATCGATTGCGGTCGACCACGGATGAGAACAGTGATGCCAGTCCCCGTTCTCTTATTATCGCGGGACAACCGACTCGTGAGTATATTATTATAATGTACACCGTCCGTTTTCCTATACACCGATCGACGTTTTACGTGCCATGAAAAGGCATACTCGCGCACTATTGCTCGCATTGTATTACACTGAAAGTGTAAATGAAAATATGGATTGATTCGGATGTATATGTTATTATAAATCAATAAAAATATTAATAATTACGATATAAATCAGAAGGGGCATTTATAAGTATTTTTTTTTTTTTTTAAAGAGAAAACTCCATCCCCCCCACGACTACCCTCAATTCAAACACTGCAGATTCTATATCAATTATAATCTATAAAATATAATATATTATTATGGTCCTTTTGGGAAATTTAACGGGAACTTGCCAACTTGAGTTATTTACTATATACCATGGTCCAGGCGAATTAGCTCATTAGATGCAAAATACTTTTGGTGTCAATGTAAGCTGTCTCGGTACGACAAAAAAAGGCATAATATAATATGTAAAACATAACTTATTTATATTAATTATTCAAATTACGCTGGTCGGCTGGTCACTAATTTATCAATCACAATACTAACATTATTATTATATACGCTATCGAATATTTCGAACATTCGAGCTCAACCAAGATGAACAAATAAGCAGAATACAATAATAGCCCGAATAGGTAAAAATAAAACATTAACACGATTATCGAATTTATCGTGATGTCAACGTTTGTAATAAATAAAATACCAATTGCATGGTATTCCCGTCTTTCGACGATACTTATATGTTATGAGCCAAAGTGTGACGATTTTTCAAAATTTTCACCATAATCGTGGAAAAAATTAACAAAGAAAACATTTTTATATTTTACTAATCATTTGTAAGAGTCCAAATTATTAAAAAAAAAAAATATCAAGTGGTTAGGTTAGGTTAATATTAACCTAAACCTTTAGCCATCGCGGCAGTAATACGAAAGCAATTTCCGCGTTGCCGTCAGTTCAAATCAAACGGAAAAAAATAAAAATAGAAACACGTGAAATATGTGTTCATTGTTCGGCCGCCGTTGACGATGCCGAACATGCAATTTTTTAGTGCCCTTTTTCAGCAGAGGAGACTACTGGCGGCTGCTTACACTGCAACCTGTTCACGCCGATGGTCAAGGCTATGTTATGACTGTTATGAGTCAGAAGGAGACGCCGGAAAGAAGAAAGCGGCTTAATCAGGGTAGCCCCTGAAACCTTAGTTGAGTATTTTAATATTGTGCGCCGAACGGCAACCTTTAGGGAGGTAAGAGGCCCCCCGATGTTTGTAATTTGTTAATTTAACTTATCTATTTATGTATTGTTACAATGTTTTTGATAACCAATAAACGACGTATCCAGGGAGACAGCAATGGGACTCCAAAATGCCCTCTCTGTCTACGATTTCCTACTGAAAAAAAAAGGTCTTATAAAAGCTGAGTGGCACACCGCCCGCGACAATAGCATGGAGAGAGTGGTTTTTTCCAGGGTCACTGGCGGTCTCTTCCCCAGAAGACCGGTAGTCACACGTGCGAACGCTCTCATTACTGATGTGCCAGCACTGACGATGGATGAGCTTCGCGTAGGGGTAGACCGCATTAAATCAAAAATCGCCAGTTCTCGATGACACATTGACACTGCGTTGCTGGTTGCTGTCTGCAATGTTCAACAAATGCCTGTCCTATGGCACTTATCCTATAGGGCGTGAAAGCTGACAAGACTGGTATTGTTGAGGGTGAGCCATCATCTTACCGCCCGTTGTGTCTACTCAATAATGTGGGCAAACTCTTTGAAGCTCAGGTTGATGGTGTGGGTGGGCTATTCCCGAGATATTACGGTTTCAGACGCGGTTGTTCCGCCATCGATGCGGCTATGAGGTGCGCATGCACGAAAAAAAAAATGGTTAGGTTAGGGTCCGATTGAATAATTTTATAGTTGAGCCTACACAAGGCTACTATTCATATATTATCATTGTCCATTTGCTATAATATAATTATAATAGAAAATAAATAAATATATTAAAATATCCTTTTCATATCAAATACAAAGATTTTTCAGGTTCCTATATATCAACTATATAACTACAGCGAGTTTCCAGATTTTTTTGATCGAATTCCTGTTTATTAATGATTTTTTGTAAGAATGGCCTCAAGTGCACACCCATCGTCGTAGGCCCTGTGCCTATGCTGCAGTGCCTCGTAGTTAGTTAATCTGGCACACCCTCCGCGGTCGTTAGTCGTAGGCTGCTCTGTACCTGTACGTCGAGCCTAATGGTTAATCTGGCCCTGGACTTACTAATATATATATATATAGATACATATTATACTGAGATATAATACATAGATGAGAGAGTTCTATTAGCCCGGTGAAACACGATTGCGCCCGTCCTACCTTTTTACATGCCAAAAACGTAACACGATTGCGCCCAGCAAATTAGCATGATTGCGCCCGTTTTACCTTTTTACCTACAAAAAACGCAACACGATTGCGCTCTGTGAAATATATGTCTCGCCCTCTATAAATATTGGTCTTTGCCCAATACAATTTTTAAAAATACAGTAGAAGTAGTAAACTCAAAGTTGAAGTTAAAAGTTCGAGTTAACCAAGTTCGACTGTATTAATACATGACAAACATTGTTATGACATTATTATTTTTTCGTAAACGTATTTTTCCAATGTCTATGCAAGTATAAAACTAATACACAGGAAAATTTAGCTACATGGAATATTTGAAAGCAATGGGACCACAATTTTGTGCCATAAAATGTAATTTGTAATTCTATTGGGTTTTTCTTATATACATATTTGGACATATTATAATTTAAAAAAATATATATTATTAGTGTATACTAATGTGGACACATAATATCAATATATGATATAATATTATAACCAATGAAAAAAAAAATGTAATTCGTATTTTTCTTAATTTTTTTTTTTTTTTTTTAATTTACCTTTTATTAAAAAATAATTATAGCAAAGCAATTATAAACAGTATTTTTCGTAATTGTATTGAGTTATTTTAGACATATTGTAAAAAAATGTATAAGAAACAATTTTTAACCAAACCAACAATTTAATTTTGTTGTCAGTCCTATGAGCCTATAAAATTAAGAAGAAAAATTGTTAAACTTGTCGAACTTGGATAACTCGAACTTCTAAGTTCAAC
Source organism: Diuraphis noxia (assembly GCF_037042655.1). Classification (NCBI taxonomy): domain Eukaryota; kingdom Metazoa; phylum Arthropoda; class Insecta; order Hemiptera; family Aphididae; genus Diuraphis; species Diuraphis noxia. The sequence continues at coordinate 56,758,455 of NW_028301714.1, read as the reverse complement.
TTTGAGTTACTACTTCGACTGTATTTTTAAAAAGTGTATTGGGCAAAGACCGATATTTATAAGGGCAAGACATATATTGCATGGAGCGCAATCATGTAGCGTAAAAAGGTGTTCGGACATAATCGTGCTAATTTGCTGGGCGCAATCGTGTTACGGTTTTTTGAATGTAAAAAGGTAAGACGGGCGCAATCGTGTTACAGCCCTATTAGCCACCTCTCTTTGCGGACGAGAAAGAAAACTTCTAAATTTAGACGGTCCTCTATGGCGCAGATTCCAGCGACGATGACGATATCGTCATCGAAAATAGGAATTTCTACAAATCGATAGTTGGAACCGGACCAGATATAGTGTAAAGTGTGTGAGTGTGCGACTATATTATATTATTTATATAGTTATATCGTGTACAATGTATACCGCATTTTTCCAGCGACTGCAGTGCATTATATAATAAATTACACTTAAAAATAAAATTCTCTATAGTAAATGTTAACGTCTTCCGGCCGAGTCCAGACAACACGGCGAATTGAGGAATTCAACAATATCGACTCAAAAAAATACGTCACCATGTTTTACTTATAACCATACAACATCATCATGCATAGTATATTACAAGCTCATATATTATAAGTGACGTACACGTAAGGAAGAGAGGCCGATTAGCCTTCTTTCTATATGTTTTCTATGTATTTTTTCGGTAAAAGAGGGCTATCGAAATAATTGCAATTCTACCTATTAGATTGGGAATTTTTCTGGAATATGGTGTATGTTATAAATGCTCACAAAATAAAAATTTTAAAAATATTAATGTTTTCTATTGAGACGGCTGATACGAGACCTGTTGCAGCAGACCCTTCCATGCATGTTAATCGATAAGTCCCTGATGTTGATTTTGCCGGGGAAGAAGTGTCTATCGAATTTTAACTAAAAATAATTTTAATTTAACAAGGAAAACATATCTCATACGGTTCAGGTGAGGTTGAGACCCCCTGCCGTCAATACCCTTCGCGTATATTACTCAATTGCGTAAAATCGTAATTTATTTTCTACTACCTATGGCTTGTTAGTCATCGATTGTCGGAGGGGGAGGGGGAACCATAAAGTTAAAAAATCACGGATCCCAATTATCTAGTTATATGCTCGTATAGATTGTACGAAAATAAACTAACCGTACAAAAATGTTTATTTAATTCTGTTACATCGTGACTACTACAGATTAAACTTGCGGTATTTTGTTGTAAGACAGTTATCTACAAGACACAATAATATAAGTTGCAGCATGTTTAAGCAACAACATTTTAAGTACACAGCATATAAAATATCAATGATATTCGACAGTAATTATAACAACCAACAAATCGATTTCCTGTAACGAGCATTTCTACCAAAAAATCTGGGAATTACCGCACGAAAAGAAAAATTGCCTTTAGTTATTCATCAGGTTGCGACCATATTATATAGTATATTTTATCGAAGAGTCGAGTATTTTAGTCGGGTCACGAATTCAAATTACAAAAACTTCATTACAGATATCTTGGAAATGTGATGAAAAATGTCGTAAAAAAAAAAAATATATAGGATAATATGTACATACACATGCGTTAGGGATATTGCAGGGATTCGGTTTGTTAGCACAGTCTGGCTTAATTATATTATTTATATTATTTGCTCAGCTTGTAAATATTACAAAATGATTTTAAAATAATATATCTAATAGCGCTTGCTAAACAACTGCCGTAAAAACGCGTATATTACTACGTGCACCTAATAATATAATATATATAATGCGTTTAGTTGTGATAGGACTGCGCAGACAAGCACCGGAAAAAATGTGTTCAAACAAAACGCTGGTAACATGCAAAATGAATAATATTAATAATATTTGGTAAATATGCAAAATGAATCTCCGGTAGAAGCACACTATTATAATGATATAGCATAGATGATAGACATGCGCATTTCTATATAATAGAATGGCGAGGCCGCCACCGCACCGCCGTCATCGGCAGACAGACAGACGGACCGTCGACCGGCAGACCGGAAACTCGGGTCTCCGGAATGCGCGCGCGTTTGCTATGGAAACGTATAATTTGGCGAATGATATTATGTACACGCGATGCGGATACCGTATTGTTGTGTACGGTATTATAATATTATTGTTATTATAATGAACGCGCGCGGCTGCCATCGCTGCAGTATTGGTCGTCGCCGTCCCGAGAGCACGTCCCGCAGCGCACCAAGACGTCGTCGTGGGGTCGACGGCGTGAATGGGCTGTGGACGAGTTGAGCGCGTGTGCGGGGGACCGGAGGGAGGGGCGTGTTATGGCGAAAAGGATGCGCCGAGGAAACGAGCAAGATTGATGGATACAAAATATATAATAATATTATTATCATTACGCATTTATTACGTACCTGGATATAGGTATATATAATATGTGCACGCGATACGAGTGCATATAGCGGTTATGTAGGTATATACCATCATACCAAGGTACCTCCACCAACTCTAATCTTATGTGAAATTACACGTACGAGTTTTTCGTTTTATTGTTTTCTGTGCGCGGTCGTTCGCGGATAAAAATCGTGCCGAATGATTACATTTTTATTATTATAATATGTGGGTACGTATTATACGCATTATGTGTATACTGCATTTTATGTACAGGGTGATTCACCAGCCATGCTCACCCCCTTTTTATTCTTCTTCAATGATATCCTGCAGTTATTCCAAATCTGATTTTTGGATATTTTCAAACATACTCGGAGACCGCGTGTACGGTATTGTCAAATTGTCGAGCTTTTCTGTACTTCTTATAGCAAGTGTCTGTGGAGCTACATTTTTTTTTTTTTTTTTTAATGCTAATTATTGAGTTGAGTAATTTTTCTGAAAATGTTAACGGATCAAAATCAAAATTCCAAAGGATATCATTTTTGAGTTGTTATATTATATATATAATAAATTAACGTTAATCTATCAATATTCAATATTTATTGTTTATAAAATCGGTCCAATATAATAAATATACCAGATCTGATCACACATATTATAATTTATATTTTTATAAAAAACAATTTTTAAGGCCTATTAATCTTGGGTTATACATTCTGCAGCATTCTAATAACTTAAAAACCGTACAAATTTTGAATTAGGCACATAAAAATGATCTACTAAATATTGAACATTGAACAGTAATAATGTAAAAATCTCATAAATAAACAGAAGTTTGTATTGCCACAAGAAACTCTTAGATAGTATCCATAAAAAATCTCAAAAACTTGAAATATGGCTTAAATACATTTAAAAATTCAAAAGTTCAGAATTCGGATAAATTCATTATTAATCCTTATAACGGGGGTGAGCATGCTTAATGAATCACCCTGTATATACAACACTCGTATAATATTATACCAACAACTGCTCTTTAGGCCTGTTTATTTTTCCGTCTCTCACAGCACCGCCGTCCGTGTCCTCTTCCACCCGACGTGCACAACATTCCACTGGGCTTTAATAATATAATAATAAAACAAAAAAAAAATAGGTATATAAATAATAAAAAAGCTATACTATACATATAATATATGCAGCTATTAATTCCTTTCCGTTTCGATTGTTCGGTGCGTATAATATTATATTATATATAGCAGTCGCGTCTTCGCCGTTTCCTATTCGATAAGAAAAATAAATGATATTAATTATAATTTTTCATTATCATATTATTTCTGTAACCTATCCTACATCTACTTTGTTACAATTATTTTTAACAACACGCGCGTCCCACGGGAAAATCGTCGAAATTACTTGTTTTACAAAATTACGTTATGTATAATAATATAATATAATGTACCTACTCTCGTACGTGTTAATTCGTTTTATTGTATTGAAAAGCACAATTCTCTTGCCGTTTACCATCGTATTACTTACAAACGGTCGGCGGATAGGAAACGATTTACGCTTATCTAAATATTATTGTACCTTAAACAATATGTTATGCCTTTATTATATAGAATATAGTACGTATACCGAAATAGCTAGAATTATGTGACAACTAAATTTCCCGGCGTTTTCGCCAAGGTGAATAAAAGTTTGATCTTCGTTTTAATCAAATCTAGGCATAGACGTACTACTACTTATAATACGTACTGTTTTCAAAAATTCCATGTGTATATAAAAATTTAGTTGTTTACTTTGTGATAGGAGTTGGTAGTAAATTTGTTTTAGGTACTTAATATAGAACTATTTAATTGTACGTATACATTATATAGTATTCGGACGTACTTGAATTAAAATGTTTAAAAATAAATTAGTATTGGGATGCGATCTGCAATTATTTGTTGTTCTGCATAAGCTAATAGATATCATCACTGAAATTCGACCATATATACTGTGAGTGAAAAAGTACTATTTTCGTAAATATAATTTTCAAAATAACATAATGTGTAACAACCAACTAAAAAATTCAGAATTTAGATTTTAATGATTTCAAATCTCAAAGGTTAATTTTGGAAGGAAAACGAAATCCTAACCTTTTTATCCTTTTTAACAGGAACAATGCACGTACGTCGGCAGTACTCAACAATCATTCACGAAAACTATGACAAGTTGTGTCAACGGTTGTGTACTTCTCACAATAGGTAGAGGTATCTATGGCCATTGGCCATATATCATTTGGGATAGTCTAATTACAAATGATTACCTACAAAGAAACGGTGGAATTATATTTGGATTGAAAAAAGGTAATGGTCGAACTGCAATCGTTCAAAAACAGAGCTTAATCATAATAATTGATAAATTTGTATTTATTGATGTTTTAACACAATTATAAATCGATTCTTATATTTTAATGCAGAACACTGACACAAGACAATCAACAACACGGTACCAGTAAAAAAAAATATAGAAAAATATTATTGATTTATATATAGGTACTCAAAAGTTTATTACAATGCTAAAATTCTTCAATACAGTTTGTCATTTCTACAAAAATCATCGAAATAAAAATATATATATATATATATATATATAATAATGAAAAAAATTAAATTTGATGATTTAAAAAAAATTAATTAAAAATTAATTGTTATTATTATAATATGTTTAATACTATAATGTATAGAATAACGCCTATGATTAAAATTATTATGTGCCATATTTTCATAAGCTTGTAAGTGGGAAAGAAAATGAGTGTTTACTAATTGTTTAACCCCTTCATAGGTATGCATGATAATTTTTTTGAAATAATTTTTTTGAGGCCATAATGTGCAGTTCGATCATTACCTTTTTTAAACCTAAGTATAATTTTACCCATATCGTCGATCATGCGCATCGTCTGTTTACCTGTCCAAAAATATCATTCATCGTTTGCACATTGTCGGTTTACCTGCACCAAATTATTATCGGTACATCAAATGCACATCAATACAATAAAAGGATATAAATTGGTATCACATGATGTATAATAATTAATAACTATTAACTAATATTATATAGAGAATGGATAATTTAAGATTTTCAAACATAAAAATAAAAATGATAAGCATACAATCAACATTTAAATTCAAATTTTGACCAAATTCATCAAAAACTCTAAAAAATTTCATTCTAAAAAATCGTACATATTTTATACTTAGAATCACAGCATACCTATGCAATATTTGAAAATGTAATATTATGTGAATTATTATGTTAATTAGAGATTTTAAAACCAAAGTTAGAAAACAACTTGCGCTTTGGGTGTACACCTTTTTTCATTTCTATTGATGTGCAAATAATATAGCACCTTTTAAACGGTCAATGTGCAAACGATGTATAACCCAAAAATTGAACGATGCGCAATTGTCTTACAAAAAAGGTCAAAATTAACAATAGTATGATGCGCAAATGACAATCGGCGCTAACTATAATATAACATGTTTTCATATTTTCGATTTTGTGGAGTACTTTTTATGGAAGACTTGACATAATAAAATATGTTGTCGGCCTATGGTGTTATATACGCCACTGTATATGCATACCAATTTTGTAGTCCCGTGCAGAGGAGCTTATCATACCGCCATGCCATACAAACGCGTATATAGTATCCCTCCCTCCTATAATTGCCATCGAGAGGATATGTTTATTATAATTGTTGTTGCTTTTGAGCAAAAGCGTCTTGGCAAGCGACGGATTATTATAACGTTAAAATCGTCGACGTGGTATAATCTCCAGTGGTATAAAAGCAGAGTGTTTATTTTCGGATTCACGGTCGCGCACAGCATCGGCGGAGACGCACCTAATACCTATATTAAATCATCCGAAAAAAAAGGCGCGTCGGACGATGACTCGCGGTAGGAGATTACGAACCGGCGTAGGTTACCTAGCTATTATACTTATTATTATTTTTAATTTGGAATAGCGAACCACCCCTTTTGGCAGTGAGCACTCGGAGGGTGGGAACGACTATAATACGGATACCGCAGCCGCCACGCCGTGTCTTATGACATTCTATCGAAAAAAAAAAAAAAAAAATTAATAACGATAAAACAAAGCGGTCGATACCTAATTAAACTCGTGCGCTGCACACCGTATAATATAAAATATTGTACGCGTACGTTGTTATTATTATTATACAGCGCAAGACTACCACTACGGTCGGCGGCGGCGGCTGACGGTCCGATTATAATATAATTAGATTATAATCGTTCGCGATGTATTTGAAAATGTTCATATTAGTTTTTTTTCGTTTAAACGATAATTCATTATTTCTCTCTTATACTCTTATCCCCTACCTCCGTCACTCCTCGTCCTCATTCGGTCTGTTGAGTTTTTCCACGGACGCGCGTTGAATCGCCGAAGAAAAAGAAGACGAATAATAAGCCGGTTGCCGGATTGTGCTGCTACGCCGGCGGCCCAGGGAGAGATTTATATTGCCGGGGGGGGGCGTGCCCCCGAGCGCCGATGCGCAGCTATATACATCGTATATAAATATTATATAATATTATATACGCACGCTGTTTGTGTACACATATATTATACTATATACGGTCGTGTAATTAGTTGTGTAGGGTTTAACGAAAAAAAAAAATAAAACACCTATACCTACCTATAATATGTATATGATATTATTACACTCGCCTAACCTACACGGTCGTCTGCTGCAGCGCGCGCGGTAGGAACACGGCGGAGAAGCAAGGATTGAAGGACGGCGTGGCTGTGGATGGTGAGGGAGAGTGGTGAAAAAAAAAATGTAATTAATTTCGAAACGATTTTCGTTCGGATGAAAACATATTAGACTATATGCGGTGAGAGACTGTACGTGTGTGGTGTTGTACACGATCTGCCGTACGTACCTATATATATATATATATAGTTACTGCTGCATGTTCGTATATTTATCATACTGCAAAGACACACGCACGTACCTACACATATGCGAATTTCATTACTATTATATTATATAGATATTGTGCTGTACGTGGTTATAAGGCGGTAATAATTACATTATTATGTATTGACAATCTATACCATAACATTTATAACTTTTAAAAATTTTCAAAGTATATATGACACTATTATATACTATAATATTGCATATTGACAATATGATATTGTTATATTTTTGTAAAATCGTTGTTGAAGACTTTTGTCCTATTGGTATACGCATTTTAATTACTGAAAAACTATTACTCGTTTGAATTTTGAATTAGGTTCATTAAAATGTTTTAAAAAATTATCCAATAAATAATTTGCAGTAAAAAAGAAGGTTCTCGTTGGACAAACATTAGTGAGTCTGTGTAACTGAGAAAATAGCCACAAAATACTTACCCTTAAACCCCTTGAGTAATGTAAAAATCCCACGAAGTACCTATGTATATAGTAGAAGCAAAGATTGGAAGGCGATTTGGCTGGGGATGGAGGAAGAGTGAAGAAAAATAACATTATTAATTTTAAAACGATTTTCGTTCGGAGGTAAACATATATTTAGACTAAGCGGCGGCAGTGAGAGACTGTACGTGTGTAGTACTGTACTCGATATTTTGTTGTACACGTATAGTAAAATTGTATAGGTTCATAATTATTATACTGCGTACACACACCACACACGTGCCTACACATATACGTATATTATATTATTATACATAGGTATTGTACAGTACGCAAGTAAAAGATGATTGTAATTAATTAATTATATTATATTGATATTACTACAATACACGGCCGAGGCAATTCTTTTTTTTCTCGTTTTCCAATATATAGATACCACTCATGCATCTGCGTAGAAATGTTGATTAAGTAACGACTTTTGGCTTTCGCTGTATAATATACCACGTGTACCAGATATATTATTAATATGTATATTGTTTACTATTATAAAACCATCATTCGTCTCTCTGCTACATAACATAGGTAGGTGTATACGTATTACAATAAACTATATATTATTGTATACATATCATAAGAGAGATTATATCGTCGCAACCGTCGTGGTGTACGTCCCATTCGCGACTACGGACTAACAAAATCATACGCACATATATATAATATGTATGTAAGTGTTTTTATTACCTAACATTATAATTTATATCACATATATTTATTGTATACACATATTATTAAACACATCATAATGTACATGCCGTATATTGCCGTTTGCCCGATGCGTCCCCTCCCGCTCGTCCACCGACACCACGTTACGGCGGCGGCGGCGGCTGTGAAGACGAACGGACGCGATTTTAACGCCGTCGTTCGCAAAATCTTTCTGCACACTTTCGACATTTCCACGCGGCATTTAGGTTACATATATTATAATGTCTAAAAATATTTTCTCATCCGTAGGTATAACTATATTATATTATATTAATATAGCTATACTGTAAGAAATATAAACGAAAACAAATTTCAGACATTTTTATGCAATTATTTCTTCACAGAAGTCACAATTCTACGTATGGACACTTAGAAGTTTTCAGATCAAATAATATAATATAGTTTTTAATTTTTTTTGCTATTATGATATTCATAATTTACGACACAACGATTTAACAAGCATATGCTCACGCCTTTTTTTGCTCCAATAATGCGGTTTCCGCAAGTAGTTATTTAAAATTTCATTTTTGAAAATATTTTATATATAATCTATAAAGACAATACTTTAAAATTCTTGAGATTTTTCGTATAGGATAGGTTGTACGGATCTTACAACCTTCTGTCTAACAAATGAGAATTTCTCTTTATCGCTAAAAATTATTTAGTGGATAATATTTTGGAAAATTAGGACTAGTAGTTTTTGAGTTATTTTGTTTTGTGTATACACGTATACGTACTAATAACTAATAAGTAATATGAGTTTGAAAAATCGTAGGTTAATCTAATGCAATTTGTAAAACTTATCAAAATATATAATAAACACTAGATCTATATATTAGGTACATCAATTTTATATTTTACGATCACCATTTTAAGGACTATTATATTTTAGTATAAACATTTTAATTACTGGAAAATTTCTCGTTAGAATTTTGAATTAGATACCTATATCAAAATTGTGAAAAAAAAAATTCACAGTAAATAATTTACAATAAAAAAGAGAAGTTCTCATTTGAAAACAGAGGATTGTATCACCACAGTTCTATGGACTAGGGCACTCTCCAATTAAAAATAAAACCCTGATTTTTATTATATTATGTTCTTTATTTAATTCAGAATTTTAATATATTCATTAGGTATTAAATAAAATAATGGAGGAGATCATATGGTATTGCCACTTGGTAATTCACCTTGTACCTATATAATTTCGATTTTCGTTACAGTAATATTTAATACGTTTATTCTATAATCTATACGTACGTTGAATTTATCGCAAAATATCACAACTGCATATATAAAATATAATTGTGTATATAAATTTATACTGTCATAAATTAATAAAATATGAAAAATTTAATTTTGTTTTTAATCGATATTAGTTCCGCGTTCGAATTACTGAATAATAATATTCTATAAAAATAATAATGTAATGAGCACCTATGCTTCTCTTAGGTAGTTCTATTTTGTTGTTGATTTTAATTTTGATACTTAATCTGTTATTACTTATTACTGTTTTTACCTTTGTTTAATTATTGTCTTATTTTATTTGTATATAATCGCCGTGTATTGTTTGGCGTTTAAATATTTATTGTTATAATATTCATGTTCATTACTACAAATTGTATTGTACTATTGGGCTGTTAGCCTGTTCATTCATAAATATAAATATAAATATAAAATAAATCGATATTCCATCAGCCCAATTATCAGATATCACATTATTTAAACCGGATGTTTGTAGACGACTAATGAATATTAACTATTGCGCTTCTTTTTATTATACATATAATATGTTTATAGATATTTGCAACAATCCTGCTATTGAATCAGATACAAGTCCATTCATGACGGGTAGACTGCATGTATAACAAATAATAATATTACGTATTTTATTTTGCATAATATTTGTTCTGGTATATTCTCATATAAAAGTATGGTGCAACTATATTTTAAACTTGAGTAAATCAATTGTTTTTAACTTTCACAATGATAATATGATTTAAAATTATATTTCAATAATAATTCAGACTGCTTAAACAAAATTTTTATTTTAAAAAAATACAAATCCAAAAAAAATGTATATGCTGTCATAATAATGTACGTCTTGTTCATTGTATTTGCAATCATGCGACTATTTATATAGGATAAATATCCTATAAAGGCAGCTTCTATATTTATTTTATTTTTAGGTGAATCAAAGATTCTACTGATATTAAAAGACAATTTTAGTCAATCATTAGAGCTCATTAGCTCAGTGCTGCAGGTATACATTTATTTATTTTGATTTTCACCAATATATGTAACAACTTGCACTGACTGTCCATTTAAACATAACTATTTTATTTTACTAAAGTAATATTGTTTTTAACGCAGGTAAACGAATTATTATGACAACTATTATTAAATAATACAATTTTTTCTGAAAAAATATTAAAAATATTAATAATAATAATAAAAATAATAAAAATAACATTGTCCTACAATGCGTCATAATCGTTATTCGTTAACTTGAGTGACTAATTAATTTCAAAATACTAAACTGTTAGATGTACAAGTTTAAAAAAAAACATATACATTCAAATGAATAAAGTTACATTATAATACTTAATAGATGTTTTCTTTACTTATTATAACCCAACATATTAATATTATTATTCTTTTTACGCGCATATTTTCAAAATGAGTAATATTGAAATATTTATAAGAAGAAAATAATGTGCTTAACTAGACATGAATTAAAGAGAAACCATATATCCAGATATTATGCGTTCACCTTTTCATGATAAACAATTTTATTTTAATACAGTACTGCAGTAGTATCTGAAACACATCGCGTTTCTCACTGTGGCACTTCATTAATATACACATATTCATTATTCACAATATAACAGTTTTGGTAAATTGCCGAAAATGTGCTGTAAAAACCAAGGGAAATAATCGATAAGCCAAAATATATAAATATGTGGATACATGTTTTTTTAGTTATTTACATTGGCCACTGCAGTTAATACTAATGAGATTAATCATAAAACATTTCATCCTTAGAATTCAATAATACTTTAAAAGTTTAAAATGAATTAAATGTTTTAATGTATGGAAATTGTAAAAGTCTCTACAGAATATAATTTTATATACGTTTTAATGTAATATAGATTTTTATAATTATTATGTAGTTATATTATTTATAAGCATTAAACAGTGAGTGTTATTTTTTTATTCAAATATTATTAGTCGGCGGGTACAAAATTCTTCACGAAAAATCCGATTTACTCAACTGGAACTCATAATCAAATATTCCGATTAAATTAAACTCGTCAAAACGAATGGTATTTTGATAAATTAATTTAAATAATTGATGATTCAGCACTTCTGTTTTGTGCGTTGGATATTATCTGGATTTTGTTACGACCTATGTAGTATTCCTTTTTATAATATCCATATAATATAATATACAGCATCTGTCATTTTTATATCCTAAGAAATAATCGCGTAAATGATACATTATTTAATCGATTCGTATTGTGGTATAGTATTCGCGTATTACCATAATACATGAAAAACTGTTAAAATAAAAATAAATGGCTGCAGTGAATACCAATTTGAATATTATGTTAATATTTCTCTCGTGGTAGACTATCTCTATTTATATATAATGATATACACAACCAGAAATAAAGAATTCCGTTAATGGTTCCGTTTTGTCTTTTCCAGTGTAATTTGTTACAAATATTTTCATGGATGTATCTGATTCTCGGCCGCAATATCACATAATATACATATATTAACATGTTGTTATTATATATGGCTAATAAACAAAGCAAAAAAATTGCTGCTAAGACTCGCGTATTGAGATGGGAATAACAATTACGATCAAGCACTTTTACCTTACTTTTACCTAAAATAACTTTACTGCGCACATTGACAACTTTTATGTTTGAGAAAATATAACAAACAACTATATTGTTAATAATTTATTATATTATATTTAAAAAAATAAAATTAATGGTACTATAATATTAATAGTTAGACCAAACAAACGAAGGGTACTAAATTAGAACTTGGGGATGCTAATGATCGTTTTGAACCCCTACTAGTTGCACCAATGCTGTTTTTGCATCACAACCCATGGATTTAGGGCAGATTCATCATCGTAAAAATTGTTAAATATAATTATTTATTTGTAATGTTTGTTTGATGAAATAATAAATATTATTTTTACATTTCGTACCTTTTATTATAATTAATGAAGTATTAAGTTGTTTATATAATAACACGTGTGTAATGTGTATTAAACTCTAGTATAATAATTATTAATTTTTGTTTTATACAATGTGACTGCAGGATTATAATGCATACAGGTATAATACTTTACACTGTAGGTGAATTTATAAATCTATAATAATTGAATCAGACAATATAAAAAAAATTTTTGCGCAATCATGTTGTGTTTTTTGAAAGTAAAAAGACAAAAATGCACCGCACCGATTAATGATTGAGAAATAAATATTGTTAGACCCACACGTTATTGTGTCGCTATAATTATCGAGTATTATTTTGTTTATTTGTGCGTATATTGTACAAACTGTAGTCGGCGCCATTACACGCATAGGATCATTCGTTTTAACAATATAGCTTTAAAACGTTATAAAAAATCAAATGTCAATCTGCAATCCTCCTCGTTAACCTTACAATTCGCGTATTATCTCTTTTATCGGTTGTACATCGTGAACTATCGTATCAATGGTTACATCGCAACAGACTGACACTCGCTTATAAGAAAACACCTGTACCGGCTGTACCTATACCTAATAATAATATTATATCCACGTGACCCATCTTTTTATATGGTATAACAATGCCATTGATGCACATGTATAAGTGTATAAAAGATAAAACTATATACCTATTTATAGGTGTAGGGTGTTTAATATTATGTACATGAACACATCACACGGGTTTGCAGAGTGTGAAATGCAAACGTAAGTTATTTATTTAGTTATTATTGATATGATATTGTTTGTTATTATTTTCGTCTATTGTGTTTTCTTTCCACGCGTTTATAATTACTATTTTTTTTAATTTTATTTAATATACACTGTATAATAAATAATAATATAAATTATTATATACATATTGTACATATATTAAGTATACAACGTCGTGTTCATTTTTAGGTAGTAGTCTCTGCCCCTTGTTCGTATAACACGATAATAATAATAATAATAATAAATAATATACGTACACACTATTTAACAACGAAATGCGCGTTGCGCGTTGCGCGTATACCGCGTGATTCATATATGCGCGCTACAGTGTCGTAATTATCCCGTCCATTATTTAATAGTAATTAGCGGCCCGCCTAAATGAAATCGCTCGTTATTGGTTATAGTTGTGTTTTTTTCTACAGAGATTTTTCCACTTTGTATAGTCTAACGTTTAAAACACATAGGTATTATACCGTTTATATATAATACGATCGAGAACAGGCTCAACCCACAATTGGAAGACTGAACTCCTCCTTCGAATTTTTTTTTTTAATCAACTTTCTATTCTCGAACTTCAACAATTTTGAATACCTCCTCGATGGCATTGAATATCGTCGATACTGTTGAGTAATGATGATTATATGATTATATGTAACTTTTTTCTAGTCTCATCCAGAAATTTATTGCACTGCAGTGTACATATAATTTAGCACCACACCGAATTCCGGCACGGCTATTTCTGGCATGTATAAAACTTGAATTTTTGTAAGACTCCTAAAAATTATTTAATTCCAGGCGAGAATACTAAATTTTTTTTTATTATTATTAATCTACTATGGAGTTCGATATTGCCATGTTGGCTTAACTTCAAAAGACTTAGACCATTGTTTAACTTATACGATAACGCAATTATTATTAATTGACCCGATATCTCATTATACCGTACATACTAGCCTACCATCTACCTACATTTTAAATCTAATGAAACTACTTATCTACCGATCTCTTAGCACTGCATAAATCGTTATCAAAAGGGTTAGGGATAGATTTCCGGGTAACCGTTTCATTTCCCTACTCCCTCTGCAGGTATCGGATTTCTCACAATGCATGCCACACACGGGGTTACGTAAGACTGTGATATAATGTATAGCTGCTGTACCTTTATATTATATACTCTACCGTCCAGATATGGCTAATACCCGTATGGTACGGTTCCAGGCGTTGCAGCTCGACCTAATCGATCTCTGCGGGTTGTATTAGAAGAAGCTTGAGGGCTTGAGGTACCCGAAGTCTACTGGTTATAACATAGTGGTTGTATACACAATAAACATACACATTATACAGTATACTTACAATATAAATACATTCCAAAACGTGATCTAGAACACCTATTAATATCTGGAAATCGTAAGTGTCAATTATTCGTTATTTATCTTTTCCGACTTATTCTATTCAACTTGGACGTAATACACACTTGGGTGGTGATGTTGTCTTTGTCTTATAAACTTAGTACGTACATCATTGTAAATTTTAATTCAACAGAATCCATTGCGTGTTGGTAGTTTTGATATTACGGTAAATTTACCTAATATCAAATTTAAAAGGTAAACATATTATTATCCGTGATATCTATCCTAGTTTTTTTTTATTTTCATTTTAAAGCGAAATATTAATAAGTAAAATATTAAAATACGACAATTTTCACAATTCTATTTAAATTTAAATATTTAAAAAACTGAAAAGAGAACACTGTGTGTTGGAATACTATAATTAGCATCATAAAATCAACTGAACGAAATTAATTTGGTATAGGTATATGTTACAATTAAAGTGTTGAATCAGTTATTTTATGAAATAACTAGGTTATTTAAAAAATACCTAAAACGTGTAGTTAATGTATATAATTTATACTCTAACTAGTTATTTTATATATTACCTGGCATCACTTAATTAATGTGTCAAATTGTATACAAAATATCATGTACAGTATCGTTATTTTACTGTCCATCATACTAATGATAGTGTTACATTAAAATCTGCGGCAACTGCGTAGTCACTATTAGAAACCGATTAGGGTTTTTTAAGTACACTTGTATTAAAAAATGTGATACAAAGCGATGTCTTTGCAGAAGAAAAAAAAGTACTGTGCAACTCTAAATGTCACAATTGCATGTAAAAATAACTAATTTGTAATTGATTTAATTTAAAATAAATAAAATCTTATAATGTATTTTAAATTTTAATGTATTCTACATATTTTAACGTATATCTAACTAAAATTGTATTGAATAACTAGATTTTCTATGAAATAACTAGTTAGAGTATAATTGTCATGTATGATTTCATACTTTAACTAATATTCTTAGGTAATTCATGAACTACCTAGTTATTTCATAAAATAACGGAAGTCAACACTTTAACTGTAACATATATATATTATAATACTACTATCAGGTCCTTTTAATAACGATATTGTCAAATAATATACGAATAATCAGGAGACCCTGATTCCTTGGTCAATAATAATATTAACTATTAAGACTATTAAAATAATTTGATATAAATATTATTATTTATAATATTATATTTGTATACTGAAATATGAATATTACTAGAATTCATTTAATTTTTTCAAATGTACGAACTTTTTTTTCAAATTGTTGTAGTTAATAGTTACCCCTCCCAATTTATGATAGAAATAGTATATTTTATTATGATTTTAATTTTTCTTTATGATGTGTAAATAAATTATTTAACAGATTTCCTTTTCACGTGACATAAACGACGCACAATATAATCATTAAAATAACTAAAAACTGTAGACAATAAATACAAAAATGGTAATAATAACTAAACTGTGTATTGTATACAACATTTCTTTTTAATAAAATTAGTAATTACCAATTAGAATGAAAATAAAATATTTAATCCACACACAAAATGTTATAACCAATATTACATATTACAATTAGAGCTAAACCTATTTTAAATTTTTAAATAGGTCATGTAATAATATGTAACATTATTTTTTTATAACATTTAGATATTTACATAGCTGAAGCATATTATTATAATACCAAGTAATTATTTTATTAGTGTATTAGAATAAATTATAAATAATACAAATATATATTTTTATATTGTTTGTAGAAATTCAAAAGTAAGTACCTATACATATACTAACATAATAGCTTAAATATTAACGTAGCATTATTAGAACTCCATACTCGTCAGCTTGTACCAAGAAGCAATCCAAACAACTTCATAAAAAATTTCGAATTAAAAAAAAAGAATAGTCCTTTAATACATAGGAACAAACACTAGTAATGAAAGTTGAAGCAACTATTTCATATGGTGTAAAAGATTAAAATGACCATATTTGTAATTAACAAAAATTATTAGAATACTATGTTAAAATTTAATTAATGTACATTTATTAATTATTATGATGTTGATAACATATTTTATATCTTGTATGTGCGATGTGCAATGTGCTTATGATGGAACAATTCATAAATAAAAATATGTTAATGCAATGTTGTTGTTTTTTTGGAAACGACAACCTTTATTTAACTTTTTGTTATACGCTTAAAACCATTAAAGGAATCACACGTATAACAAGCGCATTTTCATCAGGTAAATAGTTTACATATTCTTAATTTGGAGGTACCTACTCTTAACACTCTTCAATAAAACAAGGTACCAAATGCGTATCTTTGTTTTATAAGTGACTACCTACATATACCTACTTAATTATGAGAAAAACATCTAAAGCAATTATATTTACGAAATTAGAGCACGTGCTTTGCTACTGAAACAGAATAAAAATTATGACAAACTACGAATATAATAATATATCAATAATATCAATGAAGTACTTATAGTTTATATGGTACCTACTTTATCATAGGAAATACAGTGTACCTATCTACGATAACTGAAAAACGCTCAACACTATACAAGTAAATAGTGTAATAATATTCAAAATGTCAGAAATGCAAACCTAAAATATAATATAAACTTTTGACGTTAAGCAGTTAAAATAATTTATTAGTTAGGTATACATTTGTATTCTAAAACTATTAAGTAATTACTTCATAAACTATAAAGTATATTTCCTTTATAAATATGGTTTTAATGTGAGTGATCCACATAATTATTATAACTAATTCGCTGCTATAAATACGTGTTTTATTTTAGTTTATAAAAATAATAATAATAAAACAGAATGCGGCATGAAAAAAAAACAGTTTCGCCAGTCAGTAAGTAGAGTGGTCATGGGAAAATATGTCCTGTGGTGGGCCATTTTTTAATTAATTCCTCGTATTGTATATTATTGTGTGTATGGAGTACCTACCTATCCGCCTCCGGGGCGAACATATTCTCCAGTTCTTATTCAGACACATCAATGTCCGTCTCGATTATAAATCTTAAAATAAAAATCGAATACCTTGTACCATGTTCCTTTTGTGTGTCACCGGTCGCCGTGCAGTACACGATAGTCCCCAGAAATGTACATGTATATAATATTTCTTTATGACTTATGCTACGATATTAGTAGGTACTTACACTAGTACATATAAACATGTAGGCTGGCAGTTGGCACAGTTAAAAATAAAACTGACACATATCACACCTTGTGTGTGGGCCGCGCAGAAAACCAACAGTTATTGACATGTTTGGGTGTATTATTCTTTTTAAAGGTAAAGACGTGTACATGTCATCGATGTTTTCAAGAAATGAACAGGCGCCCCGCTGATCTGAGAAGTTTAAATCCACAGAAGGGTTGCTCGGACGGGTCTTGTGTATAATATGTACTTGTATAAGTGATGTGTTTGGTACGTGATTAATGTAGGTATTTCGTATACACTAAACATGTACATAATATAAACCGTGTTTTTGGTTTCCGGAATTCCAAATAAATATGCTGGAAGATAAAGGGGAATGAGTAAAAAGAAAACTCCGATAAACGCGATTGGATCGAATCTGTAGCTTTACACTAATCTTTGTGAATAAAATATAGATACAGATGTACTCTGGTACTCATACTTCATAGTATATATAGTGACGACGGTGTATGAAAAACTATACAATATATTTATTTTGCAGTTCTTAAAAATCTATTTATAAAATTATATAAATTAACTTTAAAAAAAGATATGTTATACATAAATGTAATTGGTCCATATGATGTATTTTGAATTTTTGATCTTTGTTTTTAGACCTTCTAATTTCTATTAAAAAAATTTTCCATTTCTGATACTAAGTATTTTAACAAAAGTACTTACCTTATTTACTAGTAGTTATAACTTATAAAATAAACTAAAAGCTATTTGAAATTGAATTTATTCTATAATCAACTACAATAAGTGTAACGAGTTTGAACAATTCGTTCTTTAATCCCCATTTATCTTAAGAAGTGGTAGGGCACTTCTTATAATAAGACTGCTATTATAAATCCTCAATAATGTTAATTGTTTTTTTAATTTTTCTATACTCAATGCATAATAAATTGGAAAATAATTAAAATAGTGATAACGTTTTTACGACGTAAACTTAAAAAGTCGATAAGTACACTACAATACTCGACCCGTGATTGAAGCTGAGATTTAATATAACAATAATAATAAAATAATATTTGTACATTTATAATAAATTATTACAAGCAATTGGCCTTCCATATTTCAAACATTTTTCCTAGAGCCGAGTCCCCTTATTGTTATCAAGTCTAAAGTTAATGAACCTTTTGACCTTCTTCATTGTTTCATAACAACAATTATTGTCGTGGGAGATGATTTTTGAAAAATATTGAACGTTTTAATTGAAATAATAAAAATTATACTCAATACTACTTTACCTAGTTACTAAACACTATGTTAGTTTTTGATACTTAAAATAATAAAAATAATAAAAATTAGCCAAATGTAAGATAACTGTTATAAATAAACTCTTAAAAATATTTTTTCCCACGGCTTAATATATCTATAAACTAATTAAATTAAAGGTAGGTACGTTTCAATTTGTTTATAGTTTTATATGCATATCCAATATTCATTTATTCGAATTTAATATTTTAAACTTATTATGTTACTCTTTTATTGTATTTTAAGTTCATTGTTATTTCATGAACTCTATGTCTTTGGGAATATCTGCATATGTAAAAATTTATAAGCTTAAATAAACTGTACGCCTAATAGTTATCATACATTTATACATAATAAATAAAAATATAAATATTATGTCCTTTATTTTCCGGTTCTAAGTATTTTTATACCTAGTCAAAAGACAATTACTTTTTTTAAGCAACTTGCTCATCATATTTACTTTATGCATTGAAATTTGAAATTATTCATGTACAACATTCTAATTATACATTTAAATATCCATTATAATAATTTATAAGTCAATTATTTTATTAAATTACATCATTAATATATTTATATATATTTTGTAACTTGTAATCGTATTTTAAACCAACAGTAATATCTCAATTTTATATCAATAATAAAACATTGGTCATAACATATTATACATTGTATAACTACCTATAATCTATTAGGTACAATGCAGAGTATTAAAATTATTGAAGCATAAATTAATCAAAACTTAAAAGCATACAATTAGATAATGAATTAAAGTCTGCATATAAATGGCCAAACCAAATAAATGATGTATATCAATACAGAAAATGACTAGGTAAAAATTTATCTTTTTAAACTTTACATTCAAATTATTGACTGTTATTTTTGGTAATAGATTCTCGAAAGGAAAACACACAAACCATTTCGGGTAGGTTAATTAATCATAATTACTATTATTACACATACAATAAGCAGGCAGCAGTATATTGTTTTATTATATAGAGGCCATCTCGGACTACACATACCTATCATAACGGTATACCGGATAATTAGTGAAATACCTAGCCACCATAATATAGTTGAAGACGTGAGTTTGAGATACCGAATTTTAATTAGTCTAGAGTTCATCGAGCTCTTTGCATTTTATTATTTCATATTTTATATTCCACATTACAAATTATTATTCATTTTTTTTTTTAAATACACAAAAAGAAGGAATTTAAAAGGAAAATGGACCATCGAGTTACAAAGATAATTATACATAGGTATATAATATAGTTGTATATTATGATTCTAAAAATGTACATAATTTTAAATAGCTATTGAAACCAAAAGTATTATACTATGAGGGCATGACACTTTTTTAGACATTAGTTCAGCTTTTTAATTTTTAAGGGGTGGTAAAAAATATGGTGTTTTATATAAAGGAACGTGTAAATCATATTACTAAACTGACATGATATATGCACGTTCTATAAAAAGAACGTCCCTGATGGCTATGCGGAAATTTATTTCGTCATAATTAATAACCGAAAGGGTTTTTTCTAAAGTTATGACGTCTGTTACCCCTTCTGTTGGATTTAGATAACCGTGAACAGGAAAACACATGGCCAGGAAACTAAAGGGCTTGTCCTAATATCTTTCACGTTGGTCCGACCACGTACCATCATATTTATTACTATTGAACATTATATAATATGAGAAATAGGCTTATTTTTAATTATCAAACATATCTACATCAATTAATTATAATGTTATTAATTTCAGGAGTTCTAGATGAAACAAATTAATTTTAAAATATTTTTCTAATTTCTAATTTTTATGTTTGATTTATTTGACTATTTAAAAAAATATTATATATTTTATACTTTTTATATTTTAAAAAAACAAATAATTTTTTAGCGTTATAGGTACTATTATTACTTTTAAGTAAAATAAACGATAAAATAGCAGATACCAAACATTCATAATGTTTCAGAAAAACGATTTATTACACCTTCATTAAATATATGCTACAATATAATTTATAGGATATAATAATAATTAAGATATATGTATATGTATGCCAACAAAAAAGAAACGGAGAAACTAACTACGATTCTGTGAGATAAATATAAGTGGATTAGTATCTATGTTTCTAAAGATAGTGTCAGTATTATATTGGATTTATATTATTATTAGAATTGGTTCAATTGGTTGGTGGATCTAATTTTTTTCAAACACGTGACATAAAAGATTTAAATTAAAAGTAGATAAAACTAACGTAGGTAGGTACCATAGAATCATAGACATGTAATAGAATAAACCAGGAATGATATAAGATATGGAAAGCTATAACATGTCTATATAAATCTAAGGAATTATCAAAGATCAGTCTTAAGAATTATTAAAACTTATTATTATAACTTAGCATAGGCACAATATAAGAGCCTTAAATAGTAAATTGTTTGCCTTTCTCGCACAAATGTTGGCTTTAATGTATTACACGTAAGACAGCTATCATTCCAGGTATATTTTTTTGTATGTTATATGTGATATGTATATATGCGTAGAAAACTGCAAATAGGTTCTTCGTATAAATAGCTTAAGATTAGACCAAATGTTTTGAAAAATTAAAATATTATTGATTCTAGATAATAATTACAGTAATTTCATACATCATAACAAAAAGTTTCTACTCTCTATGAGTAACTAAAATAACTAAATAATTTTAGGAAAAATATATCTTTTTTAAATCATTTAAAACTTTATCTTTAGTTGAAATATCCAATTTCTAACAAAACCACGTATTAGTAACATTTAAACTTATATAATGCTGAACCTCATATTAAATTATCAAGCTTTTTGTCTGAGAAATGAACATCTTCAAATGTCTAAAAAATATAACAGTTCTAAAATATCCAATTATTTTTGAAATTTACTCTATGTCTAGTAAACGGCAAAATAAATATTTAATAAAAATTCTCCTTATGATTTTTTTTTTTTTTTTTATTCAAAAAAGAAATAACAAACCCTATTTTGTCGAAATCTGGTATGCAAATATCGTCTAGCTTAAATTTCCTTCCAGGAGCCACTCTCAAATCTCAATGTTGATTAGAATAAATTTACTATTTCAAAACGTGGTAACAGGTACAAAAATTGTTTTTAAAAACATACTACATACTTACTGTATGGGTTACATCGTAGCAAAACTCACATCGCTCAGAATATAAATATATACCTAAGTTTTAAGTGCAGGTACTAGGTTCCAATACTAATTGACTTTACTATTCAACTTTTACCTTATTTTATAATATTTATTTGTAGGTGATGATTAATGGATTACTTACATAAAGCTACTACAGTGCTACATATAAATAATATTTAATCATATATTATACAATAATACAATGAAAACCATCTATAAATACAGTATATAAACCCAAACATTAAATTTACCATGAACTAAATATTATTAAAATCATGATAATATAAACTTGAAAAATAATTCATATCTAACTCAATAGGAAACTGAGTAAATATTGTACTAGTTGGTAGGTCTAATATCTAAATTACACTTATATTTTTTGAACCATGACGATTATAAATGTTTATAACATAACTAAAAATGCTTAATGCTTCTGACAAAAGGTTCACGTCCCCATTCAATTATTACCTCTCTATAGTCTTCACGTTATTTTATGAGCTTAAAATTTTAATTAATAACATGAGTATCCAATTAAATATCCAAGGATGTGTTTCAACATATAAATTGATAGTCTTATAACATAAATGTATGCGGTTTATGAATTAATATCGCACACAAACTCTATTAAATCTTTGAGAAATACCACACATTATACAGGGGCGAACGCGGGGGGTTACGCCCCTCGAAATAGGTTAGGAACGGTCTTTTTCTTGTCTTTGAAGATTGAAAACATATCTACGCAAGGTTAGGTTAGATTAGATCTTGTTTTATAATTTAAATTGAATTGACAAATTTTATATAAGTATGAATCACTACTTTAAATTTTTTCAAACCCCCTCGAAATTTTTTCCTGCGTTCGCCCCTGTCATTATACATATGGTATATTCAATCTACAATATCATCAATTATAATGTGGGCATTAAATTATGTTATTTTAAATAATTTAGAATCTAAAATAGTTTTTAAAAACAATTAGTTACATTCAATTAGTAAAAACGCCAGAAATATTTATACAGTACCCAGGGACGGCCTGGGAGAAAAATTCAGGCCGGGAAAATGTATTACCCAGGCCACTTATTAATGTTTACCTTTAGGCGTTACTATAGTGGTGGAGGGGGGTAAGGGATTGCTGAGCTTATATTCTACTCCCACACTACCAATTTATTTATTATCTTATCTTTTAGTTTTTATTATATTATTAATTAATTATGTAAGAGGACATAAATAAAATAGACTTTCAACCTTCAATCAGTATTCAGTATCAATATTTTAGTGAAACTGTACATCTCAATTAAATTTCGAAACATGACATTCTAGTTTCTAGTTACACCTATCTCTATGACTCTATAGATTTTCTTTAAAGAAATGAACAAAAAGTTCAATTAGCCACTATATGCTTGAATTTTTTATAAACAATAAAATACAATTATTATTATAGCTGGTGTGTAAAATGTAAATACGTTTCATAGAATAATATTATTGTAATAATTTCTATCGGTTATCAATATAGTTGGATCGGACTAAAAATAGAGTAGGTGGTATGGGCTGTGAATATTATTAC
This sequence comes from Diuraphis noxia, assembly GCF_037042655.1. NCBI lineage: Eukaryota > Metazoa > Arthropoda > Insecta > Hemiptera > Aphididae > Diuraphis > Diuraphis noxia. The sequence goes on along the minus strand of NW_028301714.1, from coordinate 56,734,301 downwards.
TATTCACTATTTAGATAGCAATCCCGGCCCGCGTTCGTGTGCGCTAGCCGCGAAGTACCTAATCTCTCCAAACTCCGACGAAACATACACAATAATAACAATGCTTTTATGCATTCCAAAATACCCATGAGCAACTCTAGTTATTACTTATTATATAGTAATAAGCACTAATAACTTATTATATTACAATTTACTGACAACGGGTGTTCTAATTTGGATTTTTATACTGTATAGTATACAAGTTTACTAATATTAAATATGTAATTTTAGTTTAAAGAAATTAAAAACTACCTAATTATTTTAAAAAATAATGCGATACAGCCGTCAGGCCAATGAAAAATCCCAATAGGCAGGCCACCGGGAATCTCCCGGTATCCCGGTGGGCCAAGCCGTCCCTGACAGTAACACCTTCCAACTTCCATTAAAAAGTAAAAACAAAACTTTATGCGCCTGTAGACACTTATGGTTACAACCCATATACTAAAATGTATTGTCTCGATACTTCTAAACTCTAGTTTACGCATTATTTTAAATAAACAAATCAATAAATCATTTTTATACATGATTTGTGCAATTTTTAATAGATGCTACTATAAGAAGTTTGAGTTTTTAACATTATTATTTTTCAATAATAGTTCAACAAATTAAAAGTCATTGAAAAAGCGGGAATATGGAATATTGTATAATGTATTAAATATTAATTATATATTATATTATATCATAAATAAAATATGAACATTTCGCTAGGCTGAAACATGTTCAGACTTCAGACTTCAGAGTTCAGAGTTTTAGGAAAAACGTAATAGTAAAAATGTGTATGTAACAATAATAAGTATTTCAAGTAAAATAAATACGTACTTTACGTTCATTACCCATAACTGAATATAAAATACAAATACAGTACGTGTTCCTCACTCGACAGAGCAACACGTGTGTTATCTTACCGCGAGTGCGCTTTTATAGCTTCGATAGCAAAACCCCAGTCACATTTCATTGCATCGATATCAGGTAATATGATTATTATATAATTATACACCCAACTATCTTTGGCAATTTCGAAATGAACAGAAACACATCGGGCAAAATGCCCCCCCCATCAAACCTCAACAGAGCAAACACCCTACGCTCTCCCAAAAAAACAACCACAAATTCACCTGCTACCAATACCAAAAATTTCACATTACCTTCAACCAAAACACACCAATTAAATACGCGCAACTTAATATCGCAACGGACCGTTATCGAAAAGAACACCGCCGTCAGCCCTCCTCTTCCCCCAGTCATCACTACCACGACCGCAACTAACGCCGATAACGTTAATTACACCAGTCAGATTACCAGCAACAATATAAATAATACAGATAATCACAATAACTTCGCTAGCATCACAGCAAAGGAGACCACTCCTAACAGAGAACAAGCGATAGTATTCAATTCAATCGACGGAGTTCCACAAAAAGATTATATTTTAGCCATTGGACATATTGTTCAACCTAGAAATATACTATTCGTCTCCAGAATTTCCAACAATAGATTTTGCATATTTCTATCCAGTAAAGAAATTCTCGAATCCCTTCTGTCTAAAACACAAATAATAATTATAAACGGTCAAGAAATACAAATACGACGACTACTAAACCCAGCTAAGCGTATAGTAATTTCTAACGTATGCCCGTCCATACCCAATCACGTAATACTCCACTCCCTAAACAATCTGGGTATATCACCTACATCACAAATAAACTTCCTTAAAGCTGGAATTAACCTAGATGGCTACGAACACATTCTAAGTTTCCGTAGACAAATATATATCAAGCACGAAGACACGATAAAACTCCCCGGGTCGCTGATCTTAAACCATAATCAGTCTCAGTTCAGAATTTTTTTTCACGGATGACACGATTACTTGTTACACATGTAAGACAACGGGTCACACAGCTCAGACCTGCAAAAAGAATGTCTCTACTATCTCCGAAACACCTTCTCCTCCTACAACATTTGCCAAAAATACTGTTATAGACACTCCAACAAGCGATCTGACACCACCCTTCATCGATCCTGACCAAGCAGAAAGCCAAACTTCCCAACACGATGTTCAACACACCAATCTGAACACCAATGAAGAACATATACCCCCAATACCACCCGCCCAAATCAATACGGAAAACAAGGAATCAGATACTCACGAACAACACATCATATCGTCTTCCCAAGCTCCGCCTAATACCGAACAAATACCTCTAACTATGCAGACCAATACTCAAAACAAAAGACCCATATCTGACACCTCATCCCTAATGTCCCCCCCTCAACCCCCCTTTTAAAAGTAGCCCAGCAACCAGTTCAAAAACAAAAGAAACAAAAAATAAGATCTCAGTCTAATTCTTCATCAATCACTGACGACGACACCCCCGATGACCCCCTCATTCCGGCCCAGAAATTATTCCATGACGACAATCCCCTACCAATAACATACACCCAATTCAAGTACCTGGTTGAATGCTCTTCAAATAAGTCCATGAATATACGCTCCCTATGCGAAGAAGCTAACATCGAATTACGTACACTAATGGCAATAATCGAAGAAACCTACGTCATGATAAAAAACTCCAGAATGAAAACTAAACTAACTAAATTTCGCAATTTATTATTCCAATTAATACCCGAAGAACCAACAGACCCCACACAAAATCAATTATAAATAACAAACAATATAACATATATAATGAGCATAAATGTAATACAGTGGAATATTAACGGCCTTGCCAAAAAACTTAATGATATTAAACTAATAAATCAACAACACGACCCAATCATCATATGTTTACAAGAAACCAACCTCAACAATACCTTCACCCCGCCCATCAAAAACTTCAACATCTTCTCAACCAACAGAACAGCCTGCAACCGAGCTAGCGGAGGAGTAGCGATACTGGTCAGATCTGACTATCCAAGTTCCCAAATCCAGATCCAATCTCCTCTGGAAGTGGTGGCAGCATCCATCCAGCTCGAGTCTAGCATAACCATTTGCAATATTTATATACCGAACCAAAAACTATTTAAATCCACTGATATTGTGAACATAATACAACAACTTCCACCCCCCTTTCTCCTCCTGGGAGATTTCAACAGTCACGGCTTAAGCTGGGGATCGGACAAAACCGACGACCGAGGAAAACAAATCGAAAAAGTCCTCGAGACTGACAACATAGTACTACTTAATAGCGGTGAACCCACACGACTCAATCCCTCGAACGGAAAATTCTCAGCGATTGACCTATCATTATGCAGCTCAAACCTTGCCCAACGCACTTCATGGTCAACTCTACCCGAAATATACGACAGTGATCACATCCCAATCAAGATCGAGCTTCTTACTAGCAAAGCAACTTCGCCTACATCTCCCAACAAATGGAAACTCAAAAATCCCAACTGGAATCTTTTCTCCCAACTAGTCGAAGCCTACGTAAACACAAACCCTCCTCCTCCAGATGGTCCGACCGAAAATGACGTTGCCCACATAACCAATTCTATAACTAATGCAGCAAACATATCAATTGGAAAAACAAATGGCACTCTAAACAATCCTAAAGTTCCTTGGTGGAACCCCCAAATCAAGCTATCTATTAAGGAAAAGAATATCGCATTAAAACGGTTCCAAAAAACGGGAAAAATCGAGGACCACATACGCCTAAAAGAACTTCGTGCAAAAACAAAATTCCTCGTAAAACGCAGTAAAGCATCCTCTTGGAAGAACTTCACTTCTACCATAGGCCCCAAAAGCGACCCCAGCTCTGTATGGAGCAAAATCAGATCTTTACGTGGCAACAGCAAAGAAAAACAGACTCTCATATTAAATGACAACATTCTCCTCACCGATCCAATCGAGGTTGCTAATCTTCTCGGTAACCATTTCTATTTGAACAGTTCTGATAACAACTATAATGAATCATTTCTTAATAATAACCTGACCAGTAGACAGCATTTGCTCCAACCCAACTACAGCCCATTAAACCAGGATCAACACCATCTAAACATCCCCATTAGCGCTAAGGAGCTAAACTGGGCCCTTTCCAAATGCTCTAGCCTCTCTCCCGGACCTGATGAAATCCCATACAGCTTCTTACACAACCTACCTGCATCAGCAATACAGTTCCTCCTCCACCTGTACAATAAAATATGGAATACCGGACAAATCCCAAAATCTTGGAAACACGCCATCGTCATCCCGATTTTAAAACCAGGGAAGGACAAATTTAGCACAGAGGGATATAGACCAATATCTCTCCTCAATACAATGTGTAAAATACTTGAAAAGATCATCGATTCGCGACTGAGATGGTTTCTCGAAAAAACTCACTATCTTTCCCCTCAACAAAATGGCTTCCGCAAACACAGGAGCACTTACAACAGTCTACATGAAATCCAAAAAGACATAACTAAGTCCCTAGAAACCAACCAAGCCTTGGGACTTGTTGCCCTCGACATAGCGAAAGCATACGACACCACATGGCGCCCCCGGATAATCGAACAACTACAAAAAATCCTATGTAACGGTAACCTACTGATCTTTGTCAAACATTTCCTAGAAGACAGATCTTTCCAAGTCAAAATTAACGGTCATCTCTCTTCAATCTTCAATCAAGAAAATGGAGTACCACAAGGATCCACTCTCTCAGTCACCTTATTCCTCGTAGCCATCAACGACATCTGCGAAAGAATCAAATTCCCAGTAAAATCTTCTCTCTTTGCAGACGACCTAAACATTTGGTGTTCAGCAAAAAACTCATCCTGCATACAACCATATCTACAAGACACAATATTATCACTTGCTGCATGGTCCGAGACATCAGGATACCGTTTCTCCCCATTTAAATCTCAGTGCATCACATTCACCCGATCTAAAAAATATCCTTCATTAGACATTAGAATGAATGACATCCCAATACGAACCTCAAAATCAATTAAAATACTAGGAATCACATTCGACCGCAAAAATACCTGGAACCCACACCTTAAAGATCTCCGAAAAGCAACCATGCTAAGAATGAATATCCTCAAAACTCTAGCTCACACTTCTTGGGGAGCAAACTCCACAACCCTTAAACAAATATACACATCACTCATTCTTTCCAAGCTAGAATACGGATCCTTCCTCTTTTTCAATTCTAAACCATCCAGCTTAAAAATGATTGACACCGTACACAACCTGGGACTGAGACTAGCCTCCGGAGCATTCCGATCGAGTCCAATTCCCAGTTTGCTCAACATCTCTTATACTCCACCCCTAAGTCTCATAAGAAAAAAAAACATCATGCTTCTATCTGCAAGACGAGCCCAGAACAACCTAGACATCCACCACGGCTTCAGAACTGAACTACGAGACTCCAATTTCAAATTCTCTGACTTAATTAAACATGAATGTCCGACTACTCCCCCTTGGACTATGGACATTGACATCAACCTCAAGTTATCTTTCCTCCCGAAAAGCGAAACTACACCTAACATTTATAAAAGTGAACTACAAGCTATTCTCGAAGGATACCAAGACCACATATTCTTCTTTACGGATGGATCCAAAACAGACGCCGGCGTGGGCGCTGCAGTTACATTCGGTGAAACCAGACGAATGCTCAAGCTCCCTGACTATTGTTCAATCTACACGGCCGAAGCCTTGGCTATCTCCCATACATTAGATATTATAAAACAGGACTCAATAAACAAATCCATTATACTAAGCGACTCCCTTAGTACACTTACAAGCATCCAAAATTACTTCCAACCTAATAGCATTTCACAAAAAATCCAGAACCAGATATCATTTCTCCAAAACAACGCACATAATATCTCCATGATATGGATACCTAGTCATATCGGCATACCTGGAAATGAGATAGCAGACACATATGCCAAACAGTCCATCTCATCTCCTCACTCTCTAATCATCGGCTCACATACTCTGCAAGACTCAAAACACTTTATTACTGATCACATTCTAAAAAATTGGCAACACTCCTGGTCAACCCAACGTACTAAACTAAACGAAATCAAACCCAGCATTCTCCCATGGCCAACCACTCCACTTACCAGGCGTCAAGAAGTAATTCTTAATAGACTTAGAATCGGTCACACATGGTTAACCCACAAACACTTAATGTCCAAAACGGATCCCGAACCTTGTCTATCATGCGGCGAAACACCTACAGTCAAACACATCATATGCTTCTGCCGTGAACACAACGTTGTTAGAGTCAACCTCAAACTAGCTGACAATCTTTACGAAGCTCTTGGTCCTGACCCCGACAACATTCAGAAGATATTTACCTTTTTAAAATTAACTAAATTATATAACCTAATCTAAATACACCTTCACACCCCAAGCTTGAATTATATAAATATCCCTCCTTTATCACCATATGCTAAATTTAACTTCAGCCAATAATCTTTGTTGTTGCGGCTTAATTTTAAATAAAAAAAAAAAAAAATACAAATACCTATAGGCCGTATAGAAAATATAAACTATACCCAGTGGTTGAATTGAGGGAGAACGCAGGGGGACTGAGCTACTCTTAATTTTTCTTCAAATTATAGCGTACCCCTTTATTATATTCATAGGGTTAAGTTATTAGAGTAGGAATAGGGTTACTATTAAAATAATTTGCTTAATTGTTCAACTTCATTTAGAGTCCACCTTTATTATTTTTTTCCAATTCAGCCACTGACTATACCTAATGGCTAATAGATAGTATAGTTAAAACCACACTTATTACTTCCAAATTTGTTTTTAAATATTAAGGTATCGTAAATTATAACTAAATATAGTATTAGGGTTTAAAAATATTTATTATGCCCATTTCTATGTCATTATTTCATTTAACCTGTAGTAAAATCTAAAAGTTATTGAAAACAATTTTGTTTAAGTTTTTTTTTTAAATTTTTGATTCTATTAGCTTTACGTATAGTAAATACTTTAATTAATTAATTTTTGATTATTAATAATAATTTCTTTATTACAGTTATTATTAATAAATAGTACCTAGGCAATGATTTATTATGAATAATTATTACGAATCGCGTAAAATAATATTGAAATACATTGCACCTATACTAATTTTTATAACTAAATATACATTTTGAAATAAAAGTTCAAATAATTACAAAAATTTATATATTTTCATAAATATACTAAAGGAGTTTGTAAACGTATTTTAATCTGTATGAACTATAAAAGCATTCTTTATAAATCATTGTTTCCCGTATTATAAAAAAAGTGTGCTCTCATCAGTGATGATCCTCATCATTTATATTAAATATAACAAAAATATATGAGTTTAAATTTCAGTTCATTCTGATCAGAAAACAAATTTTATCCTAAAAATAGCCAATAGGTATTTATTACCCACTAAACAGTGTTCCTGTGAAAACAAGAAGACGTTTCAAATATATAAATCCCCCCTAGCCCTTGTGTCTATAGAATATTATTTTCATTGATTCCAAACATCTTATCATCTGCCACTTTGAGATATCATCCTACAACGGTCTAAATACACGTTATACGACTGTGTGTAGTGTGTATACACCTTTTTTCATTTGAAATGTGGTGTCACTATACCTATAATATATATATATATTATATAGTATATTATACTGATTGTTTAAGAGTTAAAACTAGATGTTTTTAAACATAATTTTAAAAGCATATAATGATGACTTTATAGCCTAACGTTAATGAATTTTTTTCAATTAAATCAGCTTGTTAAAATTAGATATACTCGTATATAAAATGAATATGTATAATGTGGTTTATGTAAAAATTTAAAATACATAAATAATATTATGACGTCAGATTTTCTCAGTAATAGTATAAGTGGAAAAAAATTACCAATTTTGAACTTAAATGCAGTTTGTCATATTACTAAATTGGATAATAATAAATTAAGGATTATTCACAATTTTTTATTAAAACAATTATAGCTAGTATGATGAAAAAAAAATATTTTATGAAAAATAACTGTCAATAAATTAGTATTAATTTATATTTTGTTCTGCAATAAAACAACTATTTCCATGGATTTCTAATACCTTATCAAATCATAATAACAATTATGTCATCATTATTAATAAACAATAATGTCTGTATTGATTATAGTATGCATGTTTTCAATAATTTGATAATAGTAATATTAATTCTAATATCTAATTAAATATTTAACATCGATATAAATATAGCCATGTCTACACTATAGGTAATATATTATGCATAGGTGTGGAATGGTAGAGGGCTAAATTTTTTTTAGCCCCTCCATACATTTTTTTAGATATATACCCGAAACATTGTAAGCTAAGCCTCCTCATAACAATTCATTACGCTACTCGGGCTACCCCTATATGAATATATGGTACCAAGTTCAAATCGATAACAAAACAGCACTTAACGGCATTCGAATCTATATTCAAAGTAGGAACGAGTAAACTTTCCTTGGGCTTAATGTGTAAATAAATTGGTGGCAATTAAAAATATAACTACGCAATACCCAGGCGTTCGTTTTCTAACACATCACGCGCGCATTCATCAGTGTTCTCAAAATCTGATTGACCGCCTGGGTCGTCGCCACAGCAGCCATCGGCGATACCTCTTTAACTTATTATTATTTCAACGGCACAATAATGTACATACTCGTATAGTCGTATAGAGCTACCTATATTGTATAAGTACAAGCTAATATATAGATACAAGATGCAACACTGCTTTTTTAGATGCCGTCGTTTTGCGCGTCACAGTGCTCAATTTGTTTTCTAATTGGATTCAACGTAGGTACCTATATAAAATAATATAATACGACATTAATGCCGTCCTTATCATTCCAAAGTGGGAACCGAAAGAGTGGGCGGGGATACTTTGTAGCGATGAATGATATTGTGATGATGTACCTATATAAATTACAACATATCATATTATAATATAATTATTAATATAATAATAATAGCGCGTCTAAAGAGCCTCTTGTTTAGAGCCACCGCCTCCGTCGAGTGATCCGAAATAGAATTATTAAAAAATTAAAAAGCGTGCTCGGCGGCGTCGGCGGTCGCTTACAAAAGGGTTTTTTTCAGAGTGAGTGGCCGGGGATATGCTATTGTGTGTTTGCGTATGTGCGTGTGTGTGTATGTGTGCACTGTTGTCAAGCCCGCGGGGGCGACACAGGAAATGGATTTGACAAAAGGAGCGCGGTGCCGTCGTTTCGGTTGCCATGATTCAGGTGGTCCGGGCGCCCTCTCGCGCGCCACTCGTCCGTCCTCGGTCTCTCCTGCATGCATATACACACACACACTCATTCACTGGCACACCGCTCGCGACCATAATATATATACCCTACTACACTCTTTCTCTATTTCACTTACGCATCAGCCGTGTCGTTTTGTCTCATTCTAGCCGCGTGCACTTGCAAGGATTTGGGGGCAACCCGATACGGGAAGACGGGAGGTTTCCGATGCTTCCGCCCCGCAAAAAAAAAAAATAGAGAAGAAAAAAAATCGTATAATGAAAAAACACACGATCGCACTCGCACACAGAATCATCGCTTCCGGTACCTACCACATTATACACTCTCCCTCTTTCGTTGACGCTTACGATGCGTTTTAAACATGCATATTATTATATTAGGGAAAAAACAAACACACTACCTACGCACATAATATATAATATAGGTGTGTGTGTGTGTGTGTGTGTGTGTATCAGTATTATATATTATTTTCTAAGGACCTCTTCTCCAGTAATTTAAACCTCTTAATCTACGACGTGAGTGTTCGTGATCGTAATGAATAAAAGTAGGGAATTTTTCTTAATGTCCTCGTGGATTTCGATTGCGCGGTCTATAAACTACAATACAAAATTATTCGTAATTAAGGGATCACTACGTGCAATAATAAAAATAATTAAATATAAAATATAAAATATATAATAAACCACAAGTTGCAACATTGTTGTACTTGTGTACACAGTATATAAAATCTAATTTCATTATCATAAATGTATTAATGTGTATGTAATTTATGAACGTCATCAAATGTAATGGTCTACGAAAAGAAGATCTAGAAAAAGAATTGTTGTATTTCAGGGCGATGATCTAATTAGGAATCTTAGAAATCCATTAAATTGCTACTCAATAATGATTAATCATCGAATTTATAATTATTTAAATGATTTTCAAAGACATTTTGATATAATATAATATACTCTCCTCGATAGCTCACAGGGATCTAGATATAAGAAGGTAAAATTCACATATACATTTTAAGAAAAATTAATTTCTTGAAACATAGTTTATAACATCAGAAGAGTTATAAACGGTAAAATTATAGTTGAATATTATTATGTAATTAATTTATACAGTTATTTAATGCGTAAAATGTAAAGCGATTCGCTATAATGCCTATATATATTATGCTGTATGCTGATATACCTTGGGAATTCTTAAATTTGAATTACATTATGTTTACTGAATATAATTTTTAAGTCTAGTGTTTAAGTTATATTATATTTGAATACATGTAATATACTGTGTTTATAATAACACAGATAGGCGTTAATACTAAATAATACAGTAACTATTGACGAATTATTCATTAATGACTTATGTTTAAAATTATATCATAAAATTAACAGGTGTTAAAAATATATTTCACGTATCTGCATGAATTTAATGTATATCATAATATATTTTGAATGATTAATAAATGATATTAATAGAAAATTTGTTTGTATGTAATAATTATCAAGTAATAACATAATACCTAATTTAAGAAAATTATAATTTATACAAATTATTTTTTTACTATTTTTTAAAATTTTAAACAAGATTTCATTATTTCAATATTATTTTTTTTCCAAGGAATAAAATCAGTTAAATTACCTAGGTTAATTGATTCACTATATATTGAAAATCCTTAGAAATCCTTTTATGAAGTTTTAAATCCTATAGTAAGTTTTATTGAAAAGAAAATTTAAATTTGTATTGTTCACTACCTCATTAGTTTACGAAAATGTATGAGACAATGCTAAACAAAATGTTCATAAGATATGTGTGAATATACGGAAAAAATAATTCAACATTACAAAATTACAAAAAATAACTAAAGAATCAAACATTTTAGAAATTCTAAATATAAGTTTCAAAATTGAATTCTTTGGTTGCTATAAGTTCTATTTTACAATAATCTAAAAAAATATTAATTTGGAATCTAATTAATCAGTAATAGAACGCTAGTATTAACTACATTTATTATTGTCTTCGTCTTACAAAAAAAAACCTGATATGCATATTATGTAATAGAAAATTAAACCATTTAACAGACTAATAATCTTTGCTTTTAAAGTATTTTCTTTAAATAAACTTTTAAGACTGTAGTTCAACTGCAAATTTAAAGGTAACAACATAGTCTGTTTTTTTGGAAATATTTTTTCAATACTTAAATTTTCAAACGAGTTAAAGTAGATAAGTATCTTTAATGTTATGTAAAATATTGCATTTTTAAAATATTCATAACTCACCTAAAATCAAAACATAAAAAAAGCACTACCAAAACCACACATGGAATATGTTGTTAGTTGTTACCATTAATTTGTATAATGGTTTTCTGTGTCAATTAACTATAATATTAAAACTAACGAAACCAAACGTTAGCAGGTGAACATAAATTTGTTTTATTTTACATGCACTTATAAAACAAATAAGTACATGACAATCTCCATGAAGAACTCGGTCCTAATCCAGCCAACATGGCAAAATTTTGAAATATTTAAAATTTACCAATTTATATAATCTCCTATGATATTGTACAAATTCAAAACATGTTAACCCTTTTTTTTCATAGGCAATAATCTATGTTTTTGTTAATTTTGTAGCTTATCTAAATAAAAAAAAAATCGTAATAATGAATTATGTAAGTTTAATTAAATAATATTTTTGACCATAATCACGCATGCACAAGTATTAATTCTAATCATAACATGTGAATGGATATAATATTCTACACGGATGTATACAAATTGCAATTGCACGAAGTAGAGGCGCGACTACAGTAAAGAACAATACAATAAAAATAAACGTTTCTACTAGGTAGCTAATGCCTAACCACGATACCTAGAGGATTATTATAACCTATAAAAGTTGCTGTATAAATATTTAAGGAATAGATACTAAATAGTTTGGTCCAGTTATCATAATTTATTTGTATAGTTATATAGATATTCTTATTTAAAAACAATATCATCTTTTGATTAATTGTTCATAAGTTATTAATTTATAGCAAGGATTACAATATTTTAAAAATGTTAAGTACTAACCTTTAAAATTTTAATATACATAATATATAATTTTAATTTCATAATTTTTTTTAAATACGTCATAATTTATATAATAAATCATTTGTAGAGTATTTAACATGTAGTATGTCTGTATGCATTTATTTTATAATTTATAAAATGTTTGGAATAAAATTTTATTTGGCTATATTTTTATATCACATTATTTAATAAGTTATTCACACGATTATTGTATAAATGAATATAAATTCAACTTTACCTGAGCTATTTTGAATTTTCCTACCGTTACAATTATTTCCTCCATTCAGTTGGTATAGTATGGCTATAAGCTTCCTTTTAATTAATACAACTATAGCTAGTTTAAAAAAAAAATTATACAATTTCTTGTAATGTTGTGTCATAATGTTTTTATTAATAAGGCAATAAAAAAAGAATACATTTGTATAATCCTAATGTGAAGACTATAACTATTAATAAGATATCATCCAATAATGAGATAAGCAATAAGCATAATACGATAGTTAATAAAAAACGATAACTTTACACAAACTTACTGCATGATTTTTCTACTTTTTTTTTACCTATGACATACATAGTATAGGACATAGGTGTTAAAATTACATATATAAAATCTAATACCTTTCATTACCCGTGATATAGACAAGATGTGGGACGTTTTCGCTCAGATATAGATGACATTTTTATACCATGCTTCGTTTTACGCGCCCACCTGGATGCGTTGCTTTTGTCTTTCGTCTCGCTGAATTCACGTTCTTCACTTATCCCAATAATATCGCTTCCACTGTTTATGGTTTGTAATACCACAGACTATATGAAAATATTTTCATATAGTCTGTGGATATACTGTATTATTTATATTTATATGTTATAATACCACCGCAGATCTATTATACGTGATATATTAAATACATGTAAAAGATCTATATTTATGAATAATATGATATGAAACGGCGATAAGTAATAATAATAATATATATATTAGGTATTATTTAATACTAATATGTATCATATTATTTATATTATATTTAGTGTTTACTAAACTTGGTTATATTATGTGATTTTTTTGTTATTGTTTTACTTGGATCTCACAATCTTAAGTCAGTTTTATAAGTATAATATACAATATACAATTATATAGTACAGTGTACCTATGCACACATTATATGGAAATCCGAAATACTATCAAACACGACATGAATAACACGGTCGTATAGATGTGCAGGTGTACGTTATAAATGTAAATTCTTATACGATGGACCTGCAGTGAATAATAATATTTATGTATAGTTCTTACCTAGTAGAGCCTCAGTAGATGTAATTCTCGGAAACAGGCAACACCCATTTCATAAGACTAGGAATCATGAGAATTGAGGTTTGCAAACGATATAATACAAAACTTCTCTCGCCACTTCGCCAGAATCTATTGCACTATGGTAGGTACATATCTTAATTTATGTAAAATACATTATATTTATTATCGCAAACGGTGGACTGCACGAAAACTGGTCGATCATCGTTTAGGACGAGATAATTGATGCAAAAAAAATAGTAGGCGATGACAGTTTCGATGTTTTCCTAATATCGACTAATAAATTGATCGTAAATATCCACTCGTGCTAGTATAATTATTAATATTATTGTAAACAAATACGGAAAGCGGTATACCAAAGTGGAATTTATACCGTGGTCCACAGTGGTTACAGTACCTACTTGCGAGCGGGTGATTACATTATTATATACATACTCCGATACTCGTAGTGTACAATACTTGGATTATAATATACACTGGATAGAGCTATAGCGTATATCACGCGTAGTCCGTGTTTGAAGCAGATCTATTCGGGCCCGAACTACTTATTGCGCATGCGTGAGATATGAAATAGACGGGGAAGGAACTAATAATGTATTAATGTGTGACAGTGATTAGGTACTGAAATGCTGAATACTGATATTTCTTAACATATTTTGAAATGAAAAAAAAAATGAAATGTTACACAAACTTACTTTTATATTTATAATTTAAGGCAAAAAATTACTATGAACGATTCCACCTACGCCTTAACTCTCATCCAAACGAACTTATAAAAAATCTAGCTTCATTAACCATTCCTGGTAACCCTCCTCGTCGCCTTAAGCGTAAATGGTGCAGAGTCGTAGAGACCTACTTAATTCCTAACACAAAAAAAAAAAATAAAATAATAATAATAATAATATTAAAGTTAAAACAAAATAATTTAAGACGTAAGTATCATCAGTGGGTGGTTTCTTCATTCAAAATTTCATTATATTGTCATTGTCATTAGCTCATAGGTACTCTTATTGTGCCGATTGCGTATAGATTGTATATTTATTAATAAAGTAAAAATAAAATAAAAATATATTTATAATTTATATTTTATATATAGGTATTTTTTTAATTATTACAATGTTAAATGTTAAATTTTACTTAAATAGTTAAATAAAATTATTTACTCCAAATACATTGGCATTGACACCAAAATCTAATACTGTAAAAAATCTCATTACTAACAAAACTGTATTGTAAATATTATATAAAAATGTAAACCTACTGCAGGGTAATGACCTTGTTGTTGAAGCCTTATTAGTTATTATCAATAATAAAAAAAAAAATGTTTACTCAAATAGGTACTCAATGGAAAATAGAAATTAAAAAATGTATAATGATTATTATCAGTCAGTGCTTCACGACGGTCATATCTTATAATATTATTTTGTGTTTTGTGCATTAATCAGTAATCTCTTATCATATAACAGTTTTGCGCATGCGCAGTGATGACTTTGTGCCCGAACTGCGATGTTTCAAGATTTTAAATCATAGCTCTATCCAGTGTATATGATCTAAGCCCTAAGGTACAATAAATTACTATACACTTTAGGTGATCACGGTATATTCATTGACCTGTCTCTTACTTTCTTAGAATAATTTTTATCACCGAATATATTGCATAGGTACTATTATTATGTACAACTCTAAACTTTCAACTTATGTACAATGTATATACTTATTGTTTAATTATTTTTGTCACATTCATGAATAGATTATAGGTAAATGTATGATTTATAAAATAATATAGTATGTCAATTTTATCTTTTTATCAGTATCCTTATTTTTAGTTCAGCTATCAATTTTAATTTTAAATATGATATCTATGCAAGGGTACATTGAGTCTTTCATAATTGCATTCTCTAGTGGTACAAGTTTATCAACAATTATATTTTTAATGTAGGATACTTTAAATCTTCAGTCCCTTTATAATGATATACTTTTCAGGCTTTTCAAGACCGTTCATACATATTATTTGTTCAATTTTAACTATTAACGTTCTTGTAAGCTCTATTTCTAAATTATTTTACTCCTATAGTCCTATGTTACCATGTTGGCTGTTTATAACAGTTGAATTTACCTTGGTATATCACGTTGATTTACGTTTATAATATTATTGCCACTATTGTATATTTTTATGTATAATACTATATTGTTGATTAATAATTTACCAGATAAATTCTATTTATATATTATATCTAGAAACAAGAAGAGTGAATATGGACCAGGAATAAAGGAAAAAACATAAAATAATATAAATTTTTAATAAATAAATTTAAAAATTGTACATTACATCAAATAAGAAAAGAAAAAATGCCTTGTAAAAGTAATAATTATAATTTATAAAACTATAAAACCTACTTATAGGTATCTGAAAACTGTGTAATGATTGTTAAATTATAACTTATATTATATTAACATAATATGCACAATAGATACCTATATATTATATACAAACATTAATATTATATACATAACATAAATATTATGCTGAATATATATTAAGCCGCTCCTGTTTTGTCACACATATATTATTGTAATGCGACGGCCAAATATGAATATTTAAGAGAACGGCAGTTCTCCGTGGTTACCATCACGCGCACCTGAACTCTGAGACAGCCCCACATTTTGCTCGTAATTAATAATAAACTTTTATGTATTAACAATAATTTAGATCGGTCTGCATTTATTTGTAATATTAAACCTTGAGCACCCTTCATGCTCCCGAGCAACGGTTAAAATATATCTAAAAGAAACTAACTTCTTCCCTGAATATCATATCATATATACTGGTCATCCCCAACCACGTTACAATTGTTTTAAAAATTATATCACATATAATTTAATAAATAATCTATAAATATTATCAAGTTTCTACTCTTTTGAGATTATATTCTAAAATTATTATTAAACAACCAACATTGATTATCCAATTGGATCCATCTTCCATCTGTTCATAATCCTTTTTTATAATATCTTCCTAGCGTATTCTTGGGGCTGCATCTGAGTTGGATCCCAAATTAAAAATTTCCATAATACTAGTCGGGTCTGGGATTTTCACAGGTACAACACTATTTAGGTCTTTCTTTTTCTTTTTTTTTGTGAGTAGGTACTATACAAAATACAATATTATTACTTTCCTTCCCATTTTAACAGACTTAGGAGTGTTTATGATCCATATTCTATTTAGACCAAAGATTTGGTTAAAAATGTTTTTTCACAGTTTATTATAGTTTTTTTTTTGCTATTAAAATTATAAATTATTCGAATTTTATTATAATAATAAATGGCGATAACATACAGGTACTAAACAAAGAAAAAATATAAAAAATATTATAAATCAAATATAAAAAATACATAGGTAGATATTGTATAAAAGAAATAAAAATAAAAATTATATTTAAAAAAGGCGGGTAAGTCGTGGATGTCGCTCTGCTGTATAGTAGGTTACAAGTGGGTTACCGTAATGGATGGAATTAAATTTGAATCCAATGATATTATATCATTGTATACGAAAAACGATTTTGAGCGAAGACGGTTTATCTGTCTAGGATATATTATAGATTATTAAAAATTTTCAAATCTTAGATTTAAAAAGAAGATTTTTTATGAATTTCTAGTTTGAAATAATTTGCGAATTTTCGTGATTTTCATGATTTTTACATATGTTGTCAAAATTCAAACTTTGAATGCTTGTAAAAAAAAATTGTAAATACGCATTTCTTTTATTTTTCAATTGCTATTGTAAAAATATGATAGGAATCTTGTATTAATTTTTCAAATCTTAGAATTAAAAATAAAATTTTTTATGAATTTCTATCTAAGATAATTTGAACATTGCCGTAATTTTTACGTATTTAGTCAAAATTTGAACTTTAAATGCTTATAAAAAAAAAATCGTGCCTACGAATTTTTAATATTTTTTAACTGCTATTGTTACAATTCGTTAGAAGCCTTGTATTAAATTTTCAAGCTTTTCTACAGAACAAATAAGTTTTTATCGATATTTATAGAAAAAAAAACTAAAAAAGTTGAAAAATTAAAATGTCAGTTCAAAAACAGCTCAAAACAAATCTAAATATTTTGAAAATTTTATCAAATATATAAAATGCCTATATAAACATTCAGTGAAAATTTCAAGTATCTGCGGTAATTTGTTTTAGAGTTACACCAAAATAAGGAAATCGCTAAAAGTGAAAATCCAATGTTGTAAAAATTTAAATTTCAAATGCTCATAAAAATTTAATTTGAATTTCCGGTGGAATTTTTATTTGTGATAAAGATTTAAAAACTTGTAGGAATCTTGTATTAAATTTTTAAATCTTAGATTTAAAAAGAAAATTTTTTATGAATTTCTAGCTTAAAATAATTTGTGAATTTTCATGGTTTTTACGTATTTTGTCAAAATTCAAACTTTGAATGCTTATAAAAAAAAATTGTGACTATGAATTTCTTTTATTTTTGAACTGCTATTGTAACAATATGTTGAGACCATTGTATTAAATTTTCAAGCTTTTCTACCAAACAAATACATTTTTATCGATATTAATTTAAAAAAAACTAATAATGATCGAAAATTTCAAATTCCTATATGAATAGGTCAACTTAAGTCGAAATTTTTTTAAAGTTCATGGTGGATAGAATATCCTTATATAAACATTCGGTGAAAATGTCATGTATCTATGGTCATTCGTTTTAAAGTTACATCAAAAACCAAAATCGATTTTGTCGAAAAATTTGTGTGCGTAAAATTTCCCGTTTTTTCCTTAATTTTTAGTTTGTTTTTCTCGATTATTTAGAAAAGTATTGAGAACTTTTGACTCCCCAAAGTACCAACTAGATTCACTTTATGATCGATCGAGGTACTGAAGTCAAAAATCGAAGCATTTTTACTGCCCCAAAACGTGATGACAGACACAAAAAAATAAAAACACACATCATGGTAAAATCAATACATTCATCGCTCCGCTCAGAATCTAAAATCACACGCGTGTTGGTAAAAATTTATAAGATATTAATTTTACAAAATTATATCGATTAACTATTCCTGAATTTTTTTTATTCATTTTGGTTCCCCAAAGGTCTTTTACCTACATGATTTTATTTGATCACTGCACGTACTACGTAGTAATAGATTTTGGTTCCACCAAGCATGGCCAGCCCATCGTAGTCTTCCTCTATTTCTGATATAACCTTCAATACATCCGAATCATTATATAATGCTTCCAGCACTATATTTTTTTTTCGCCTACACTACCCAGTTATTTCATCCTTGATTGAGTCATAAATTTTCCTCAGCACTTTTTTTTCAAAGACGATGATTTTATTATCATCCATTTTTCTAAGTGGCCAAGTTTCAGATCCATACAGTATAACTGGTCGTATCAGAGACATGTGTAATATTTATTGTTTTAGCTGTATACTGTCTATGTATCTATATATTGTATAATATATACATAAATATGAGGTGTTTCATTTAAAGACACTCATCATTGTAGAAAACAATAGGCATGCAGAATTTTTGAAACTATTTACATAATATATTGTTGTATATAATATATATATGCGTAATATAATTAATTTGTATACATGATAAATTATAAAAAATAAAATAAAGTCATGTCCATTGCAATGGATAATGGTAAAGAAATGGCAGTCTTTATCAATTTCCTATTGCTATCTAGAATCTATAATATAATTTATAGCCTAATCTCATTTTAATTTTGATTTGTTATTAAAAACAAGCAAAACTAAATAAATAAATATAAATTTATGGCAATTAAATAGCAGCAATAGTACCCATAAGTCTACTGTCTATTATTATAGAATCATAAACTAACAAGGATCGAGTACCTATATTATGTAATACCTATGTAGGAATAGACTAGGTGTAAATATTACACAATGTTCATTATAATATAATAAGTATCATGTATAGTATAATAAGAAATCAGACTACATAATATACTACGAGTGATAATAATGGTTTTGTTCAACTGGATACTCATCGAAAAATATTCAAAACTCTTATTTTTTCTTACTTACTGTATAAAAGAAAATATATAATTTATCCCAATGTTTGAGGTACGAATGTAGTTAATAAAAATGTACGCCTAATATTACAGATAATTCTTTATTAAGATTAAATTGTATAGTTTAAAATTGTTAATAATTTCGATTTATATCTGCAACTTACAATACATACAGGTATATCATTTATATTTTATTTTATAGATATACTAATAATAAAGTATATTACTATAACTACTAAATAATCATTAAAACTGTATGCTCATAAATTACATCTATAAGAGTTTTAATTTTTATTTTGTATATATATAACACGTATAATTACATGTTTATGGTATTAATATTATTGATATGAATATAATATGATTAACCAAATTATTCGTAACAATTTTTATCATCTAAAACATTTTAGATTCTAAACGGTGCAAAGAATGTATTGATTTTACAATGATGTATGTTATTTTGGGTGTGTGTGTGTCTGTGTACACGATAAGTAGTTGAAATAATGGTTCGATTTTCAACATCAGTAGCTTTTCAAGTTGGAAAGTAAATTTAGTATGTGGATTAGTGAAATTTTGAAATTATCAGTAGTTTATAAAAGGACCGGGAAAAACAATTAAAAAAATTAAGGAAAAGCTGAGATTTTTAAGCAAAATCATTTTTAGAGAAAATCAATTTTATAGATATTGACATAACTCTAAAACGAATTAACGTAGACACATGTATTTCCAATCTTTTTAAGTTATTTAGAGACATTTGAATTTTTCCATTTTTTAAAATTTTTATTCTAAAATGTCAATAAAATTTTATTCAATGGGTTAAAAAACTTGAAAATTCAATACGAGGTTCCCCATAAGTTAGTATAATAGCAATTGGAAAATATAAAAATACATAAGCACGCTTTTTGATAATCATTTAAAGTTCAAATTTTGACAAAATTTATTCAATTGAAAATTTACGAGTTCTTTAGTTATTAAATGTTTATTAACCGTTGACCTTTTATAGCTAAAGGTTGAAAATTTAAAACAAGGTTCCGCATACGTAGTTAATTCTGCGAAAAGAAAAATCTAAAAACTACGCGAACAGTTTTTTTTATAGTTATTTTAAGTTCAATTTTGGATGAAATTACATATTAAATAATCAAGAAAAACAAATTTAGTTATATTTTTGTGATTTAAAAATATTATTCGTGGTTGCTTAAAATATATAGACTTTGTGAGTAAACTTTATATTCTAATATAAAAGTTAATTTCGTTAATGACTTATATTAATACTTTATAATAAATTGTATATAGGTACTATGAAATATGAATGACTGAGTATATGTACCTATATTATAATGATATAATATATATCGTACATAATGGATTAATGAATCTGATTTGATTAATTTTGAATTTATGTGATAGGTCTAAATTTTTTTTTATATAATAGCAATATCATTAATATAGTTTAAAACTATAAAATATCCTAGTCTGACAAAGTGACAAATCGCCTCAGTTCAGAATCGTTTATTCGTATACAATGATATTATATTATTGAATTCAAATTTAATATCATCCATTACAGTAACCAACTTGTAAACCATTGTACAGTAGAGTGACATCCACTTACACACTTTTTATAAATAAATTTTAAATTAAATTATTTAAGTTATTATCTGTATTCTTGATTAGTGAACAATTATTAATCGAACATGAGTATGAAAACTAATTATTGTACTATATGCACGTGATCTTGTAGTGTTTAGCATTATTGCCATTATTATAATATAATTAATTTATAAATGTGTTAAAAAGTTATACCGCATTATGTATAGAGTATAGTATACTAAGCTACATTGAATATATAACAATTAACAGTGGTTCTCAAACAGTTGAGGGAGGAAAGTGTATTTATCCGATTTAGATAGTGCACGTTAACGAATGTTTAGTACCTAGGTGTCTATAGTTATGAATTATGATAGTAAGTAGTGAGTAAATTTTTTTTTTTTTATTTAATATAATATAAATTTACAATCTGTAATAAAAATAAAACAATAAGTAAATGGGAGGTTTTTTTTTTTATTTATTTACAAGGTTATGAGGCTTGACTGAAGGGAGCGTCCATTGACACTACTTCAAACTGGTTATTATTTTTTTTTTTTTTATTATTATTTAGTGAAGTAAATCACGAGGCCAATTACGTTTTAGTCGACGGGGAGGGTTATCCGGGAGAGTCTTGGAGGAGAGGTTAGAAATTAGCGGGTTTGGATGATTATTTGTTTTGGAGTGCAATTTTTTATAGTGTGTTGAAGCGAGGGTGAGAAGAGTTGGAATATTCAGGTCTTTATGGATTGTAAGGTTACTAACATACCAAGGTGCATTTGTCATAAGACGGAGACTGATCGATTGAAAAGATTGGAGAAGATTTAGGTTTGAAGTGAGTAAATTACGAATATATTATCATTAAACAGGTACGTTACACCAGCACCACAACCTAAGATTTTTTATTTTAAATTGGTTCCATGATTTAGTAACCGATTAGTAACTATTCATACCCATGAAGTTGGAATTCGTAACCTAAACAAAGCACCAGAAAAACCGCTTTTCTCAACCGGGTGCTGGCGTAACACCAGCTACCGCTACATCTAAATAGTCTACTCAGAAAGTTCAAACCTAATCTAGGCTTTAGTAACTGATTAGTAACCATTCGTAACCACGAATTTGGAATTTAATTTAATTATTTTTTAGTTGGTTACCTTGGTTGTTATTATTATAAGAACTTATAGGATATAGTAACTACAATAGGATAACCTATGTTATATTGTTATTTATATTTAAACTGTGTCACAGTTTAAAGCACTATTTATTTTTTTTTTTTTATATATATAGAATACAGATAAAGGTCTCTGTTTTTATTATTGGTTTGGTTTATACGTGATTTCAGGACATAGGTTATCCTATTGTAGTTACTATATCCTATAAGTTCTTATAATAATAACAACCAAGGTAACCAACTAAAAAATAATTAAATTAAATTCCAAATTCGTGGTTACGAATGGTTACTAATCAGTTACTAAAGCCTAGATTAGGTTTGAACTTTCTGAGTAGACTATTTAGATGTAGCGGTAGCTGGTGTTACGCCAGCACCCGGTTGAGAAAAGCGGTTTTTCTGGTGCTTTGTTTAGGTTACGAATTCCAACTTCATGGGTATGAATAGTTACTAATCGGTTACTAAATCATGGAACCAATTTAAAATAAAAAATCTTAGGTTGTGGTGCTGGTGTAACGTACTTTCATTAAATCGATACTAAAATGAAGAAAATTTATTGAATACGGAATACCAGCTGATGTGTTTATTGAAATTTCTATTTTTTCTTATAAACTATTATCATATTTCACAATTAACTATTTTTACTGAATTAATTTTTAATATACTACCTAGTTTATTGTTTTATAATATGATGGTTTTTTTTTTATTTAAGTTTTTTAATCTTTACTTTGGAATATATTGTGTATTTTGGTAAAAATTTAAGAGAAATAACAATCTATGTGACTTTTGGTAGATACTAAAAAGGTGATCTCGAAATTTAAAATGTTGTGATGTGAAAACCATTGTTGTATATCTATTTGGTATGCATCTATCACTATAGATATGGAAATACTTATATAATTGTTTTATCAATGTATACACACTTTTTAATTGTAGTAATGTAGTTATTAACATTAGTCATTAAAGTCAGTAAAATGTAGGTTTAATATTCAGTGAAATGTTTATACTCAAATAAGTGGGTTCTACTTAATAGTTGAGTGTAAACGAATGTAATTTAATAATTAATTATCGAATAGAATAGGATAGTTGTGTTTTAATAACATTTTCAACATCAGTAATTTTATAATAGTATTAATTGATGTTAAATAATAATGTATGATATCAAGCCTGCACGAAATAATCGGCCCCGACTGCCAACCAGAAAAATTGTTAGCATTCCTCAAGTCATTAAAAGTAGAAAACAGCATCTAATAATAAATAGATTTAAGTGATTAATATGTAAAAACTTATAAATAAAAACATAATTGTCAAAAGCAAAATGGCCTATGTTGCCGAAGCTAAAATGTTCAATAAATAAAAAAAAAAAAAATAATGTGCATGTGTATTAAGTACATCGTTTCAATTTGTTGATCAAATTATATTATTAAATGTTCTCACAAACCTTAGAAACAATTTAAAATAAATTAGTTAACTTAACAATAACTTTTTATTCATATATTTTAAGAAAAAGAGTAACAATGTGATTCGATTTCTTATGTAATATCGGTTAGTAGCATCTATAATGTATTATTGATGCTCAATCTTGTAGTCTTGTTTAATAGTAAGTTCTTTGAATTTTTTCTTATTATATCAATCCATTTAAGTGAACAAAATGTCCATACAAAACCTATGATACACATTAATCTTTATAAAGAAAACTGTCAAAGCCAAAACCCATGACCAGTATTTACTACATTACATCTGTTAATTATTATCAGTTATTAGTTATTACTATCATTTTCAATATGATGTATTGAAAATATTATGCAATTATTGAATTATTAACTTCGAAATATAAAATACCTAATAATAAAAATAATATAAAATTATTCTGAATTAAATTAATCGACGAAGTTACGTTACAGGGAGTTCTTTATTAAGATGAAAAAAAACAAAGAAGGTTTTCAAATAATAACTATTGTAATATTCTCTGTCTAAAAATTCCAGAACAACTTTTTTTTTTGTATATAAATATTTGAAGCTGTAGGTTTTGTAATTTTGTATTGGACATATTTTCTTCATTTCTTGGGTGGAACTATGATTTACTTAACTTTTAAGGAACTGCTTAATATAACTTTTAGTATTTACTTATTATAGAAATCTCATTTATTACCTATTTTTGTGTCACAGCTATACTCTGACAGTGATTGTCAGTTTGTCACAGAAAAAATAATATGACATGTTTATTATAATATTATAAAATTCAAGTTGAACTAAAGCGCCATCTGTTGGAATATTTTTTGTTCTTAATTTATAATATTTTTAATAAAAAAAATAGAGAATGTAAGAGTATGGCATTCTTTAGAAGTAGGGCATTTCATTTGCGAGAGAATTCGTCTTCGTATTTTTATGTACATTACACCTGTCACCATTAAAAATAAATAATAATATCGGAGGAAAAATCACTCGTCAAATATTCGAATGAAATTATCTGATTTTGCACTTGTTTAGATTTTGGCTAATGATCTACAAAAATAGCTTAATTATTTTAGAATGATATTAAATTTGTAAATTTTTAAGAATTTTAATTTTACACTTTTTTAAAGTTATCGTTGCAATTATATATATGCACTACAAATTAAAAATTACAATTTACAATTATAATAACTTTTATTTTATTATCTTAAATACCACAGTAAACCAGAGTTATTCTATGAAATACCAAACCTTTCCTATGCAATAAAAATGAAAATATTTAATTTTTAAAATTAAAATAATTTATGTTTCATTTTTACTATAACCATAGTCCATTGAAGTATAGACTTCGTCGTGTTATCGCGTTATAAGTATACTGACATACTATTTGTGAAACGGATTATAATTTTTAAAACGTTTTTAACCATTTTATTCTAAAAGTAATCTATTGTTTTACTCGATGAAAGTGTCAAGTGTTTCTAAAAAATTAATCTTGAACGTATTATGCTAAGATTAGAATAGTGCAAGACCAGTACCTATTTACATATTTTAAAATTTTTTTAAATTTACGTAATATATAGGTTACATATGGTACATGATTACAAACTTTCTATGAAAAAATAAATATTTTGTTTTTACATTTAATTTCCTTTTATGTATTACTAGCTGAATTACCCGTCGTTGCCGGGTTTATTAATAGTTGTTATCTGATAAAATTAAATATTGTCTAGTTAAATTTAATTTAAATAAGATTGTTTATTCAAATATGTCATATTATACTAATTGTTTATTAAGCTGATTTTTATCGTTCATATAATATTTGTCTATAAACTACATTAGCTGTAATTCCTGAATAATTGTTGAGCTGTTATGTTTCAATTTGATAAAAAATTTATAAATTTAAAAAATACATTGTTATGTCTTATGTAATGTAATTATCTTTCCGTTATCTATAAAGTATACTCGATGTACTCCTATATATATATATATATTTAATTTCCTTTAAAAATTCATAGATATTAATACACTATACTAATCGCTTTTATAATTTATCATACATTTTCTAGTAATTAGCCATTTATTTTATTTGATATTTAATTCATTAGCCATTAAAAAATAATATACAGTTTAAACAGTGGAATACAAAATACATATTCTTTATGGTCGACAAATGTTATTTATGTGTTTAATAATACATATTTATGACAATGTGTTATACAATTTAATAGAGTTTCTGTTTAGTATTGAATTAATTAAAGTTATATTTTTTGAATATTATAGCAACTACCTATGTTAAAGGGATTGTTGGGACTAGACTTGAGTATACATCACAGAAGAAGTAGGTATATACAACCAAACCCAGTACCATGACCCTGGTGAGAGGACAAGACTTAGGAATTTTATTCCTCACCATTGTCACATAAATCCCTTTATGTGTGTCTTAAATACTACCACAATTAATTTTAATGTATTATTAGTTAAAACATTAATAATTAAATTATAACTAGTAATAATACGTTAAAATGAATTGTGGTTAGTAATAATTTATTACTTATCCCATTCCTCCTCCATTGAAAATTCTTCGGCGCCCCACTGGCCTCTACCCAGGCATATTATATAATGTGTATCAAGTATAAATAATAAATAGGCAAATTCTTTATTAATACTTTATTCTATACAGACTGAATAAACTAGTGGTCAAAATACGCAATGTAAGAGGTAGTATCCATTGATATTTTTTACCTATTAAATAAATTCATAAAATCATGAACCATTTTTATAACCACTAGATAACCTTTTTTTTTTCAGTTTGAATCGAAAATTATCGCAAATTTAACACAATATATGTTATACATTACAGTCATTACACTGACTTATTCAATGACGAGGTACACTAGAAACCAAATATACCTACAGCAGAGTAACTTTCTTGTTTTTTTTTTTTTTTTGTTATTTAAAAAGTTATTTTAATAATAAATATCAATATTCAGCTGTATAACTACTGAACCACTTCAGTATTATTATCTACCTACATAATTAGTTTCTTATAAATTAAAAATTGATATTGAATTTGTTTTTATTTTTATTGTTTTTACTTATGATATCGATATGATTAATCTTTTTTTTATAAATAAACTATAACTATCCAACATTCAACAATAATTTTAAGTAATTATTATCAATAATAATTTAACTTATTATATAAACTTCAACGATTTTCAGTATAGAAAATTATTTTGGCACCTTTTTCACTAAGAGCCTTGAGCATATTTTAATGCCTTGATCTTTTATAAGGTAGATATATCGTATATATTTAATTTTAGAATATTATTTTAGGCTGTTCATTGAGAATCTTTTATTTGATTTAATTTACTAACAATCATTTTGTGCAAACAACGGTTGAATTGGTTTTCTCAAGTATAGTAAGATTATGAAATGCTACTTAAATCTAAGGTAATCGAAAATTAATCCAACGACTTTAAATTTATAACTTCTTGCATTACATGATTTAAAGTTATGTTTACCTTTTCATCATGAGGATACGATGCCTGTTATAAGTCCACAAATCATTGATAACTTTAAGACTGTCATACGCAATCATACAGGATTGTTATTGTATTAGATCTAACACATAATTTTTATACAAATATAACATAGTATATTATATAATATAGTTAATAGTTATCTATTATATATAGTTCATCAATACATGTGTTAAATAATTTGACGGTTTGTATTGCAGTTCGTATTGGAATGAGAAAAAAATTACTTTTACGCGATATTATTACTTGATTAAAACACGGAATTTATGACAACGTCAAAATATTTGAAGAAACCTAAATCTAAATTTCAAATAGTATGTATAGGTACGTATAATTGTAAATAAGAGATAAACAATTAAAAAACTAGGATGTTATTCTTTGAGAAAAATCGGTCCAACAACCTTAAATTCGTCACGATTGGATTATTATTATCATACTTGTTCAGTTACAACGCTCCAAATGATAATAGCATGTTATTAATCTTACGCCATAAACGTGTGTACCTTGGCTTCCTATATTATAAATTATAATAGTTGCCGTCAGTTGAGCGAATGTGTGGTTTTGACGACTTACGGTGACGACGATGTCGAACCAGTGATCTATAGCACTAACGTAATGTATCATTATATATTATTATAATTTACTTACACACAGTCAAAATTGACGTAATTACGTGCTTTTTATTCGCGGTTATTACTTGTACATAATATATTACATCATAATATTATTATATTTTACGTTACGCGAACGTAATTATCATTGTAACTATAAATATACATATTATAATATTTTTATATTATGCGTGTATTTTGGTGTAAACTGAAAGGGTCCGTTGCCACACATATTTCGCGTCGACCTTGGCGTTTAGGTTCATCGGTTTGTTGCGCGAGCGAATTTTTTTTCGCGCTGCCGTCTAAAAAGAAAAATTAATAATAATAAATATCTATGCACACAACGAAAACGTCTGTTGACCCGGTGTCAGCGATAGCGCAAACATCTGCAGACGAACAATATTATTAGTGCGAGTTTATTATTAATTATTATTATTATCATAGTGTCCATAGTGATCAACAATCGGTGGCGGCATACAGATACGCGACAGCGCGCAGAATCCAAAATATAATACAATCGCGCGTTACTATTACGCCGTGCCGTCGCCACCGCCGTCGACCACCGCTACCGTAGGGGCCGGACCGTCGTCGTCGTCGCCGCCGCCGTCGTCGTCGTCGTCGTCGTCGGCCGACGCGATCGGACAACGCGCCGTTATGCGGTTACGTTAGTTGTCGAAAAAAATCATATCGTTGTAATATACTACGTACGAGCGACGTGCAGACCAGTACCGCTCGCCGCTCGGCGTACTTGACAGCGCATGTCTGCAAGCGTGCTTGATGCTTTTAAAAGTTATTCGCATAGTTTGAGAGCTCGCGCGCTTTTTTCATTTAAATATAATATTATTATAATCGACTGCAATTGCTTTATATTACTATCGTATACTTAATAACGCGTTATAATTTAGTATTATATCACACGTCGTCGTTTACGTTGTCACTATCATCATCTTTTCGACAAGACACCTGCCACCTTTAACACCATACGGACGACACACGACGACGGACGTTGTACAATTTCGTTAGCCGGACTTCCCGCAGTCCACAGTTTTCATGGCTGATGTGGCCGATCCCGAGTACTGGGTGTTTGGATATGGATCGTTGTGCTGGAATCCGGGTTTTGAATTCAAGGATTCAATGGTCGGTTACGTGAAGGGTTTCTCCAGGAAGTTCTGGCAGGGCAACATTGCGCACCGAGGGACAAAGGATAAGGTAACGCTTTTATTATTATTACGGTTTTTAAGTTTACTATATAAATATTATCTATTTTAATATTTATCCGTTAATACGTGTAGTTTGCTTCGCATAATAAATGCATACTTATATGGTTATATATATAAACATAACCACAAGCGTGTAATAAGCACACGCTTGTGCGCATCCGCCCAAGTGAGTACATGGCTGATGCAATGTTTTCGTTTTATTTCCCGTCCGTTTTGAGAACCACTGTCTATCGCCAAGTGGTTCCGCTACCGCCGAGTGGTTGCTGCCTTATGGGGGAAACAATTATCACGACCCCGTGCAAGCCACGTGACGGTTTTTAGTGTTAACGCCACGTTTGAACGATTTTTCTTCTTTTACTGATGCTTATTGGAAGGGCCTCAATGTAAATTACTAAAAATCGACTACACAAGTCAAACCACTTGAAACTGTCCCTTTATTATAATCATACTAAAATGTGCGTAGTACCTACATGATTTACGGTTTGCGTACCTATACGGAAAATTGATGACAACGTTCGATTTTTTTCTCGTTTGCACTGCGTGTTGACTGTCATGTTTCTATAAAATTATGTCCATGAACGACCTCCTATTTTTTTTTTTTTTTTTTGCAGGAAATTGGAGTAGACAGTTATTCCCATGTCTAGTCTTAGTAATAATTGTTAATGTGTTTTGTTTAGTGGTAGGTATGGCTATAGAAAAACAAGGGCTTCTCAGATTAATAATTTCGCTATTTCGCAAAAACCAATACTGCTGAGATCATTTTTTTAACATTGTAATTATTAATATTATGTTAAGATGTTTTTTACTTTAGTTTTTTATATATTCACCAACAAGGAATGTATTCCCGCAAATCAAACTGGTTTTTCAGTAGGTAATTAATCCATAAGAAAATAAAAATTCTCCATAACATTCATCTAAACATGGACGAACAGTTTTCGTAGAAATCGATTTCATGTGCCTATTCATTAATTAATTCATATTACAATTGCATATTGTCAAGTTTGGTAGAAATTAAATTAAGCACTGTATTCGTTAACAGGATAATTTTATTTGGATTATTATATTTTCCCTACAATTATTAGTTTTTATTGAATTATCTATACGTACAGATGCATAGTGTCACCAAAATGCCTTTCACTTATACGTTATTTCTATTATAACTAATTGTGTCACAATCGATACAGAAATTTACTTTGTTAAAAATTAAGGTCACCCTTTTATGTAATGTTTTAGTGGCTTATAAAATTTCAAGAGCTGAGTTATACTTGTGAAAAAGTATGTTTTCTTAAGTTTTGTTTAGTTTATTTACTAAACTGGTTATTTAATATCTAGTTTAAATTTTTGTTCATTAGTAACTGAAGGCCCCGGGCCACGGAATTTTAGATAGACTAGTGTAGTTTTCTTTTAAAAATGACCTCGACGTATAACCCGAATGAAATCACTGAAATGTCTCAGACTCACATATTGTTTTGTTTATAGTTATATTTTAAAAATATATATTAGTTATCCATCAAAGCATTCATATTGTATTCATATTTTTTTTTTAAATTGTTTTATGTTAGCACAATTTGTAATATAGAGTAATATTGTTTCGATATTTATTTGATTAAACTATTGAATTGTCGTACGTTGTGATTCGTGATACATAAAAATTATACTATTTACACAATTTAGATTGTTAATAAACAATAACAATTCTATAAAATTCACAAAACATTAAAACTATTTATAAATATTAAAATCAATTGTACCTACAGTTATTGTAGATAAATTAACTATGAAAAATTAAACAACTAACAATATTTATTGCTTATTGTATATATTTGTATCAATAAAAACTATTCTTACGTCATTCACCGTATGCATATTATGTGTTTTGAATTTTTGCTACTATATTCACTTGTCAATATACAAACATTTTGTAAAATTGTTGTTGCATTTTCTGTTTATTTGTTATTTAATTAAGTAATAATAACGGTACATAATACAATTTTAAGAAATTCAACATGCAAAATAAAATGTATACATTAAATTCAATATTCAATACTTAATACCTAGTTCTATACTAAATAAATATAGGAAAATCATTTTTATCAAATGCAGTTGATGAAATGAAAATAAATATACTTATATATAGGCTATAGCCCCTAGACTTTGTTCTTATCAATTAAATCACCAAAAATGATTTAGTTAGTGATCTTAACTTATTGAAATTCATTATTTTTAAAAAATGTAAAGGTCAGTATTATTATAGTTAAATGAATATTGAACTTATATAGTTCCTAACGATGGTTTTTAATTTCCCAAAATGAATTGTTATTTTATATGGTGCCTTATTATATTTTATTTATTAATAATATTATAAATGACTTATCATTTATCAACAATCATGTTTATATAATATAAAAAGCCTATAAGATATTTTAATAATCTTGTTTTCCTTAAAAATTGAATTAAATCTAATATAATATTATCAAAAGCTAATATTATATATAGCGGTATGATAACAGTATTTAAAACATTGATATAATTTCATAATAATATTAAAACATTAACTCGAAAAAAAATGTAAATAATAATGTTTTTAATTAAATAATATATTAAAATGTGTCAGCATATGATATGCTATTACAAGTTTTAATAATTTAAATAGTTATCAATTTATGTATAAAATTCTTTTATAAAAAAAAAAAATGTCCTCGACAAACCTATGTGCTATATTGCTTGGATGGTATTATGTCAATTGCAACATTGCATGTGTCATTTTAAATTAAAAATTAACTTTACTTTATTAATGACAGTATGTGATACTGTATGTATAGTGTATATTTACTATATATTTATCCATATATTATGTGTACAACGTAATGTGGTAATATTTATGAATAACTTAATGTAAAATAAAGTAGTTAAATGATTTTTATTTCAAAGTATACGAAAGTAAAAACCTAGAGCAGATACTAGATTACAAGTTTTGATAAGGAAGGTAATATTATTTTTAAATTACATGAATAATAAGCTTGCAGATAAATTAGTGAGGATTAATTTATTGTTTTTTTTATGAAATATATATAAGTTTTATATTTGAAATAAACTTGAAAATAAAAATAAATATTTAATTCTATTGAATGACGTTAATTTTCAGGTGTTTAAATAAGAAAATTTATGGTCAATTTATTCAAGTACTCTATATCAATTTTTCTCATTAAATTCATATTATCTATGTAAATAATATACACAATATACATTATACGTATAAGCAAATATTAAATCATTAATTGCATACTACGCTTCGTGGGTCTGTTATTCATTGCTTATAATGTGACATTTATTTAATAATAGTTTTTTAAGGTGGACAATGGACTTATATGACCTAACATTATTTATTTTATGATTTAGACAAAAAGCAAGTGTTTTATCATTATTATAAGTTTATGGAATTTATTATTATTGATTGCAAAATAGTATCTTTAATCATTATAGTACCTAATCATAATTTATACTGAATTATATAGGGAATTGGAACGAGTTCAATACAATCATTGAAAAAATTGGTTAAGTCGCATTTTAAATCTTCAACAATTATTGTTGGCTAAATTTTTTCAATAAAATGTATTATTCAAAGTTAATTACTACTTGGAATGATTTTTTTATTCATCATATTTAAGATGTTATTGATCTTAATATCTGTAAACTTTTTCCAGTCCAAATACCTACGTATATAGTCAGATGACTAGTGAACCATTATAATAATTTGTATCAAATAAACAGTAATCAGAAAGTTAATAACCACCGTAATTAATAATAATAGGTTTTATGTGTATGAACAGTACAATACTTTACTTTAGTTTAATATTCATTATATCATAGTAAATTATATTATTACTTTAAAGTAATCATTATTTTTACATCGTCAGTTAGCATCGTCTGTTTAAAAATAAACATTCGTTTTAATTTTTAATTTTAATTTGTTAATTATTAACAGCTATTAGTTACAAATTATGTAATTTTATTCAGAGGATCGGTAAAATTAGCTTAGATTAAAATATTTATTAATATTACTTACATGAGTTTATTTTTGAAAAAAAAATGTATTTTGAGGTAAAGCTCCAATTATTATATATTATTAGTGATGATGATAATTATAATATAATTAGGTAATTAAAGTAGCATGAATATTTTATTAGTAGATAAAAATTATAAAAATGATTATTGATTATAAATTTTGAAACGTCGTGGAGAGGAGAAGTACAGCAAAATGAGATAAGCTGGATATTGCACAGGGCTTCTTCAAGATGGAAAGTGCATACTGCATATGTTAGCATGGATGATGCTGGATGAGTTAAAGGAACTGGAAAGTAAATTAGAAGGGAACAGATTATAGTAATAGTTGGCTGACTGAGCTGTAAATTAAAATGCGACTAGACTATTAGAGTGTTGATGAAGAAAGGCCCAAACAATTATACGAGTTATTATTATTTATTACTAAAAATCTCATTAACATAATAAATTTAGTGAATAGGTAATTATAATCTTATTCTAAGAATAATTTAATGTAGGCTCAACATTTCTATACTTGGTATATTATAAAATAGTTGAGTTGATACGACAGTCGAAATGTCGATTAACATGAGTAATGTGAAGGTGAAAGA
Organism: Diuraphis noxia; assembly: GCF_037042655.1. NCBI lineage: Eukaryota > Metazoa > Arthropoda > Insecta > Hemiptera > Aphididae > Diuraphis > Diuraphis noxia. The sequence continues at coordinate 56,700,349 of NW_028301714.1, read as the reverse complement.
AATATATTATACAAAAAGAAAACGAGGTCCAAGAGAATAAAATTGTATTCACTGTAGGAGTCTATTGTTTGAATTTTTTACAACTGGGAAAGTGTGAACTAGGAACACCACAATATGGTCTTCTTACTTAGACATACATCATATTATTATTATTATGAACATGGTTTAATCATAACTGTATCTAATACAAAGCCATTCAGCAAACACATGCCTTTACTCCACTCCCATCAGAAAGTATTGTTCACATATTTTATTATATGTATGCCTAATATTATTGTTGTTATTATTTATATAAATATAAACGAAAAGTAGTTGACTAACTATGTTTAATGTTATATTTTTCAGCCTGGACGTGTGGCCACATTAGTTGAAGACCCTCAGGTAACTAAAATTTAATATATATATTTTATATGCATCTTGATACCGAAACGAAACGTATTATTTTTCTTTTTACCGCATTCCGTTTAGTTAACAGAAAAAAATATGTCCTTCGTAGCTTATTGGTAGTGAATGAGAAATGCTGTGTGTTGTGTTGTATTTTGTTTATATATTCTATAGATAATAACATAGTATATCAAATGAACTATGCAGGAAACGATAATAAATAAATATGTAGTAATCAAGTACATTCAAACTAATGTCAAATTAATATACCTATTCTGTACGTAAGACACATGCATGTTTTAATGGATTTAAGTAAGACCATTTTATCAACAAAAGTAGGTGTACACATTTATTTATCACCAATTTCCTGTACGAGTACAAACCAAGAAGTTCATTTTATTTGCAATATTTAGCAATAAGTTCTAACTAATACTGTTAACATGTATACATGTTACAACTATAAACATGTTGAAAATACTTTTAATAATAAATTATTGAAGGTAATAAGGTTTTTAAATAATTAATATTCACAAATAATACAAATTTTTAACTAAAATTGATACATTTAAATAGGAAGTTATCTAGAATTTTCTATAATCGTTATTCATACATCATTTTTACAATTTATAATACTTAAATATCTATGGTGTTAAATTATTATTTAATTAATATTTCCATAAAACGAATAATTGTATATTTATTAATGAACGTCATTAAAATTAGAAATCATTAAAATAATTATATAGGTACTAATTTTGCTTGTTTTTATAATCTAATATTATGAAGACAATTAAAAATTAGAACAGATACTACAAATATTTTTTATATGTTACAAATTTTAAGTAAGGCACCTATATAAAGTAAATAAATTGTTTAAGTATTCAGAAAAATCATAAAAATGCTTATGATACGGTATTATAATTTTGTTTTTATGTAAGAACAAACAGATATTGTTAAGACTAATAAGAATATAACATTACTGCTCGTAATACAACAGTATCTAAGTATTAAAAATTAAAATTAATAATAGTATGTTCAAAAAAGAAAAATAATAAATGTGAATGATTTTTAGGTACGTCATCATGATTCAAAGTATAGGTTTACAATTTTTATAAGACGGTAGCGATTACCTACAAATCAAAACTCAGAGTCTGTTGTGACCTTGAGAGGGTTTTAAAAATAATAACAGACATTACATAAAATAAAAAGGTTCTAATCCCAATTCCAATATTACTATTTACTACTCCCGTTATTTCTAAATTAAAATCATATTTCATCAATCGATATGCCTATCTATTGTTTTTTTTTTTTTATTTCGAAAATGAAATTGATATTAATAAGAGACTGCAAGGGTAGTTTTTTATGTTATACCTACATTTCTCTTCTCATTGAAATAGTTCTACGTTTTCTTATATATATATTACTAAGGCATCAAATTATAGGTTATTTATAAGGACTATGACTCGATTGGACATTTTTTTATTAAGGACCAATAGCATTATTGGCAATATTCAATCTATAATAATTGTAATTATAATATTCAATATTATAAACATTTGTAAAATTACATTTAATTCTATTATATTTTACTAGATTAGAATAATTGGTCTTATTTTCAACTAATTTATTTTAATTGTAATTTTTATAATAATAATTATAGATTGTTATAGATTATAATATTATGAGCTATACAACTAAGCACGTGTTTTTAATTAAATTAAAAATATTAGTTTACTAAATTATTCACAAGGTCTTGACTTTTATCAATAATATTATGTGCAATAATGATTAAGTTTATGTATTTTTTAACCTAAAACTTCATCATACTAATCTTTTATGTACAAATCGCATAATACAACAACTTTGCACAAATGTTTACTAGCTACTAATAGCCTGTTGCAAAAATATATGCATTATATAATCCAAATTTAATGCCGTGTAAATGAAAAAAACACTATACACTATCCTATATAATGCAACGATTAAGTGATTTTCTTTTTATGATTTTATAAATTATCTTTAAACAGTTAAACGATTCAACGATTGTGTTTTATTAATTTATTATGTATTACGCAGTCGTTGAATGCAGCAATTACCTAGTATGAACTTAACGAGTAATCACTGATCTCATCAATACATTTTGACTTTGTGTGTTTGATAAAATCTATACTCAGTTCTATATGTGGTGTACAAACTACCAACTCGAGTGTAAAGGTTAATATTTCGTTGAAAATTAAAAAATCACTTAACAAGCTGTTTATAGTTTATGTTAACCGACCGAACTAAAATGTTATTATTTATTGCCCACCTTTCTTCTTGATCCCCTAGCCATCGTCGACTACTTTACTTTTTAACTATCATATCACATTATATAGATATATATAATATAATGTATATAAACTTGCTCATAAACACGATCCATCCATCGATATTTTCAACGAACCAGTCTGTTCTTCTAAGGATTTCCAATGTTTCCATTCAAGTACCTCTTGAATTACATTCTTCTAAATACACACAGACATGAGTCTGTTTAAAAAAAAAATCTACATGAAATACGTGTCATGGTTATTTTAACGTACTCTCGGTAGTTACCTACTGCATCCGTCGAAAATAATTGCGTTTTTCTTGATTATTCAACTAAGAGTTTTGTTTGTGCGGAGCGCTTATAATATATATATACACCATAATGTTTATTTTATATGATACAATAAATTCATATATATCCTGGTATTGCACTCCCCCCCCCCCCAGTGCCTGCACTCATAGCTATACAACACTGTTAGATGTAACAAGTGACCTACGTGACAACATGTACATATATACCTACATAAAAAAAACACTTCTGTTTATTGTATAAAATTCAAAATTAATTATATATTTAATAATAATATATATATATTTTTTACTATATAAATATTGGTATGGTTGGTTTTGGCGGAAAATTGAATAATTATTTTTTGTTTCGATGCAAACGAATATAAGGCCCTAATCTAGTCATATTTACCGATAAAATATATTATTATACTAATAGTATACTTACCTATTATAAGTATTATACTTATATATTCTAGCTATAACGAGTGTGTTTGGTATCGTTGCAGGGTTTCGTATGGGGCAAGGCGTTCCTGTTGCCGGACGAGACTGCGTTCAGGTACTTGGAGATGCGGGAGGTGTACCTGGGCGGTTACGAGGTGCACAAAGTAGACGTGCAGTCGGACGACACGGACGATTGCTGTGGGCGGACCGTGAACGCGACCGTTTATGTGGCCACGCCGGACAACGGCCAGTGGCTGGGCGAAGCGCCAGTCGACGAGCTGGCCACTCAGGTGGCCACGTGTGCGGGCCCGGCTGGCCACAATGCTGAGTACGTGATTCTGTTGGCGCGGTGGGAGCGGCAGAATGCGCCCGTGCACCGCGTCGACGTGGAGCTCAGCAAGCTCGAGCTGCTCGTGCTGGAACGGTTACAGTCCATCGGCGTGCGGCCCGACGACGTGCTTACCACCAACAACATGCGGTCGTTCTCGTCCATGGTGCCCGAAAAGAAGTTAAGGTGTTTGAACATCTGACCCACATTATACGTTATACATATAATATGTCATTAATATAGGTATGTGAGTGCACGTTACTTCGTTACCGTCGTAAACCCAAATGTAATATTTTTATATTATGAGTGACGTTATTAAATTGTTATAAGTTTTATAACACAAATGCCCGAATATCTAACTACCTATATATTTTGATATTAAACACCTCCGGATGACATTTACACGACTCGATAAAAATTAAAATGTGTGATGATATTTTGACTTTCCAGTTTTCGTCTACATGACGCGAATTTAGTAATAATTCTACTATAGACGTATATTAAATATATTATAAGAACAAAAATATAATACGTGCCTACTATCGGAGAGACGAGTATCTCTGTGTATACCTAATATCGTTGACGTTAAAATCGACACGTACTTGTATATGTATGTATAATACTCTGAATCTGTGCGATATGATTTATTTATTTTGTAGTTATATTGTGTGCCACAGTGCCACACTCTAAAGAAATAAGTAAAAAATTTTAACTTTGACTTTGACACAGGGTGATGAATAATATTATAATACCTAAATTTCTAAATTATTTTATTTCGCTGATGTTTAATATAATAATTATTATTAATATTTATTAAGTTATACCATTACTATTACTATTATTATTATTACTATAATTATTATTATTATCTTCATCATTATTCATTATCGTGATTACCGTTATCGTCGTACGATGGATTGATTTCTGCACGAATTATTGCACTCGTCTACAATATTTTTATTTTTATACTCACATGACGATAACCGTGATCGGTGTATTGTTATTATTTTTATAAAATTATGAAAGATATCCAAAACATAATGTACCTACCACTTAAATATGTATTTATAATATATTAATGTATAAGTGTATGTGATGTTATTTTATATATCGACGTGTTTAAACGTCTCTCAATTGAAAGCTTCCATATACATGTATATTAAAATGTGTACATCATAATATATTAATATATAATACCTACGCTGTGGATTGGGTATATTTTAGATTTCACGTGTGTATAAAACCTAAATATTTTTATTATATTATATAATATAATAAAATATAGGAACTCAAGTACACTTTTTGTACCACTAAGTCGAACGCATTATATTATAATATATCTTGTATAAAATATATACCAAACCATTAAAATATAATATACTAGTTGGTAAAATAGTATACATAATATTATACATAAATATATATATTTTTTTATATCTAGTTTATATTATCTATATACCGCGGAGGTATATTTATTTTGTATTATTAATGCAATTATTTTATATAATTTATATACTTGTATAACTTTATGTAAATAAATAAATGCGTAGTTTGTATATAACAAATGCGCGTGTCTGTGAATTACGTATGTGTGTTTATTGAAAAATTAAAGTGGTCATGCATAGTAGTTATTTGCCAAATTAAGGTATTGCGCACGTCGTATACATAGTTTTGACTATTTAAAAATGTGTCGGGTGAACACTATATTTAATTGAGCGTGGAACTCTTCCAAAATAGTATTTTCGTGAATAAATAGCACATAATGTGCGCATTTATAATTTATTTTCAAGTTATATTTGTCTTCTATTGTGATAACAAAGAATATATTTTTTTAGTAGACACACTAGGTATATAACGTACATATATTTGCAGTCTCAGTCATACTTCCTTTTGTTTTTATCGCATAAGATATTTATTTGATATTTTTTTTCAAAAAGGAATTCATGATTTAATGAGTAAAAATTAAACTATAAAGAAAAAATCAGTTTTTAAAATTATAATTGTTATCGTATTTTATAAAGATAAAATGCAAATTATAAATACCTCGAGTACCTATCTGTACATAAAATAACCTGTTTAATAAAATGTTTCGTTCCTTTTATTCTGTAATATAAATGGTAGTGTAAAATGATAAATTATTTAAAACTTTAATTTACCATACTTTATTCTATTTAGGACTCAAAATATCCAAAACAGGTCAGTATTTTAGTAGATCATCTGTGATATCTATACTGATTTTTTCTTTAAACAATAAATTAGTGCTTGGTTTTTAAAATATTATAATTGTAGAATATAAAAAAATACTTGTGACAGTAAGCATAATGCTAATAGGTATAATACATATATAAAAATAATATTAGAGCACTAGAGTTTAGAGGTATAGAGTAGTACGAAAACAAAAGGCAAAAATAACTAAAGATAAAAAAAATCACCATTAGTGACGGTCGATGACACCTGTTGGCTTGTTATTATTAGTTATTACTTATTATTATATGAACTTAATACCTATTCAATTAATAAAATTAATTTAAAATAATATATATTAATATAATGTAGCTGAAGTTGTTATAGCGTTATACTATTGTAATATAATTATCTGTGTAATGGATGTATTCAAACAGATAGTAAATTATTAATAAAATATGTCGATTCTTTTACCTATGTATAATGTTCTCGGTGTCTTAAAAAAAAATCATTAGTTTTCAATAAATTGACTAGCAAAAAGGCGAAATACTTGGACTTGCAAAAAAAAAATTGAAAATTTCTGAACACGCCTCTATAAATTTAGTTCCTTTTTGATATAAACTAAGTATGTGTGATTTTAAAATATGATAATAGGTTATAACTTTTAATTTACAAAGTTTATTATACACATTTCTCTAGTTTGGAATCTATTTATTATAATATAAGACTTTCAATGTGTTGATACGCCAACAATTTATTTCGTCTTCTTATAATCTACTAATAACTAATTATTTTTCAGTTGAAATTTGTTTTAATCAACATTATACTAATTTGAATATATAAACATAATAGATAGTTATGATTTTCAAATAAATTTTCATTCGTAATTTATTGTTAAATAACATACGAAGAATTAAATATAATCCTTATCACAATACTAATATTATATTACTATAATAATAATAATAATGCACTTTTAACTAATAAAATAATAGTTTTATCTTTGTTGATAATTCATTTTGATAGCGTCAAATAATCATCATATAAACACTCTGCAATTCAACAGTAAAAATTACATATTTTTGTAGTAATATACCTCATTGTTTATAGCGACGTAGGTATTATATTATGTTTAATGCTTAAATATTATATATTACGACATAGAATCCAAGATCGTATTGGATTCAAATCTCTAATTAGGTAGTTCGAGAATATAGTTTCATTAATAAAATGGATGAACTGCAACATCTAGAACTGCAATCGGTAAGTTCATGAAAATGTCATATAATTTATTTACATAATTTAAATATAATAAAAACAAAATAGATGTAAAATTATAAAATAATTAACTATCATTAACCATTAATAATATTTAATATATTAATTCTAAATGGCGTCGTTTAAATTTTAAACCAAGTATCATAAATTTTAGTCACTTATGTCATTACACTCATTAGTCTTTAATCATAGACGTGAATTGTGTACATTTTTAGAGGCTTACAAAAAATGTAAAATTAAATAATCACATTATTTATTACAATTTCTACCGGTAAAAATGTAAATTAACTCCAGTCACATCCCGCTTGGACTTATAGATACAGGATAAGAGTATTATTAGTTATTATTATTATTACCACATAACCAGTCATTTGGTATTCAAACAATATTATTTTAAGTACATTGTGTATTATATACATTTTAGTGAAACAGGTAACCGGAAATGGCAGATACTGGTTAATTAGGAACAGTTGTCAATACCCAATAATAATATGACAATTGACAATGTTAATATAAAGCAGGTGGCGTAGGTATATACCATAATATATTATGAGGATAAATAAAGACACCATCTGTACTTCTTTTTATTGTGGGTGTACTAAGTAAGTATCATTAATAAAAATATTTTTAAGGTTTTTGTTATACCTCGTTTCTTCTTATAATACTATATACGCACCGAATATTATATTGTAACGAATTTCATAATAATATCTAATACAAGAAACCTGTTATTTTTTTATCATTCAATTCGTATTTTGGAATTTGTATGTCATCGGCCAACGATTTGTTATCGAAATAAATATTTTAATTCAAATATTGTACATCCATCTCTCAATAATGTATTATTATTACGCATTACGCAAGCATACTCGTTTACATTTTTTTATTTAATAATAAATTAATTCAAATTCTAATAATTTGGAAATTTCAAGTATACCATATTTTCAAAATTTTATATTCCATTTTGTGAGTACCTGTGGTTAATTTCTTTTTTATTAAAGAGTCCGAACCTTTTTTACTGTAAATAAATTATTATAAACGAATATTTATATATATACTTTTATCTAACTACTTTCTAAGTAAACTATATAATGTTTTTATAGAAAAACCTGAAAAGTGGTTTTATAAAAGTATAAAATTTATGTGATATTTAGTAGATCTAGTATTTATTGAACAAATGTTTACAAGTTATAAAAATATTGGATTTATCCATCATTGCAATCCTCCCCCATCCCCCAAGCCCAACTCCCATCTCCAACCCTTTTATCATTGACTATAATATATTTTGTACTAATAATTACTAACGTATATATTCAGTGATATTATCGTAAACATATTATCCTTAGTACACAAAGTACTCAAAAATTTCTAAAAAATATTAATTTATAGATTTACTAATAGATGTATTGACGAATCAGTTGGAATCACTTTGTATTGTACTGTATGTCTGTATAATTATTTAACATTTAATACTTATCATCACCAAAACGATTTTGAAAATATTTTTTTTACATTATTTTAATTTTTTTTTTTTGTAAGATATTGACTTTAAAATTTAATAGTCATTACAAAACAGGATTTTAAGAACAAATTTTTATTTTTGAATAAAAACATTTAAATTTCAATACATAAATACCGTATTCAATTTAATATTTCTAAGTGAAATAATTTTTTGAGAATTTATATAGGTACATAAAAATCTTATTTCAAATGAATTTAGTGACATAGACGATAAAATTAGGTAGGATTTGTAAGCACGGAGTTAAGTCCCTCAAGGATGATGCTTTTTAGTACTCCTAGAATGTTTATTTATTATTATTTATTAATAAATGTATAACATTTAAATAAACATATAAGAATTTACATTTATATGTACAAATTAGTGATGTAAAATTCAGTAATTTACTATTCAAGAAACTAAGGAGAAGTTTCTGAAAATCTAAAAGTTAAACTTTATTTTTGAATAAAGCATACTTTTTTAACTAAGGCGTGAAAATCAGAAATGTTCATATTTCTTAACATTAAAAATATACTATACATATTTTATTATTTTAAATATTTTATTTACAATCTTAACTAAATAATACGTACAGAGGTAATGATAATATTTAAAATATATGCGATATACTATAGTTTATACAAAATAATAAAAAACTTTTCTTGGAAATAGGGATCCAAAATTCCAGGGGATCAGATTATATTTGAATTATATAATTTTCTAAAATGAAAGTTTCTAAATTAAAATGTATTACTTGTATTACTAGTGCAGATAAAACGTATTTGGTGGTAACGTTTAGATAGTAAGTTGAAGGTTGAAACCTGCCTGATGTTCATAATTGGTTTTTGTCAATTCGCCTCACACATATAGTATAATTAATTAATAATGGCTTGTGAGTATTTAACGTTGTGATGAACCGAATAGAATGATACAATAAGGTCATTCCCCCAAAATGATGGTCCATTGCTACGTAGAAATCCTGCTCATTGAAACTTTTTCAAAAATCTTGTGTTATAAGAACATTGAATTATGTTAAAAATTATTTTCAAAAGCTTTAAAAGATTTCGAAATAATTTGAGTTTAGATACCACTCTCTACAATTCGTATATTTATGGTTATCTATAACATCGAGTTTTTCTGCCTGCTACAAAATAGTTACTACACTTATTCCATTTTCACTTATAGATTAGTAGAACTTTCTCGTACTTATGATAGGCGTAGGTATATAACGCATATGTTATGCCTCGTGATGTAATAATAAACTAAAATTAGGTACTATATAAATTATAAAAATATATTGCTGATAGGTACTATAGATTAGAATAATATTACGAGTATAAACTATAGACCCATATACTATTACAGTAACAATTATTATATTATTATGCTATTTTTAATTATACACTGATTAGTCGTCGCATTAGGGTATTTTATAATATACTTTGAAAAAAAATAGCAATACAATAGAAATAATTTTTTTATTCTGGAAAAGTTTTTCTATAAAAATTTGTATTATTTTATACCTGATTTTTATCTAATAGAATTTACATATAGGCTGTAACATTATTTTGTACCATATAAAGTTTTAACAATAATAATTAATAGGCATAGGTGGTATACCTACGAAAAAACTGATTTTATGCGAGATTTAATTTAAATGCATTTCATATAGGTTTTTTTTCATTCTATTTTTTTTATAGACAGATACCTACGTAATAGAGTAACGTTGAAAACATGTACAAGATTTATTTATACAGTTAATTCATTGAACACTGTTTTTTCCTATGTATATACTTTACATATAATACATCCTACACCAATCGAAATATTCGACCCATTCTTATGCATTTATGCGTGTACAAAATGTTTAGAATCAAGATACGGTATGTAATTATTCTTATCTTTTAATAGTATAATATTGTTATAATAATGCGCGCCGAGGTCTAAACGAGTCGATTTGACGAGCACTTTTAATGAAAAAATAGTCTGTCCAAAAAAAAAAAATCGTTATTATTATTAATCTCCTCGGACACGACATCACGATGTTCGATAAGTGTATGCCCACCTAATCCTTTTTGTTCCGGTCCGGAGCATATTATATATGCGTACCCTATATAGCGAGTTAAGAGAGAGCAATATAATTTCCAAACATAATTGAAGGTATACTTAGGTAGTCAACTACTGCGCCTGCAATGGGGTAAAAATGAAACACACGCCGTCTCCGAAAACGATTGTTGACGATATAATTATACAGTATAATATAATATATGATATAATATTATACAACAACTGATGCGCAATATACTAACGTCCTATATTATACTTAATATTATATCATAAACGTATTATAATAATTAATATGCATTCGAATAGTAAAACGATCCTTGTCCAGGCGATGATCATTCGAAATTCGAATACGACAAGCGTTATATAATAATATAATATTATGTTTGTAAGTTGTGATTTACATCAGGGTTCTACATCAGTATCTGCCTTCATCGGTTTCATTATTGCGTGTGATCTTTGAATCTTTCAATACACCTTGATAGATAGGTACCTACCTAAAGTATTAATTAGTGCAATAGTACCTTTTGAAAATGTAAAATGCTACATATTGATAGATAATGTAAAATGATCTTGTGTATCTTCACCAAAAACCTTGGCCCAAATTTGAAATGAGAACATTTTCGAATTTTGAAATATATATCTGTTGATTGTTGAATGTTTTGTTGGTGTCATAGTGAAACGTAGGTATAGATAATGTTTTTCTGAGAATTGGTGGAATGTCGAATGCCACCTGCTGGATTCTTCTTGATGCTTGACGCTTCAAACGTGGAGATGTAACATTTATTTCTAAGTGATATATATTTTGAGATTTTCTCAAGGATTCAATAATTTGCGTATATATCGTAGGTAGCTAATATTTAAAATAACTCTTATCCGACAAGTTATATCGACTATATACTGATATAGCAGATACGAATAATCACATTCACGCGAAGATATAGTTTTAAGCTTGAAATACACGAATATTCACGTACAAAAATGTATGTATACGTACATAATACGGAAGTTTCGTGAGTAACAGAGAATAAGCTATCTGAAAATTGTTGGATTACATTATTACAATATCTTATACCTATTATACATTTTTTTATGAAGTTTTCATTATCAAAATATTTGATTTTTATAACATTTTTCTTATATTCCTATTTAAAATTATAGGCTATTTATCAAAAACAAAATAACCATTATAGATAATACATATTAAATGAGACATATTTTGAATTTATTAAAACATATGAATTTTTATAATTATAATTAAATTTAACATCAGATTAATAGTATTAAATAAATCAATAATAGTTATCATGTTAAGTCTTCTGTATCCTTTTCGCTCTTAAGATAATGTCAGTCACCATTTTTTTTCTGACACACGCACAGCGCGGCGTAGACAATTCGCCTTCATAAAATCAATTTATGCGTTATTAGAGTGAATTGATCTTTTATCAAATTTAAATTAAGATATGGTGGAAAACTCTATACTGATTTTTAAAACTAGTAAACCCTCCCGGTCCTGGATGATGTTTACCAGCTGAAAAATTTAATTTACTACAACAATTTACATATTATATCTTCATTCTTCATACTATTTTAAATATCAAATTCAAATGAATAAGTATTAAATTTAACTAATGATTTTCTATTTTATTAATATCACAACTAAAATTGTACCTATGTATTATATAGTTTACATATATAAAGAAACTGATGTAAGTTATTATTATTTTTATTATTACTTACCTACTATAATTTAAGTAATTGAATTTTTTAAATTTGTATGTTAATATAATATATAATATAATATAAATAATAATAAAAAATATATATATAATATTATGATACAATAGGTAATAATGTACTAATGGAATTATTTCATACTTAATTTTAATACTGTTTCATAGAGCTTATAATGTTGTTATACCCTTTGCAGATAGTTCACTAAAGTAGATCCAAAAGAATTTACCACCATGAGTTTATTACTGCAGGTCGTTAAAATCGGAAGAGTTTACAATCATCCTATTCGTAGATCGCTACCGATAGGCATACATCACACATTCACATACAACAATGGGTGCCAAGTTATAAGTTATATATATATATATATATATATAGGTACAGTACGACAATAACATAATTATATAATGCTTTTATGAACGCCCGGAGCGACCCGTTGTCATCGTATGCGGTTCCCAAAGTGCGTGAGTAATAATATTATAATCGTCGAGATCAGTGCAAAAGATTTCGTTTTTCTCCTCGTCACAAAATGACGAAGATTAATGATTAACGCGCCAATATTATACGTAGGTAGTAGGTACATATATAGGTATACACATGGGCTTCATTAATTACGACGTACGACGGCGAACACGTTTGTTAGACGCGCATTGTTATTGTATAGAACAATATACGCACAGCGAGTGGATATTAAAAATCATAAAAAACCGTCGAAGACCGGTAGCTGGTGACGACGGGGAGCACAGAATATAATAATATATTATAATGTTTACGGCATACTGTACCTGTACGTGGAACACTGGGACTTCGGTGTAAATCGTAGATATTTTTTGATTGTTGTAATTATCATTATTTCATGCGTGTCGTGAACGCAAAAAGCAAAATATAATCGTATATTATTATTATACACAGACACAGAGCGATCCATTTAAGCGTGTCAACGATAATTATTCAAAAAAGCATTGAATTTTTTAAAATATATTTTTTAAAAACAGAAAAATTTTAAATTTTTTAACACGTTATTAATTTTATTGAAGAGTGTTCGCGACTTTTTTGAATTAAATACAGTAAACATTTTTCATTTTTCATTTTTTTCGGAGCAGTATTTCAATACATGATAATTTAATGTTTAATGAGTATAGTTATATGATTCGGTTATACCTATAATTACCTAACTCATAGATTCATAAGTTATAAGTATTTTAAGTTTAGATAAGTCGTAGATGGTGGATTACTGCATGCAGTGGCACGGGGGTATTATTTCACATCTATTTTGTTATTTCCAGTGGTTATAAATGAAAATATCATTTAACACGAATTATGAATAAATTTAATTTTTGACTTACTCTGACTTGGTCATTTTTGAAAATAGAAAAAAACTTTTTTTTACAGTGGTACCTTTTATCGTGATCACTCTGTATATTGTTTTGGAATTTTGACCTCAAAAACAATGTGAAAAAATATTTTCAAAAATATTACAACTTAAAAAAATAAAACGAGTACGTATATAGTAGATTATAGAATATAGACCCTTGACCTAACCTAACTCGTATGATATACACATGTATCTATTATTGTATACCTATATAGGGGTTTTATATAGACATTAGACACCAAGAACAGGATGTATTTTACTCATAATAACGACGACGACGATTATTCCTCTCCCGATTGCGGTCTGCGGGATTTGATCAATCTGAACGGCTATACATATACAATATACATGATACGATTATTATTTATAATATGCTATCGTAGACATGTTGTTATTATTACCACCTGACTGCTGAGCAGGGTACGTTCGTCCCGTACCCAACTTCCACACATATATATATATACATTCATTATCTATATACGCCTGCACCCTCGCAGGTCAGATTATATACATATATATATATATATATATATACTATACTTAATACCTGCAACGTAGTACGATACGTCAAAACGTTGTAAATGTTTAATAATATTTCAGTAGCTACTGCTATGCAGTCTCTGGAAGTATCATTCTATAGTACCTATACGTCATTATTGCTGCATAGTGCATAGGAAATATTATACAGTCGGTATACTTATAATAATTAAATAATATAATATATGAATAATAAATAAAATATAATATTATTACATTAGGGGAGGCACCCTGTGAGCCCCCCCCCCCCCATTTATAAAACATTTATATAGTTACGGTACTAATGTTATTAAAACTAATATCATCGTCATATTCGACATAAATATAAGTGTTTCTGCGGTTTCCACGATAAATCATGGTAACTATATATATATATATATATATATATATATATATACGTATATTGTATAATATATTTTTTATTTCAAGTTGTCCACGATTGCGAAATGTGTGTGAGATGTATGGTATGTTAACTAGTAGCCGAGTGTGCAACCAAAATGTGAAAAATAATGGTTTCAAACTTGTTTGAAATAATTCCTCTTTGGTTTTGACTGGACTAAACATTTATTATTTGTTTATGCGATAACTGGCAACATATACAGAGCGATTCACCAAGCATACTCACTACCACTTTTCTCTAATAATGAATTTTTTCAGATTCTCTTTTTTAGAATTTTTAAGTTTATCTATGAAGAGCGAGTTTTTGAATTTTTGATGTTTTTATATACCATCAAAGATAAGTATTTGGCGACATAACCTAGTTTTTTCCAAATGAAAATCACACTTTTTTTCTTGGAAATAGTTAATTAGACGGCTTTTTAGAAAATGTTGATATATTATGATATTTCAAAATCGAAATTCGAACAACCAGTTTTTGAGTATATTTATGATAATCTTCTGAGTATAATAATAAGTCCACATAATTACGATGTTGCGTGTTTTTTATATTTTTGTAACAACCATTTTTATGGACTTATAGTATATCTATAATATATTAACGTTATTATTTATATTGGTATTTTAGGTATTTACTTGTTTCTAACTCTGAAACTTTTCCATTTGTGTTTGATTTAAATAAATTAAAATCTTAAAAATTTCATCCGTTTAATAATTTACAGTATAGTTGATTACCTAAAATGGTTCACTCTCATTTGAAAAAAAATAAGTTTGTATCGTCGTGTGGTACTCTTTAAATATTATATAAAGAGCTGAATAATTGAAAATATTATGATCTTTAAGTTATTTAAAATGGATTCGAATTAAACATAATACACTTAAAATGTCCAAAAATCAGAATTTGAATAAATTAATATAGTCGAAATGCCTACGGGGTTGAGTAAGCATTCATGATAAATCACCCTGCAGTATGGCTGTATATAGTGTTTATAAAGTGTTCTACCTATCTGTTTTATATAAGCATACAAGTTTACGAGCATGATATTACTTAATTCCTAACTATCATAATTTATATACAATGTAAAATAAATTATATACGCGCCTATATACACAGAAATGCAAATACCTTACTGTTTTAATAAATTATATAAAAATATTGTGCAAATATAATATATATTAAGTTTGTATAATATAGCCTGCCTACCTATCGTATGCATATTTACATTGACATTATTGGCTATAATTATTAGGGGGGCTTTTGGAGATTCAAATATATTTTCCATAACTCGAAGACTGCAGAAAAATGTAGGTACCATATACCATATTATTTGCATTAGACATATTCCCATACTGGTATATTATATTACTATAAGCATTTTAGGTATACCAAATACATAGACTGTTGCGTTGAAAAAAGAGGAAAAACAATAGCACCAAATAATTATAAGTAGGCATAATATTTTATTATACAACTATATATTACTTACGTTTATTTATTAATAAACTGTAAATGTGTAAATTAACCTGTAGGTATAACATTTAAGCGTATTTATTTTTTTAATGTAAGTTACCTCTTATACACCACACATTTGTTATTAAATAATAAATATAGCAAAAAAATAGGTAGAATTTTCAATACGAAATAATTTTAAATGAGTAAAAACTATAAAGCTCCCTATTCCCCCTCCAGATTTAAACCTCTATAGTTACGCCTATATGCGCGACAATTTCATATTATATCTGTAGCTGCCTACTTACTACATAATACGGGCCGAGAAAAGTGGAAAATCGTACGCGTACGCCACCTGTATGGGTATAAAAACATCATATAATATACCTATAGAAGCGTGTTTATATTATATTGTGTGTGGGAAATTAAACGCACTGTGTGTGAATATATCCTTTTCGGGTGTCTACAGAGTTCTCACGGTTTTCTTGAGAGCCAGCTGTTTTTGAAAAGGACTCGGACCGCGAGGACCAGCTGCGGCGAAAAGGTCCTGCGACGATGCGTAGTATATGTGTGTGTGTGTGTGTGCGTGCGCGCGCGCGCGCGTGTGTGTGTGTATACACGTCGTTTAAGCCGGGCTGCCTTATCAACCATTATCTTATACTCTGCTCACTCGTCGTCTCAGCTGCTTCTGCTGCTGCTGCTGCGTATACCACCCCCACGCTGCATCCTTCCCGCATCCTGCTGCACCCGCGGAGTACCGTAGAATAACGTCGACACGTTTTAACCCCCTGCAGACCCACTGCGCCCATCAAATCTGGTATACCCGAGGCCGTTTGTTCTTTTATATGTGGCGATATGTATAAAAAAATATATATAAATGTTTATTGTATATATATATATATATAGGTAGGTTGTAGGTAAGTACCAATAAAATATTTTTACAAATAATGCTGAAACGACGACGAGCCGGTGGATCTCGTTGAATATACGCAGTGCCGTATTTCCCAGTAAACACTATTATAGCTAGTCCTTAAGGTGACAATTTCTAAAGGGCGGCAAATAATTTTAAGAAATGCAACAAATTTTAAAATGTTTTATTTAAAGTAATAATGGAAACAATTATAATTTTATGGTTTAAAAACATTTTTAAACTGGAAAAGTATTTATTTTAAAAGGTGGTAATTTGTTAAGTGCTTAAAGTGGCACAATGGTTAAATTTGGCACTGGATATACATATATACTTACCTCTGTGGATATGTATAATATAATATTAATATGAAGGTACGAGGTATCACCTATACATATTAGATAAACACGTTAAAATTTTCCATTTTTTTCTAATCTTTAAATTATATTTCATAATAATATATTTGTACCTGCATTTTGTTCTGTGTAATTTGTAACTTTACTATCATGCCGTTGCTGTATTGTCAATTTCAAGGCTGCTATGTATATTACGTATATTACGTGACGGCGAATTTAAAAGACCGTTAATTAAGTTTTATTGATATCCATCACTACGTTGCAATATGAAAACAAAATTCCTCTAATTAATGTAAATTTAATTTTAATATCAGATGTAGGTACTAGGTGCAGTATATGCGAATAATGATTAAAGAACAGCATTCGTGTTTAAATTTCGAGAGTTTAATAGAAGTATAGGTGGCACTCTTACCACGTATAACTTCAAATATTTCAATTGAAGAACAAACTTCGTTAACTATTAAAACGTCAAAAATTTTTGAAATATTCAACTCGTCTAAATGTATTTATGGGAATATTTAAAGTACCTAATAGGTTTATATTATGATACGTAGATAAGTTTATACTTTATAATAATATAATGAGCATTTGAAAGTAAAATTAGGCTTTTTGATTTGCTGATTTTAAATTGGTAAGTTTTATCCTGCGATTCCTTTAGAGTTGACAATTGAGAATTTCCTATACTAAATTAATAACAGCAACATTTATTTATTGTAATTGTTAATACCAGAAATACAGTTAATGGATATTTTATACTAAATTTATTTTATTTTATTGTTTTATACTTTTATGTTATTATTATCATTATTTAAATCCGTATTGATCGAAATAGATATGATATATTCGATCATCGATGGTTTTAAATTTTATTTCCATTAAGTATTAAATACAATATAGTATCAGTTTCAGCTTACTGTCAAAAAAAAAAAAATTAAATCGTACACTTATAATCTTATATAATAAAATTAAACAATAAAAAAGGAATATTAAAACGCGTTTTTAATCGTAATATCCATTAGACGGTTATAAATATTAAACAATAAACACAATAATAAATAATTGTATTATTGGTATTTTATAGTTATGTATATGCTATAGTATTGATACTTAAATGATACTGCTGAAATATTTCATAGCCACAAGTAGTATTAACTATTACGTAATAACATAATATAATTATTTACTTTGTAATAGTAAATGAAAAACTATATAGTCATAATGAGCATCTTTCATTCTTGCACCTATGCCACTCGGCGCTCACTTGAAAGTTACGTATGACATGTTTATATTATATTCACTGAGGAATTTTCTTTTTTAAAATAATTTTATCAATGATAAAAATGTAGGCAACTTGTCTCAAACCAATACCGGCAATACCTACGAATTTTGCATGAACATCAAACCCCTAGGAACGGAGTCATTGTTTAGTACCTAGTGTTGGACCCTCCTCCCTTACAAAATATATATAGTATATACATAAACATGTAATAATTACAAACATGATAGTTTAAAGTATTTTTTTTTTTTTTACTATGATGAATCCTCCCCGTGACCCCGTGACCCCGTAGTCCCATATTACATATTCCTACTGTCTAAGATATAAAGTGCCTGCCAATGTCTTATACACACACGTATTGCATATAAGGTATACTGTTGATGACGAGTAATGTCAATAATAGTAACACGATCGTTTTTGCGTGAAAAAATTCAAGCTATTATTTTAACAAACATATATATTCATTATATCTAACCGTGGTTGTAATTTACCACGGATTTATAAATACCAATAGATATATTCAATTATTAATAGTTAACGTTTTACAGATACCGTGGTTGTTTCGGCTAATGTTTTTGACCTTCTCATTGTTTTCGAAAACGGTAATAGGAGATGGTTTCCCGTCTAAGAAGGATGTGTTCAGCGTTCAATATCAGTGCGATATGTCATTTTTTTTTCTTTACACACAGGTCGTTGGTACCTTGTAAAAATGTCCGAAGCCAATAAATGTTTTCGGTTCATTTTGGAAATCATATAATATAACGGCCGGAACGCGACGCCTGATTTGTGTCGATAAATTCAAAGAAAAAAATACCTTTACCGTAAGGGTGGCGTTTCGTGGAATTCAGTTGACATTGACTTTAACTAGCTAGCCACAGTCGTCGGGACAATGGCTTACCATATATTATGAGGGTAAAATGCATCGTACAATTGGCATTGTACCTATATTATATTAAACGTATATACCTGTTTTGTACATGACATAAACGTATTGTATATAATAATACATGTGCACTATAATATGTGCACTTGAACCTGAGTTCCTGTTTCAGTTCTACGTTGTTTATTTTAAAACATTCTTATATTGCACTCGTGTACCTATTCAAAAGTATAAACATGAACAATTTAAAAATTTTCGAGGACATAGTTTTTGAACTCTGTGCAAGCATCATATATAGTACTATGATTATACATCATCATTATTATAGGTTAGGTTACAGCTTACATATAATACCAAACAAAAATTATAGTACGTTTTCATTTGTTAGGTGAATGTGGTTACTGGTTATGAATAAACATTAACTACTTTTAACCATGCATATTATAAATTTATAAATATAATTAAAATGTATAAAGTTATTTCATTTGTCATTTATTACCTACTGGCTACTACCTACTCACACATCGAAATTGTCTACATTGAACTTAAGTTAGATAGGTTTAAGTATAGGTATTTAGTATATGTATTTTTATATATTAAATATAATATAGAGTAAGATGCATTTTTATTACTGAAAATTCCCTTAGTAGGAATCATAGTGCCCTTATAGTTGACTATAGGTGACCTTTTCATACTTTATCATATAATCAGTGTTGAGACTTATCTAGATAATTATTTAGTTATCTTTTATCTTATCTAGATAAATATTTGAATTATATCTAAATAATTATCCAAGATAAAAAAATCATTCATCTAGATAAATTCATCTCTATACAAACAAATATAATACACATTTTGATTGTCAATTTATTTGTATGATAAATTGATAACTAGCTAATACTTTAAATTTGAATTGTCGAGTCATCTTAGTAAAAAAAAAAAAATATGTTCATAATAATGTTATTTAGGTATTATTTTTTATTATTTACATTTTCATTAGGGGGCCGGACACTGTAGTCAAATATACCTACATTACATTATTACGAATCGTGTAAAATGTGTAGTTTTTTCTTGATTTTGATACTTTATTTAAAAAATGTTTTTTTTTCAGTTATACCTTAGTTATTTATTAATAATAATGTCTACTGCTAACATTAATTTACTCATATAGCCGATGTTTATATAATATTGAAGTACTAAGTAGTATCAAAGGTGTACTCTTAAAATGTTTTGGATTTCAATGTGTTAAAAAAATTAAATTTATCTTTCTTGTTATCTAGATAATAATGTATTTATCTTTCATCTTTATCTAGATAAATTTAAATTGTGTTATCTTTTTATCTTTATCTAGATACATTTTTGTCCTGTTATCTTTATCTTTATCTAGATAAAAAAGTACTTATCTAATCCCAACACTGCATATAATAATTTGATATATTTTTCGTGTAAATTATCATTTTTAATCTTCATAATCAATTAATATATTTATTCTTATTTTATATATTCTAATTTTTAAAAATTATATATCAGTTAAATTATTTAAAAATTTAAAAAACTAAAGATGTAATAATAATATTATACAATATATTAGTTACCTCTCCTTGAAACCGATATTTTTCAGTTAATTTTATCTTACATTTATTTTACGTAGTACTCTAGTAGTAATTAATGATTTGAGCAGACTAAAAATGTAAAATTCTATATAATCTAAAACAATAATAAGTGGTAATTATAGTTAATTATACGATGTACTTAGTGAATAGTTATCGCTGTTGATGTATACAGTAACCTATAATTATATATACACAGGGGACGGATGCTTTAAAATTATTCAAATACGATATTTAAGATAGCTGAAGATTATGAAAGACGCTTTGTCATTGCTTTAGGTTTTATTGTGAGAACAAACAAACCGCATTGGCGGTGACATGAAATCAAAGACACACCTTTAGTTAGATATTGACATATTTTATCATGCTACGCTATTATACAATACCTCAGAGCTGAGATTAGAACCTACGCCATGAAGCGGTCGTTTATCGTACATGTATTTTGTTTTTGGACATTTTATAGTTTTATACTTTGCTGTGAAGTGGTGTAGTCCCCGTCAGAGAAGTGGCTAAAGGGGCTATAGCTCCCCCCCCCCCCATTGACCATGTTTATTTTAGCCATTATATAGTCATACATTTTAGTTTATTATAAAAAATATTGAAATATTATCTTTTGGCTACTAAACATATATTATTAGTACTTAATACTTATCAGAACTTAAATCACTTAAATCTATAATCTTTATAGTATTTTTACTTATGTTAACATGATTAAGAGGATATTATACCCGTACGTGTTGTCCCCGTCTTACAAGTGTGTAACATAGAAAATTTTATGTTCAGCAGATCATGTTATAAGTATTTTAATAATATGTACAAAACATTTACAATTTTAAAATACTTATAACTCGCTTCAAAATAAAAAATATAGTAAAAAGCTATTATAATTAAATAAATGAGAGTAGGATTAAAAAAGTAATACTAAATTACTTTATTTAAATTATTATTTTAGATTCTGAGTGGAGCGATGAATGTATTGATTTTACCATGATGTGTGTTTTTTTTTTTTTTTTTTGTGTCTGTCATCACATTTTGGGGCAGTAAAAATGCTTCGATTTTTGACTTCAGTACCTCGTTCGATCAGAAAGTAAATCTAGTTGGTACTTTGGGGGGGATCAAAAGTAAAAAATTCTTTATATTTTTCTAAATAATTGAGAAAAACAAACTAAAAATTAAGGGAAAAACGGGAAATTTTACGCACACTCATTTTTCGACAAAATCGATTTTGGTTTTTGATGTAACTTTAAAACAAATTACCATAGATACATGAAATTTTCAATTAATGTTTATATAAGTATATTCTATCCACCATGCAATTTTCAAACATTTTCGACTTAAGTTGAACTATTCATAGGCATTTCAAATTTTCGATTATTATTAGTTTTTTTAAAATTAATATCGATAAAAATTTATTTGTTTGGCAGAAAAGCTTGAAAATTTAATACAAGGCTCTTAACATATTGTTACAATAGCAGTTGAAAAATAAAATAAATTCATAGTCACAGTTTTTTTTTATAAGCATTCAAAGTTTGAATTTTTACAACATATTATGTAAAAATCACGAAAATTCGTAAATTATTTTATGCTAGAAATTCATAAAAAATTTTCCTTTTATATCTAAGATTTGAAAATTTAATAAAAGGCTCATTATATATTTTTACAATAGCAATTGAAAAATAAAAGAAATATATAGTCAACATTTTTTTTTATAAGCATTTAAAGTTCAAATTTTGACTAAATACGTAAAAATTACGGCAATTTTCAAATTATCTTAGATATTAGAAAGAAATTCATAAAAGTTTTCCTTTTTAATTCTAAGATTTGAAAATTGAATACAAGGCTCCTAACATAATTTTGCAATAGCAGTTGCAAAATAAAAGAGATACATAGTTACAATTTTTTTTATAAGCATTCAAAGTTTGAGTTTTGACAACATATTATGTAAAAATCACGAAAATACAGAAATTATTTTAAGCTAGAAATTCATCAAGTATTTTCTTTTTATATCTAAGATTTGAAAATATAATACAAGGCTCATAATATATTTTTACAATAAAAATTGAAAAATAAAAGAAATGCGTAGTCACAATTTTTTTTTTACAAGCATTCAAAGTTTGAATTTTGACAACATATGTAAAAATCACGAAAATTCGCAAATTATTTCAAACTAGAAATTCATAAAAAATTTTCTTTTTAAATCTAAGATTTGAAATTTTTTAATAATCTATAATATATCCTAGACAGATAAACCGTCTTCGCTCAGAATCGTTTTTTGTATACAATGATATGATATCATTGGATTCAAATTTAATTCCATCCATTACAGTAACCCACTTGTAACCTACTGTACAGCAGAGCGACATACACGACTTACCCGCCTTTTTATAATTTTAATTAATGGTGATTACCCAAGGAAAAATTATTTTAGTTTTATTTCATAGTAAACATTTTTATTCAGGGCGTATTTCTTCCGTCATCAATGCTTGTTATAATATGCTTTTTTAATAATATAATAATAAACGGAAAATACAAAGTGTAGTATAGGTGAGTGACGCTCACGAAGAAACGGTCGCTGGAAAATAATTTTTCAACCCCATTTCAACTACAGTGCTGTAGATCAATACTGATATTTTCAAATACATTTTTACGGTAACTCTTGGATCTAGACGTATATTTTGAGATATTCGTGGACATTGACAAATAACAATGTCATCATACTGTCTTCTATAAACACTAATAACATTCATTTTTAACCTTTTATAGTAATTGCCATAACAAATTAAACAAAAGTAAGAAGATATTTACCATATAGCAAATTGTGATAACTTAGTTCTTATGCATTTTAGCAATTTACACTGTATTTATTTTTATTTTACTGTAATATATTTATATTTATAACCTACACGTATTTAAAATTAGAACAAAACACTTATACATCTATACTCATAAAATGCATTTTATTTTTTATATTATTACTTCTATGGTGTATTATTAATAGTTTTTATTTTTTTGAGAAACCTGGAAAGTATAACGAGTTCATTTTGAAGTTATTAGGTATGCGAAAGAGTTATTTTTGAAGGCGTGAATGAAGGGTGGAAACTATAGAAGTTTATTTTATTGAATAAAAAATCGAGAAATGAAGCAAGAAGCAACGTTCCTTTTAAAAAGGAACGTTTTCAACACTTACAATAAAAATATTCTTTGTAAATATGTCTTTAGTTTATATATCCATCCACTAATAGAAATGATACAACAAAATTCAAGACTATGTCAAATAACAATCACATACAAAACCTTCCATTGGTTTTTATAACATATTTGATAATAACACACAAATAGAATAATGTTATTCCCTCGTATACGTTTGATAAAAAAATACGACTTTCTGAAAGTCAATCCCTTCACGTGGTTAAATTTGATCCAATTTTTGAGAACACGTAGGTACCTATTATAATAAAACATCAATTATTTTACACTCAAGTGTCAACAGTATAATAATATATTTTATAGGGTACCTATAGCATTTATCTGAGATTTTGCGCTATATAATATTATAATATGAAGTATAATACGACTATATATAGAGCTATTACTTCTTAATTCTTATATTATAAATTTATAAGTTATATATTGTACAACTCAATCATTGAACAATATATTTATTCTGCTGTTAGTGGACTGTTTCTGTACCCTAAAAAATATTTGCAAAATATAAGTATAATAATTAACAGCTTTTGGGGCCAACTGCAAGAGGTAATGATGGCTGGTATACTAATTATATTATTACTTTTTATTACGAAAACAAAATATGATAATTCAGGTCAGGCCGAGGTTGTAGTGCCATCAAAATTCCAAAATGTTCTAAAAAATTGTACAAAATCTTAAAATATGTACTTCAAATTGCATTTAAAAATGTTTCTTACGGTTCGCAAAATTATTAAACGAAAATCGAAAATACATTGTACAATGGAGAATTATTTTTTTGAGGACACTTTAAAATAAAAACTAACACTAAAATTGAAGTACTTAATAATACATAATATTTTCATCACCTCCTTATAATTATTTGTATACAAATATTAAAATGAAGATATGAAAATAGTAGTCAACAAAAATTGGTATCTATATACTTAATACTTATATATTACACGTCCACCGTTAGACACTATCTGCAGACAACTATTATCTACCTCAGCCTACAACAATATAATGGTTTTTATTACGATGATAAATATTGTACATACTACGATTTACGTTGGCTTCAAAATAAAACATGAAAAATATTCTAAAAATTTGAATTTTTGAAGATATTAAAGAATTTTTTTTAAATATCATTAAAATATAATTAGTATACCCTAAAGCACGTAATTTTCCTCCACGGTGCTATGTTTTTTGAAACAACAGAGAGAAAAAATGGCATTGCGCCAAAATCTTTTCCATAATAATACAAAGGTACCCCGTAAAATATTGGTTTACTATTCGGTTCGTCTAAACTTTAAATACTTACAATCATAGGCGTGTCCAAGGGGGGTGCAGGGTATGCGCCGGCCCCCTGCGATTTCAGGTGGCAGGAACTAAGATATTCCTTGGATTTAAAATTTTAGATATACATAACCACTCTATTCAGACTTGATATTATTATTTATTTGATAAGCGGTAGCATCAAAATCAAAAGTGGGTCAAATGCATTTGTCGGAACATACCAATTGTACTATACCAAATTTAGGGACAATTAACAAGATTACGTGATAATAACGATTTATTTATTTCGATGTTTTCCTACGTATATCACGATAACGTCATGATGGAAATGGACTTATCAACAATCTAAAAAGTTTCAATTTTATATTTGCTTTAACTGTTTTAAAACCTATTCTAATTCAAATTCGCATAGTTAGCGCAAGGTTGCAATCACTAGACCTAGACTTCTTAGCTGCCGTATCAATTATTGAAGCACTAAGGAAATCATTAACTGACTTAAGAACTGATGAAGATAACTATTCAATATTATTTGACAAAGTTTTGGACATTTGCAGTTCACAAAAAATAGAGATACCAAATATAAAACAAACAAAAAGTGTCTAGTCGAATTGACATCAACCAATACTCAACATTTTACCTCTGACAAAAAAACAAAAATGAAATGTTTTGTGTACTACACAGTTTTAGATGACCTTTTAAACGGATAAGAAGAACGTTTTAGTCAAGAAACACTTTTACTAATAAGTGCAATTGGATGTTTATTACAGTTTAACCTGCATGAACATGACTTAATTTTACTTTCCAATAGGTCTAACTTAAATTACAGTGAACTTGAAGCAGAACTCAGATTGTTAAAATCGTTACCAGAATTTGAAATTGGTAAAACTAGCAAAACTATTTATCAGTGGTTAAATAATCTGTCCACTAATAATTTATGTA
Organism: Diuraphis noxia; assembly: GCF_037042655.1. Lineage (NCBI taxonomy): Eukaryota > Metazoa > Arthropoda > Insecta > Hemiptera > Aphididae > Diuraphis > Diuraphis noxia. The sequence continues at coordinate 56,673,635 of NW_028301714.1, read as the reverse complement.
ATAGTTTTCAAAATATTTACAAGATATTAACTCTTTTTGTAACAATGCCAGTCACAAGTTGCTCTTGTGAGAGATCTTTTTCAAAATTAAGTCTGGTAAAAACAAAGCTGAGAAGTTGTATGACGCAAGATCGATTGGAGTCAATGATGTTATAGTATTTGTTGAACAGGAATTGGGATCTGAATTAGATCCAGAAGACATAATTGAAAAGTTCAAACATCTTAACAATACACAACGGCGACTAGAACTTTAATTATTTTAAAATTTTCTAACTGACACATATATATTATATAATATTATATTTATTATTTATACGTGATTTTATTCTAATTATTTACCTACTCACATCTATTATATGCCATCTGAAATAGGGACGAATTTGAAATTAACAAAAATTGTACAAAAAGGGGGAGGCTAAGGGGCTTTGGCCAGGTTGCACCCTCTGCGTCAAAGGTCTGGACACGCCTATGCTTACAATATCAAAAAAACTACCTGTCAGAAATTGGATTTTTATTCCGAATAATATTTTGTTCTGAAATATTAAATTAAAAATCTATATTACAATATTCAAATGATAAAGATAATAAATAGTAAAAATTTGTTTTTTTAAACCTAAAGTTATGTAGAAGTAGAATTTTTTTTAAACTTTAGCGTTCTCTAATAAAATGATAATATTATATTCATAGTGTTTCACGCGTAAAACAGATCACTCCGTATATAAGGTGCCACGAAGCGACGAAGCATAGAATGTAAATATTTAAATAAGAAAAAAATTATTATTATATAATATATTCGCTTTGTTGTTAACGGTTAATAATTAATATAATACAATATTTCGATGAGGCCAGGCCAATCTTGACAACCTTATCGTTCCCGTTATTCGAATTAGCTGATATATTTCCGTGCACGCCGCTCGACGTATATGGATTTGCATTTCCACGGTTTTATATCGCCATCTTATTATGCATATAATCCATTTCGAAATGAACTTTGCACCATTACCTGGTATACATTCTCATTGACTTTTCTACTCCCCTGCAATTTGTACGCGCGTCATCATTGTTGGACTGCCGACGTTTAATTATAGATCACGTGATCGATAAAAAACAAAATCTATTGCACAGTCAATATGTTTCGTGCGTGATACACGTGCGCATGTGATTTTAATATTTATTTATGTTGTTTCTTTTTCGTTTACTTTTTTTCTTTTATTTTTTTATCACCAAATTTTTAACATTTTTTCCTCGGCAAAATAATATTATAACACTTATAATAATAATAATAATAATAATTTAAAAAAAATAAATACTTCGTGGTGTTAAACGTTGGAATTCGTGCCTTATATGACGTGATCGATGGCATATCTTATATTATACGTATATATAGCTGCATATACGTCATATAAAAAATATTATATTATCGTGCGTAGGTACACATTAAATACGTTTTCATACATTATTATATATATGCACATAATGTAATATTACATATATATATATATATTTCACACTTAATATAGAAACAGACCACAATAAATTTTTTATGCATTTTTTAGGCGTTTTTTTGTCTTAAATGTGCGTGTGCAGCCCGGTGGTGGTCGTCGAATTGATATATATATAATACTAATAAATTATTTTATGTTGACGGTGTTGTTTATACGAAAATAAGTTTTGTATTTAAAATATGCCACGACAACTTGGTCATTAACTGACAATAGTTTGTTTTTTTTTTAAATTTCAAACACTTCTAAAATCTCGTACTTGCGTCTCTTCACCTCATCCGTATAGTGGTGCTAACAAGATTTTGAAACTAAGACTTAACCTGCAAGGTTTAAAAAATTTAGAACAATGGTAATTAGAATACTTTTTCTAGTGCGATTTTGTCGTGCTATATCCGACGAGGCTTTAAGCTTTATAGTAGGAGAATCATTTATTTCAGTGCATACTGTGCATAGAAATTCTAGTTTAAGTTCTAATTGTTCTGAATAAGATATTTATATTTCATACTGCTATACATTTTAAATTTTTATTAAGTTATTATTACATCTTATCACTTTTATAACTTTGTACCTAATTCTGTATACCAGTGTGGCAGTGTATTGCAGTGACGGCTCGTGCCTAGGTGTGCAGGTGTGGGCACACCACATAGATTAATATAGATACAATAGTGAAAATGTATAATAATAATGTAAACTAATTAATTAATTTTAATACAATATCTGTTAAACTGTAAATATTTATTACATAAAAAAAAATTAAATTTTAAAAACAAAAACGACAATTTATTATTTTACTCCTAAAATTTAATCGAGTTATGTCACAAATACACATCAATTGGTGTGCAGCTCCTACTGCACAGTGTACACTCGTCAAGCGGTCGCAAGCTCGCACGCGAATACGCATCGTAAAATATATCAATGCAGCGCATCCATTGCCGCATTGACTTTGATTTGTAAGCTCCACCGTTTTTCTATTTTTTATTATTACTATTGTCCCGATTAATATATATTATTTGATTTTACCAAAGAAAATTATGTTAGTTGTCAGTTGTTTTTTGCCAGTGACCACTGATTCTATTGTGTACCTACTACAGTTTTCTTTTGCTTTACCCAGCCTATTATTATGTTTTTATTATATTTTAATCATTAATTAAAAGCCACAAAAAAAGGCTGGACTTCACGTATAAAAATATTTAGTTTTTTGTTGTTTTAATATTATTAGTTATGACATGTTGTCTGTTGTGACAATATATAAAATATAGGTACTATACCGTCTATACCTACATAATATATATATAGATCTAATGCTGTTTGTAAGTCTCGATAAAACTCGAGAACGGCTGAACCGATTCAGCTCATTTTGGTCTTAAATTATTTGTGGAAGTCCAGAGAAGGTTTAGAAGGTGAGTGAGTATGAAAATGTTCGGAATTAATTTTTTAATATTAAATTTAAATTTACATGCTTATTTACTTTATTTCCGAAACTACTCAACACACTGGGATGTGCGAGATATGGGTGCCATGACGATACACGATTATATGACCCAATCATAAAGGGAAAATACAAAGGAGAAGATGTCTTGATTCCCCGTATACCAATGACTCCAACAGATTTACCATTCGATTTTAAACGTCTATACAATTTCCCGTACGTCTGGCCTTTGCGATGATAATGTTTTATTAAAATTCATCAATCTTGATAGTCAAAATACTTTATTACACTATACCATATGGTTTATTCGTGCATTATTTGTGATAAAAAATCGTCCTACATTATAATACAATCTGAATGATGGCAACCTCATATCATAATAACATTATGCGTGATATGAGTTAAACTCGACAGTGCGTGCTATTATAATATGTGTCGTAAAAATGAAAAATATCTGGTACGGATGTCGGATAGCATTACAGTAGTGTGGACAATATTGAATATACATGATATACGTACCTAAAAAAAGTACCTACTTAATAGCTATATAATAGAGCATTATAAATAGTATATAATTTATTGTACATCGTTACTTTTGGCGTATGGGGACACGTCTTTCGTCTTTGTCATGTAATAATAGGCATACAACAAAATTGTTTAGAATTGAATCTGATACAAATAAATGGTTTAAATCCGACAAACATGAAAATTCTCCAAACAGCAGTAGGTACTGCGTAGTAAGCGATCCATGACGCGACTGACAAGTGACGACTAAACTCGTGTGTAGACTGCAGTGTACATGGGCTGTTCGGGTTTACCTGTCGCCAGCAATTAACTATATTAAGTAAGAAAAATATTTATTTTTTTCTTGATACATGAATGGACAAGCATATTCTGGAAGATCATAAGAAACTCCTCTTCTCCTTAAAAATCCGGGTGCCATAACAGGCACTTGAAAAACGATTTTCCATAATTTTATTCCTAGTTAAAACTAATATTTTATAAATGTTTGTGTTGAAAAAATGTTATCTACCAGTCCCATTATTATTCTATCATAGTTTTGAAGTTCGCATCGGAAATCCTTCTACCAAAAATTCAAAAAACAAGTAAAATAGTAATGGAAATGGCCAGAACGCGTCTCGCCAGCATTTAAGTTAGAAAATAATTTTAAATTAAAAACAATTTTTTGTCGGTAGTTAGATTGTCACCATTCACGAAAATAATTATCAATTCCAGTTTGGAAAATCGCAAGAATTAGTGCATAAAAACTATTTTCTAATCGTCCCCTGCTATTTAAAACAAACAGTCTTGTATTAGAGATACTTTTTAAAAGTATTCTATTAGGGGCAGAAATATCAGTTGCTTATTTTTAAAAGTGTTTAAAACACGTATTGTACGAATACTCAGAAAAACATTTGAGTACGACTATAGATGCATTATTACATTATTATTAAAAAATTCCTAAGTTTTTGCAAACATTTTTTTTTACCATATTAACACAATGTTTTTTTTTTTGTATTTTCATGCCAACATTAATATTGTGATGCATTTTACACCAAGTATTATTTGGTATGACTGTTAATTTTTTAAACGTTACTTCGATCGACTTCTGGAATTTTAATTTTGACAGTTTTTCCCACTAATGCTGCAATTGGCATTTGATTGTTTAATAAGCTGGTCTTCATTTTCTGGCTTTTTTTTGTATACTCATCCAATATGTGATTATTCTCGATGTTGTTTAATTTTTCGAGTCCACGTTTGCACGTCCAAATTTGCACTTATAAGAAATTAAGTTCAAATAGAATATTACATGACAATGAACATATAACTTGATATACACAACTGCATGTACCTAACATATGATATGATATACACAGCTATATTTATTCCAGTAGAAATCGTGTATTATCGCATCGGTTTTAATATCTTAATTAATATAATAATAAAGTTATAATAACTTAATAAAGTTTTATTGAAAAAATTACATATTTTATTACATTAAGGAACAACTCTTATCGATCATAATTCATGATCTTAAATACCGTTCACTATGTCCTGTGTTCAAATAATCAACATTTAGTGACAGTTGTATAGCCTTGAGCTCGTCTCGTGTAAAAATGAATTTTGAAATTGTTATAACTGAACGGAAAAATCAATTAATCTTATACAAAAAATCACATTGATGAAACATCAAAATTTAATCCAAAAATATGGCCGTTGTCTTAAATTTCTTCGGAACGAACAACTAACAGTTGTGAATCGTTTCATTCTAACACGCAATTCACTAAAGTATATATAAATATTTTTTTGTTTTCACATATCACATGTATTGAATTAAAAATATAAACTGATTCTTATATAATAATAAGAGGACTAAACCATAATAAAATCAACAAAAACAAAAATTACGATAATAAAATAAATATATTATGTAACAAACATTTTTGACGATTATTTAAATAAAGAAATCGATAGATTCGCACATGTAAAACCTGCTTCAAACCAATATTTGAAAAAATAACTATACCTTGTATATATTTTACTGTTTAATTTATTTTTACCATAACATAATACAGCAAACGTTTTACCATACCTACCTATATTATTATTTACGACAATTATTGATAATCATTTAAATTACGTGAAATTAACTGTATTTTTTATCATTTTGAATATTATATTATACAAAATCTATTTAAAATATAAGGTAGGTATTTAAGTTATATAATTTTATTATTTTAATAAATATTGTCCTTTTAAGACAACAATATTTGAATTGTTTTTTGAAATTTTTTTATCGATTATTGTTTAATAAACATTCGGCGGAATCGATAGCCGGCGTGATTGATATTAAAACGGTAGAGTCGATAAAACCCCATTCAAAACATTTTGACTTGTTTTATGATGTTTTTAGCGGTCTAGGGACATTATATGAACGTAGCCGTTTGGACATCAAAAAAATAAAAAATTATAAATCAGTAAATAAAATTAATAAATTATTTATATTTATTATAATAAGTCAACAACGAATACAAAATAGTTGAATGTAAATACATTATATTATATTATAAAGGTAAATACATATAAAAATTAAAAATTAATCTAAAACAAATTATATTGGTTAGTTATACTAATCATTTATTTTAATATTTATACGGACAATATCCAATTTACAATATATAATAACAAAAACAATAATAGTATAATAATACCTTACAATCAACACATTTTAAATAATTCAATATAAATAGGTACCTATAGTACAAGAAATAAAATAATAATACAAATTAGTGATTACATAGATATATTGAATTGAGCGAATAAAGTGACGTATATAACCAATCGGTTGTAATCACCAATAAGTTATATTACATTAATGTTATATTGTTATTATAGGTACCTAATACCTAGATATTGCCAAAATGATAAAATTTAATCTATAGGTAGGTAATAACAACTATACGTAAAGTTTTATATTAATCAATATGATATACGATACCAACAGTCGTAATATATTTTGAACATATAATATCAATTATCAATGGTTATATAATTTATAAACCTATAAATAAACCAGAAATCGAGAACTATTAGTTTTCATTCTTTATGATATATTTTAATGGTCTATTATAATAATAATATGTTTTATTTAATTTATATATATATGTATATTGTATATATTTTTGCCGACCTACTGTCCTCACGTCCTAACGGCCAAGTCCAAATGGTTTCGTACATTTGTTCCTATTCGTATTTACACACACTTCCAATTTTTTAAGTTTTTTGTCTAGAAATGTCAATAAAATTTTGCTCATTAGGTAATAAAGCTTCAACATTTAATACAAGGCTCTTAATATATATTGTTACAATGGTAGTTAAAAAAATATTAAAAACAAATAGTTACAATTATTTTTAATAAGCATATAAAATTCGAATTTTGACAAAATACGTAAAAATCACGAAAATTTGCAAATTATTTTGAGCAAAATTATTTAATCATAAGAATTTATCTTTTTAAATTTAAGAATTAAAAATTCCATACAAAATTCTTTATAAGTTCGCCTACTTTATGGAATAAAACATGTCTACCGGAAATTCAAATTAAATGTTTATGACCGTTTTAATTTTAAATGTCAACAACATTATAGATATTTACTTGATTTCTCTTGTACCAATATTTTTATTTTTTCGCTATTCATAAACGAATAACTTACTGTAGATAGTCGATAAAAATGTATTTGTTGGGTAGAAAAGCTTGAAAATTAAATACAAGGCTCCTAACATATTTTTACAATAGCAGTTGAAAAATAAAATAAATATATAGTCACAATTTTTTTTTTTATAAGCATTCAAAGTTTAAATTTTGACAACATACAAATCACGAAAATTCGCAAATTATTTCAAGCTAGAAATTCATAAAATGTTTTCTTTTTAAATTTAAGATTTGAACATTTTAAATAATCTATAATATATCCTATTATCCTAGACAGATAAACCGTTTCCGCTCAGAATCGTTTTTCGTATACCTACAATGATATAATATCATTGGATTCAAATTTATATAAACTTATATCAAGAATCTTGGGTTAAATTTTCACGCTTTTTGACCAAACAAATGCAATTTATAAACATTTATAGAAAAAAAAAAAAATTAAAAGTTAAAAATATCTGTTAACAGCTCAAAACAAGCCAAAATATTCTGAAAATTGTATATAGGTAGTATAGAAATTGATAAAATAAAGATATGGTTTAAATATCAACTATCTACAGTTATCAATTTTCTATAGACATACAAAACTTGTTTTATATGTCTATGACAGTTATTCATTATTATTGAATAACAAAAAAATAAAAATGTCGGTACAAGAGAAATATTCACCCGATAAATATTCACTTAAATCATCTCATTCGAAACGATTTTTAATTGCAAACAATACAGCATTTTCAATAAGCTAATTCATATTGCAAATATTAAAAAGTACACCATAAATGATTTCCAAGCAACAATTGATCTTATTAGTAAACAATATCAATTTGAAAATATTTTAAGGAATCAGATATTTGCAATCAGTAACATTGATTGATAAAAATTTGGTTGAATAATAAGTGTAGTGTGATTAAATTTCGATTGATCGTTTATTGGCTCATTGCGAATATTGAACTGTGATTTTTATAGTAACTGACGTATTTTTATAATTTCCTTCAATAACTTGCACAATAGAAACATCGTTCAGTAGGTATTAGGTACATTGAAAAGAGTAAAAACATGGCTTCGATCGAAAACAGGTGAATATCATTTAAATGACTTGTGTATGACGAGCGTTCATTTTCGGAATGAACCGAAGAAGTTTGCAGTTTTTATTTACCAATACCGAATTTATAATACATTTGAATAATTTGATTATATTTTTTGAATAGTACTAGTACTCGGGCTGCATATAATCATTCTTTAATAGCACCCACGATGCACTTCCTCAAGTTCAAAAAAAAAATTCAAAATTCATATCAAAAAGTTCATCAAAAATTAAATAGATACCTACTTCAAAAACTTTTAGATAAAAAATTTACGGCATTTTTACAAGCATTTGAAAAATCACGTGATCATCATATTGGTATAAACAAATGTCCCGCATAATTTGGAAAAAAATGTGTGATCAATTAAATCGTTTTGCTGTTACCTAAGTGTGAATCTAAAAAAAAAAAAAATCCGGGTAAGTGGATGTCGCTCTTCTGTACATTAGATGGTGGGGTGGACCTCTGACTAGGGTAGGTTAGATTTGAATGCAATGGTAGGTATAATTGTATACGAAAAACGATTCTGAACGGAGATGATTTGTCAGTCTAGGATATATTATATTTAAATATTGTCATACATTCAATTTTGAAACAAATATATATTATTTTTCAATTAGGACGCATTTTGAATAAGGCATGGTTAAATTGGTAGTAGTCAGTTATAAACATAATTAAATAAAAACAGAATCAATTAAAATTTAATCAAAGTACGTATTTAACGGTAAAATGAACGATATCAAGCGTAGCCAGAGAACGTATGAGGGCAAGAGACAGTATCCGTGTGACGTGTGCGACAAGTCGTTCAATCAATATACCTAGCAATTTGAGGAAGCACCAACATACGCACACAGGGCTCCAGTCTGAAAGTTGTTAATTCAAAGCAACTCAATGTCATTAGACTGGCTGAAATATATGTGCTAGATTTTAAAAATATGATACATTTCTCACTTTTTATTCACAATATTATGTTTATTTTTCATTTAGTTTCTTAAAAATAAATTTTGTTTGGTTTTTTAATGTCGACGATGAAGATTTCCATTTCAATTATTGAATATGCGTTTTATGGATTGTTCATTTTAAGATTATTGTCTAGTTAAAGATATTTGGTAGCGGATACGGTTCAAAGTTATTTGAAGCCATTTTTAAAGAGTAAATTTGACACCTAAAATTAATATTTAATTGTGCAAAGTTCTTCTGAAATTTCATTTTGTAGATTTTATTCTTCGAAAATTTATATATAATATACTTTAAGAATGTTGAATTAATTTTAATTTATTGTTATTTTTTAAAATTAATTTAACATTTTCAAAATTAAATAAAAGTACATGTATTAGTGAAGAAACCAATTTAACGTCATAAGACATCTTAATACAACAGAAGTAAATAATGAAATTATAAGTTAATTTAGATTAGAGAAAAAAAATTAAATTTAAACTTTTCACGTAGACCAATATTGGTAAATTATGTTAGAATGAGTAAATTCAATATTTTTTTTTGAGAAAATCATGTGGTCTTCCAAAGTTGGCAATAAAGAATTAACATTTCAAAAGTTAAGTTAATTTCAACTTATTAGTTTAACTTACAAGTTATTAATCAACCATATTACTTATTGTATTGTTTATACAGATTGTATATATTTTCTTTTAATAAAAAAAAAAAGAAAAAAAAAAGAAAAAAAAAACTTACAAGTTGGATGATTTTATTAATTTAAATTCAACTTATTTAATTTGTTTCTAAGTTAGCTTAAAATCTATATATATTTTTAATATTTCCAAGTAAGTTAATTTTGAACACTCTACTTTACACTAACATTCGTGAAGCTCACTACAAACACTGGGTTAAAAAATAAAAATGAACGTTTGGGGAATTGTAACCGTTATTATTAAACTGATTGATATTAGTTATTGCAGTTGTTAAGCACCTTGTTCAGCAAAAACACATACACACACACGCCACCTAAATTTGGGTAATGCAATACCAAGAAATCATAAAAATTTGTATACCTCCAGTTGCTATTTTCAAAAGTTCATATTTGTTTATTAAACAAGAAGCTATAAAGTTATAAGGTTTTTAACTGCCGATGCCAAACAAGGATCTTTTTTCATACTAATAAATTAATTACAAATAGGATAATACCAAAACAGTTTTCCACCAGGATTTTCTGAATTTGAAATATTGGAGGGTTTCAAATTAAAATATTTCTATACCGCCAGAAACTGAAGCCAAATTTACACAACTGGCTGAGTTTATTTTATTTTATATCCAGTAAACTTTAAATGTCTATCTGATTTAAACACAAATCTGAATTTTCAAACATCTATAAAAGTACATATAATTTTATACAAAATTGTATACTACAATATTCAGTTGATCAGAAGTTATTTTTTTTTTACAAACAGTCAATCATTGCTCATAGTTGAATTGATTATCAGTAAAATATATTATAATCTTGAGTACGTTAACTATTCAAAATTAGTACATTTATTTATTTTTAAACTATTTTAATCTCACTTATAAGTTATGAGTAATAAAATTTACAATCAAAAAATCAAAAAGAGCAACTAAAATAATTTTAATCATAATGTTTGTAGTAATTAAGTATTTTTTGGAGAGCTTTTAAAACATAAATTTGTTGAAACAGGTGTCTTCTGATTTGTACGAACAGCACGTTTTGATGGGCTCAGTTTTTTTGTTCTAGAACTGTCATCTCCAGAAACTAAATCATTTAAATACAAATAGCTGATTAAGTATTGATAATTGATACGATTAGTACAGTGGCATGTTGAACTCATTTTTGGTGAGGAGTAAAAATGTATACAAGGTTAGGTGACCACACTTGTCCATCATAACAAAATTTCCACAACAGAAAATTACAAAATTAACCAACCAGCTTATTGCTTATCTGTGTTTTCCTAATAATGCAATGCAACCGACAGATGACGGCTGTCGGCATCGACATACTGATGTTTTCGGCATAATAATTTACAACTAAGTGTTACATTTTTGAACAATAATTAACAGATTTTATGATGAAGATCCTGGAATGTATTTTACATATTATACATAATATATTTCTATTTTGTATGATATGCCTATTCACCAAGGTGGCTAGGTATCTTGTGGTAAAGGGAACACCCATCCAGCAACATTTTTGAAACAGAAATTGCTTCAAAATAATACCTTCACCATGCCACTGTGATTATAGATACTATTCTAAAGAAGTTTAAACATTTACCGAGACTACTGGATTTTACTGGCGTACAATTTCTACGAACTGTTCTACCTCGTTTAGTTGTTGATGTAGGTGTTTCTAAAATAAGAGGTAAATTATTTAACAAATAATTTAACTATATAAAATTTATCTGATTTACTTATGGATGGTTTTGTAGGTGAATCGTCATGTTCAATTGTTGTTTCACTGCCAGTTTCTTCGTGAGCAAAACTACTCTGTAAACATTTGATATTCAGATAAACAGTTATTATATTTTACTATGTATATTATACACACATATTACATTTTTATTTAAAATACAATACAAATTTACCTCACTATGAGGACTTAACACAAAATCATCAATAGTTGATATATCTTCAGTCTTTTTCACTTTTGGAGAACTTTCAATTTTATTAACATCTATTTTTCGCTTCTTATCTTTTTCTTTGAATACTTCAGCTCTTGTTTCTTCTAGTTGTCTTCTCTCTTCTTGCTTTTGACGGTCTAAAAAAGTTTTTAATGTTTATTTAATATGTAGATAAAATTACTTTCTTATCTTACATTTGCTTTCAATTTCATCATCATCTAAAAGTAAAGAGACAACTTCTTTTGGTTTTAAGGTATCAGGTTTTAGATTGCCACCACTAATTACCATTCTTTGTATCTGTTGACAGTTTTAGTAAAAGATTTGTTAGTACATTTGTTATCTAATTTTTAAAAGAGAATTAAGAGTATGTAACACTGGCATTTGTTATCTCCATCTTACAAAGTGCATACATACCAAATGTATGCTCAGCAGATCATGTTTAGCTACGTTAATTTAAAAATTAGAGTGGATCAACCTATTATAAAACATGATTATTAGAACATTATCTGTATTTGTTTTTCGTATGTGGGGTTTCTAGAATAGTTCAATTTTTTAGCAAGTTTTGTGTATATAATACAGAGTGTCCCGTGAGGATTAACCCATTGCGATATCTCCCGAAATAATGGTGATATCAAAATTCTGGTTTTGTAATAAGACTCACAGGGATGAGAACTATAATTATTTCATATTTTAATTTATTTTAATGTTTTGGTAAAAAAGTTAAAAATATATATTTTTTTATTTAATTATTTCCAAAAAATTAAAGATAGCCATTTTGTAGAGTTTATGTTTCTGAAAATATTGACGTTTCAACATTTTATTTTCATTAATTTCCTGATCTTTAATATTTTTTTCTAGTTTTGAAGAAATAAAATATGATTATAAATATATAACTATTAGGAACACGGAAAGTATTCGACCAGCCGTATGAGAATGTGCGCGGCGCGGCGGGTCACATGTTTGATAACATTACGGTGTTAAATAATTCGCAATTTTTCTTGGAACTAAAAAAAATATTAAAAATCAGGAAATTAATGAAAATAAAGTTTTGAAACGTCAATATTTTTAGAAAAATAAACTCAACAAAATGGCTATCTTTAATTTTTTTTGAAATAATTAAATTAAAAAAAGACATTTTTTAATTTTTTTACCAAAACATTAAAATAAATTAAAATATCAAATAATTGTAGTTTTTATCCCTGTGAGTCTTATTACAAAACCAGAATTTTGATATCGCCATTATTTCGTTAGATATCGCAATGGGTGAATCCTCGCAGGACACCCTGTATAGCATTAATTAAAAATGCTTATAACTCACTTAAAAAATGAATTACCATAAAAACCCAGGTAATATTCTAAAAAGTAAGAAGTAGAATCTTTCTAATTTTATGCAACTGAAGCTACACATGATCTGCTGAATGTAAATCTGCTATGTCACCCACTTGTAAGATAGATACAATAAATATTAGAGTTACATCCTTTTAACTGTAGTAGTAATAAATATTAATTTTTTTGCATACTTCACTTTTTTCTTTTGCTCTCTGTAATATTCGTTCTTCTATAGAGTTCTGAGTTATTAGTCTATAAACGGTAACCTAAAACGACATGATTATTATAAGTTATTGTAATTATTTAATCCAGACAAATGTATAGGACTAACCTGTTTAGTTTGACCAAGTCTGTGAGCTCGATCCATTGCTTGTTGATCAACAGTAGGATTCCAGTCACTATCATAAAATATAACAGTATCTGCAGCAGTCAAATTTATTCCAAGTCCTCCAGCTCTTGTACTCAATAAAAATACAAAAATGTCAGACCTTCAAAATGACAAAAAACCGTGATAACATAATTATTAAAAATTTGAATTTAATAGGTATTTTAAATAGTGTAAGAAAATAGTGATGATTTGTGAAATGGAAAAAAATGATAATTATTAACTATAATTATTGTCTAAGTATTTACCGATTTTGAAAGTCAGCAACCATGTCTCTTCTTTCAGATATTTTAGATGAACCATCAAGTCTCATATACCTTAATTTTTTGTACCACATATATTCCTATACAATACAAAATTATGTATGAATAAAATAAAAAACACAAATCAAAATCAAAATCTTTAAATTACCTCCAAAATATCAATCATTCTTGTCATCTGTGAGTAAATTAGAACTCTATGATTTTCTTGTTTTAATTTTGTTAGTAAATCATCCAAAATTTTCAATTTGCCACAATCAGTAACTAAACTTTGTTTATCTAACAAAAGAATATATTATTTGCGGTTGATGTTAGAGGACTTCAATATTTATTAACTACCTGGTATGCTAATATTGGACCATCCATTGTGAGGCTTTAAAGCATTTATGCCACCTACATTTTCACATGACCATTGATTATGACTGAAACTTGAATGGCCATTAAATATTAAACTATAGCCTTTGGCAGAATCACAAGCTTCATGCCGTTGCCAACTATATGCAGCTGATCTACTACCAGGAACCCATAATTGACGTGCTTTTGTTGTTACTTTTGGACAATAAAAGTATATAAATGAAGGAAATTGTGTTGGTTTACATTTATATATTTGTGATGGTCTAGGATTGTAGTTATTCAATGATATGTTCTCAATATAAATTTTTTCCATTGTTATATTCATATCAGAATTTTCCTAAAAATATTTACTTTAATAATTAAGCAATAAAATTAACTATAAATATTGATTCTTTTATACTCGTTTAAGGCGATGTAATTTGTGTTCCATTGTCTCATTCATATGGTGATGCAAATGAGTTGTATGAGTAATAGTACATGTGCTTACAATTGGAGTAATAAATATAAACTGCTTTGGTACACATAGTTTAATAAATGGCCACAATATACTATTTTTGTCCCAAAAATTTTTCTCACTAATAAGGTTATCCTTTTTTTGTTGAATCAAAATATTGAATATTCTATAAAAAAAAAGACAATTATTAGTAAGTGGTTAACTAACTGAAAGATTATACATCATAAGTTACCTATAAAATAGTCCACCATTTGTTATTTGAAAAAGTTCAGTTGCTGACATTTTCAAAAGTCTACTGAAGCAAAATGTGTTACATCTATGTGATTTATCTATAAATATAAATTAGTCATAAATTTGGATTAAAACATAAATATATTTCGTTTAAATAAATTTAATATTTACCATTATTTGTAGGAAAACAGCTATGGTGGACTTGTTCAACATTATATATAAAAAATTTATTAGCAAATAAGTGTTGTTTGCTCAAAAAATTATATTTAACTGAGTTGTCAAAATAAATCATTTTAGGAACAATATATTCTGTAGGACAGAAAAAAAAAGGTGACCTAGCTTCTCTTCTTTCAAATAATTCTGGATGATTACAGACCTAAAAAAAATGTATCTAATAATAATGCTAATTTTTAATATAAAAACTATAAGTACAAACTTTTCTGAATTGCATCACTAAGTTCATCAAATTTGATGTCACATTAGGTGAACATTGATAAGAACCAGCTGAATGTAATA
Source organism: Diuraphis noxia (assembly GCF_037042655.1). Classification (NCBI taxonomy): domain Eukaryota; kingdom Metazoa; phylum Arthropoda; class Insecta; order Hemiptera; family Aphididae; genus Diuraphis; species Diuraphis noxia. Next base: position 56,658,300 of record NW_028301714.1, on the reverse strand, counting down.
AATCTTCAATACGGATCTTTTTCCTTAAAGCTAAAAATAAACCATTAAGTAAAGTAATAAGTTCTTCACCAATTGGAATTAATAATTTAATTACCGGAATATAACATTTTTTGGCGAGAAGTAAGTGGACAGTACTTCAAGATTTCAATTTTGTCAGACAATTCGTTTTCAACATCTTTTTTTATTCTTCGTAACATGAATGGTTTTAAAATCAAATGCAGCCTAGATAAATGTTCTAAAACAAAATGTTTATCAATAAAAACCAATTATCTACAATTATTTTAACCCTAAAAATTTTTAATTATTTCAGAATTTTTTTATGCAGTTGTAGAACATTGAATATAGTTGTAAATGAAAATTATGATCTTACTTTCATCAATGCCTGTTTTATTTTCTGCATGACTCTCAATATCTTTAGAAAACCATTCAGTAAATTCGTCATGAGAATCAAACATTGTAGGCATAATAAAATGTAACAAGGCCCAAAGTTCAGCCATACTATTCTGTACTGGTGTACCAGTTAACAACAAACGATTACGGCATCTAAATGTTAATAATAGTTTCCAACGGACACTACAACAATAATTATATTTTTAATAATTAATAATTTCTAATTTTAAATTAAAAATAACTTATACCTGTTGGTACTTTTTATAGCTTGAGCTTCATCGAGAACCAAATATTGCCATTTAATACGATTAAAATATTTAAAGTCGCTCACAATCAATTGATAACTTGTTATAACCACATGAAAACTAGCTTCTTGGGTATGTAATCCTTTTTGGTCCCAGAATTGTCTTAAAATTTTTCTTTCCTGCAGAGATAGGATAATAAAAATAATATAAGCAAGGTTAATATAATATGACTTCAGACACAATTAATACAATTAATACTTACTTTATGAAGTAATTTAATTAATTAATATTAAAGCATTATTATATCATATCAGTAAAAAGTACCTGTGGATTTCCCCAATATGGGACAACTTTAAAAGCAGGAACAAATCTTGCTATTTCTTGCTGCCAATTGTGGAGTGTAGATGATGGAGATACAATTAAAAACGGACCCCACACATCTAAAATACCAAAATAATAATATATTCTATGGTTTTCTCTTCTTATAACAGTTAACTCACGATATGTTTCTGCAATATGACATAAAAATGCAATAGATTGTACAGTTTTTCCTAATCCCATTTCATCTGCTAATATTCCATTTATTCCCTATCATTAAAAAATTAATATTTACTATTGTTATCAATCAAATTATTTTTAGTAAATAATAAAAAACAAATTTTACTTGATCATAAAGATTCGCAAGCCAATTCATTCCTTTAAGTTGATAATGTTTCAAACTTCCTTGAAATATTGTTGGTTGTGGTCTTTCTTCATTAGGAGGAGGCAAATTTAATTTAAAATCAGGATCATCAAATTCATTAGATTGTCGTTCATGAGCATCCAGTGCCTTTTGAGTGTTTTGTAATGCTTTATTCTTATATATTTCACTAATTGAACATAAATACATTTAAGCTATTAAAGATAAAAATTTAAAATGTAATGTCTGAAATATTTTTATTTCATTAGAATTATAACTCATATTAAAATAAATTTTTTCTTAATTACACAATCTAATATAAATTATCATTAAGAAAATGTTATACCCACATGTTGCCTCCGTCTTACAACAGCACATTTTCATTCAACAGATCTCGTTTAGCTCCGTTAGTTTTAAAACTAAAAAGAAATTGATCTCATATAAAAACCTTAAAGATAAGAGTATTATTATTTATACAACCTCAAGGACTTTTTATTATATTTTAATTTTAAAGCAAGTTATAAGTAGTTTAAGATGTACTAACAATTTACAATTTCAAAATATTTATAACTTGCTTCAAAATTAAAATATAATAAAAAGCCCACAAGGTTGTCTAAATAATACTCTTACCTTTAAAATTTATGAGGTAAATTCACTTTAGTTTATAAACTAATGGAGCTATACAAGATCTGATAAGCATAAAATGTGCTATGTTACGCACTTGTAAGACAGAGACAACACTATTTAATCAACTATTAAGTAATTATAAGGTTAACCTGTTGTAATTTTCAATATGCATCAATCTAGGTATTTTTTCTTCATCTAATTGGTTCAGAATTCGAAGTTGCTCTTCGGCAGAACTTTGACCAAGCTTTTTTGACATAAAGTGTGCGTACAACTCTGTTTGTGTGATTAAGAAATTTAATTTCCTTTGCTGACGTTTTGCCTAAATTTATTTCATTTAACAAATACAATGCAAAATGATTAAATAATGTATTAGAAATAGATTAGAGACATATATCCAAAAAATATTAATTATATTTACTTCCATTAGCTCTACGTCCATTTTTCTTTGTTCTTCTGCTTCTTTTTCTTGTTTCTTACGAGTCTCACGTTCATTACGATCATATCTTTTCCAATATGTTAACATTTCACGTGTCAATCGTTTTGCACGCCAAACATTTTCTTTCATATTTTTTTGGCTCTGCATATATAATAATTTAATGTTAACACAAAATATTTAAAAGCCCAGCAACACTTCTCATTAAAATTTTCATGTCACCTAACCTAATTGGTAAGGATGGTAAAAACAAATATTATATAATAAATTACTTGAATAGCTTTTTGGCGCAGATGTTTCATACAAGACTGAGCAGTACGACGACATGTTATTAATATTTCTTTATGATTGTTATTTTTCATTCTATGTACCTATAAATATTTAAAAAAAAAATTATTTTTATTTCCTAGAAAAAATAATCTTATTATATTTTACTTTTCCCATTTCTTTTTTTGCCATATGTAACCATAACTTCTTTCTTTTCATAAATATAACTTGTGCTGTTTTTGCTTCCAAGAGGGCTTTTTTTTTTTCAAGTTTTAATGTTTTGGCAGTAGGACTCAATGACCTCGTTTTCCTTTTAGCTAGTTTTTTTTCATTGTCAGAGATCTGTAAATAGAAATTGACATATTGTATTATCAGTTATTAGAAAATTTATGTAATTTATATAATATACCTTGTGTTTATGTTTAACAGTTGTAGGTTTTGCCTTCTGTATAGGTTTTTTTTCAGTTCTAGTTTGATATTTATCAAAATTAGACAATAAACCAGAACCATAATATCGACATCGATTTTTCTGTAAGGAAAATAATTTAATGACTCAAAAACAAGGCTTTGTAAATTGTAACATACTAGTCCAAAAATTCAAATATTAGGATTTGACAAAACCATAACTTATAAATATCAACTAAAGGCTGATATTAATTAATGATTGCAAGACCATTCTTAGATGTGTTAGCCTCAAGGTACATCATTACAACAATCAGTATTTTCTCCATTGTTAAACTTTTGTCTAATATCTCCTGAATCTTTTATATCTTGTAGACTGCTAATTTTTCATTCCATTCAAACATTCTCACAGGTGAAATTTATTTACCTAAACAGCTATCTCTTAAGAATTTCCAATTACCATCAAGCTTTACTCATTCACCTGCCCCTTATTCTACACTTCTACAACAAACTTTTCTGATGATCACACTATAATCTGTCTGATGTCAACCACAACCAATGACCACACATTTTGCTCTAATTTTAGATAATAATGCTATCGAAATGTATAATTAACTAGTAAATTCAGTAATCGTATATTGCATATTCAGCTTGTGTAGTAGTATAAATAAATGATAACAATTAAGACTCATTATAAGTAAATTTAATCTTAAAAAAAAAAATGGAAATTGTTTTTCTGTCAAGTCCTAATATTATATTTAAATTGAAAATTTTGAAATAGTAAAATTAATAATTTTCAATAAAATTACAAATTGACAAAGTAAATTATATCAATTATATCAATTATTTTCATTATATAATTTACATTTTTAGCAGAAAGGAATTGTTTTTGATATTTTTTTTTGTACAAATGTAGCTGTATCATGATATGCAGATCTTCTTCTGTTACCACATCATCAGGATCATCTGAATCATCATTATCCAAAAGAAGATTTTGTAGCCATAAGCGGTCATCACCAACATTTGATAAATTGTAATAACGAGAACGATCAGCAGCAAGTTCTAAGATGAACAAAGTAAAAATTATTTAACTAATACAAATCTATAGTTAATATTATTATGTTCTATAATTGATTTTTGTTCTACAAAATGAAAATATATTAGTTTATTATTTATTTCCTTTGCGATTCAATGGAGAGTAATTCTCCTATCTCCATATTTTCCGAGAATGAAGCATAATGGATTTATCCACTACTAATATTATATTGACATTTAAAAGTTTTTAAATGAAGAACAAACAGAGAAATTACCTTCTGATGTTTCAAGATCACTAAAATCACCATCTAAATCAGTATCACTTGAATCCTCACTGAAAATATAATAAGTTATTACTAGGTATAAATATAATACATTTAAATTTCATTAATTTATAGTTAAACATTATACCAGCTACACAATAAATTAAATTTATAATTAGCTCTGCCTAAGTTAGTTACAACAATACAATACAATACATACTACATCTATAAAGTACAAAACTTAACTATAAAAATTTATTATGATTAAAAATTACCCAAGAGGTGTTTTGAAAATGTTTTCCACATAGTCTAAATAGGGATCAATATTTATAGCTTGTATAATTTGTTGGTAATGTAGCGGTAAAGCTATTTCGTTGTTATTCATTTCACCATTCATTATTAAAATCTATACTTAACAAATCATTTAAATTTGTTCATTAAAACTACAAACAACCATATTCGACTTTCGGTCAAATTATTAAAAATTTATATTTCAATGAAATCAAAAACCAAAATTTAAATAAAAATCTAATATTATAATATAATTTCAATATGAAGTGTAATATGTAAATATCTTGTAACCAACAAGAACTTGCAAGACTTTTGATTTTGAATGAATGAGAATGATGATTGACTGCAGTACTGCACAGTGCGCAGGCCACAGAAGAAAATTAATCACTAATCACTAATCAGACTTATCAGTTATCAATATATTCCGAAAACATACTCTGTGATAAGTACAAGGTCTATGGAAAAATCCACAGATATATAAAAATACTAGATAGCCGACTTCTATAGTACATCACGGCTTAAGATAGATTCTATCTTAAGCCGTGTAGTACATACGTATAAAATCATAGACCTATCAACTATTTTATCAACTAGTTTATAGGGTCCATGTATAAAATAATCAAGGTTTATAGATTATAATCTATAAACCTTGTAAAATAATGTCTCCAACAAAATGGCCACCAATCGTTATCTAAGAGGTGACTGTTTACAAATTTAACTGATATGATAAGTGATAAGATACTATTTTGGAGGGCTATATAATATTTTAAATTTTGTTGGGACTTAAGAAAATTTTTTTTCCTAATTATATTTATCTGGAACTATTTGGTTGGAGCTAAAATTTGGAACCTTTTATTATTTGTAAAAATAATTTTATATTTTAATATTATATTTTTTTAGGTATTACATTTGCATGTAATTACATAGAACAATAAAAATTGTCAACAAAATGTTGATAAACAGAATTATACCTATATCATGACCATAGAATAATAAGATATCTTATTTTGTTATCTTATTATGTCTATGATCATGACCTATATTATGGCTAGGCTATATTACGTAATATATAATAAAAACCAAAACCACGGTTAACATCATGATTTAAGATAATACTATACTATAATACTTGTATATCTTAAATCATGGTTAACATATTATAGACCTTATACTCTATAATGGTATAAGGTCTATGGGTTAACATCATAATATTAAAAATCATAATATAAGATGTGGCCCCATCTAGCTTATTTACTATTGGACTGTTTTCAATGATCGTTTGTCCACGGTGCAACGAAATATATTTCATATTCTGTGGTGCAACCGTGCATAAGATAAAGATTGTCTATCTAAACATCTAAAGGCTAAAGCCGTGTCCGCGGGTGTCCATGGCACGGGTATTGGGTATCTCCTTCTAACAATGTTGACATTATTCGATATAATTGACGTAGATACAATATAATATAGGTCAATAAGAAAGGTCTTATGAGGAAAGAGGACGAAGAGGTGGGCCCGCCGTTCACATATTTTTAATATTAAAAAATAAATATGTTTTGTCGTAATGTCATATTATAACACGTAAGCTTGGATCATATACGTACATTATGATCTAAGCATGTAAGTATGTAAGATATAAATAATAAAATTAAAGCTATAACAGATTGATAAGAACACTTGATGGCTGATGCATTAAGCAATATTATACTAATATTCTATGATTATACTTATGTGCGTATCACGATTTAAGATATATCTTAAATCGTGGTGCGTGTACATATTTCCCAAGATTCTCTATTGGGGTCTGGTACTCTGGTAGTTGAGTCTTTACCATAGACATAAGTCTATGGTCTTTACTCTTTAGGCGCGTATTTTGTGGGCGCGCACTGAATATGTTGACACGTGTTGCGGGTTATCACTTATCAGCTAGGTATAACTGTATCAGTAATCGAAATATTTTCTTGTCGACTCAAAGGCTTATGTCTGATTATTAAAAATTTAAAAATTTAAAACTATGTAGTGTGTGCCAACAGTCAGCTAGGTAGTAGGTACAGCAGTTCAGTCTACACTTAACAATCAAAAGAACAAAGTTTACCATAGACTAAAGTATGACCATTGTAATTAATTTTTTCAATTATTTATTATATTATAGATAATTTGTGAGTTTAAAGATTAATAAAATAAATAATAATACTATTAATAGACAATTAAAAAAATCAAAACTTTCAAATTGATAAACGGTACTAAAAAATGATTTATATTATAATACTTTATTCTAATACAGAGTAGTGGACATTTGTTATTACATTCGTATTCTATTTATATTTAAACATTAATTCTTATTCTTAATTTATTAATTTATATAAAGGTTAAACATTTATAAATATGTATTTGGTTTTCATTTTTTAGATGACAAATTACTCAATAAAAAACATGAGCTGGAGTTGTTTAAATACAAAAGAAGATTTACTGAATTTATTTACTGGACACGTTGATCATGATGTTATTGAAATGGTGATAGAAAGCAGAAATAATGATTGTAAGCTATAAATTTCAAGTAATTATAATTTGCTTAAATCATGTCTAAATACTTATATTGTATAATAATGTAACTTTCACAGTTTCATCATCTTAATTTAATAGTGTATCAAATTGGTTTTTAATTCAATATTTATGTACTATACTTTACCTTTATTTACATTTAAGTTTCAACATTATACCTGTTATACAAATTGCATAAATATCTAAAAATAGATGAAATCTAGACTTTTCAGCGACAGAAAAATCCCAGTGTATTTTTCTGTATCCATTATTTTATTTTTATAATCTATGGTCTTGGCCTTCGGGTTAAAACTGTAGAAAGGTTCTTGTTGTCTACACTATAAAGCTTTCAAATTTGAACTTAGCCTATAAGGGGTTATTATAGAATATAAATATTATAATTTATAATATTTATTTAATCAATTTTTTTTAATATTAAAATACTACCAATCATGGGCGCAACTAGGGTAAAATTTATGGGAGTGCTAAAATCTAAAGCACAATATGAGAACCCCCCCCCCCCTTGTTTTAAAATCAGAAGTGTTACTGTCACCGATAATGTAAAAAATCGGTACAGAAAATTTGGGAGTGCTAATTTTGATTTTGGGAGTGCTAAGCACTCCCAAGACCCCCCTAGTTGCGCCCATGCTACCAATTACCTATGTATTAAAAAATTAACTTTTTTTAATTAACCATACTATTATTATTACTTTTTAATTCAATAATTTAAAATGGTAGACCAATTTAGTTTATCCTGAAATTGAATTTCATCAGTTTTTATCTTATTATTGTTTCTAATTCATTGCCAACAATATGGCATAATTTTGTTTTATAATGACCGAGTAAAGGACTGAAAGCCCATTTATCATAGATATTGTTCTCAATAATTATTTATAAGATATCATGTTAAAATAAAATAATCTTTTGATTTTGTTTCCTAAATTTTGAATAGTGTTATTGGCATATCGTGATCTTATTGAAATAACGAAGATTCCTGATCCTGAACCAAATCTACATTTACTATCTAATGACGAGAAAAATCAATCAGCCGCAGCTTCTACTTCCAATATTCCAAAAATTAATTGGGAACGTTTATCCAAAACTGAAACACCTATTAATAAAATACTATATTTAGTATCAAAACGCTTCAAAGTTTTAGTATTAATGAGAGGATGTCAAGGGAGTGGAAAATCATATCTGGCAACTAATATTTTGAATTTGTGCTATAAGAATGTTAATATTAATGACTTTATTTTTAGCGCAGATGAATATTTTATTAACAAAAAAAATGGAAAATATTATTTTAATTATAATAAATTAGTGGAAGCCCACAATTGGGTTTTTCAAAAATTCCTAACAGCCATTGAATTAGAAGTTACTCCAGTTATTATTGACAATACAAATTGTGAAGCTTGGGAAATGGAAAAATATGCTAAAACTGCTGTGAATAATGGATATTGGATTGAAATTGTTGAACCTAATACAGAATGGGCATGGGATAGTATGGAGTTGTTCAAGAAAAATGTACATTCAGTACAATATGATACTATAATTTCTTTCCTTCGTCGATATGATCGTAATATCACTGTTGATAGTCTGTTAGCTAAATATAAATTAAAATACAATAAGAAAACCCAACCACCAATACAATCAAACAGTGCTAAAACTTTCCAGCTTTGTGACAATCTGATAAATCAAATAGATGTAGCTTATGAAACCCAAATAGAGAATATTGACAATTTCAAAGATTTGTGTGTGTCACAAAAACAAAAAAAAGTAAAAAGTAAAAAAAAAAAATCTACTCCTGTTAACAATAATGATGAAGATGACTCTTTGATTCCTACAATTAATAAAACACAAGAAAAATATGAAGAAGAAGAAGATATTTTTGAAGGCAATGATTATGAAAGCCTGTCCCAAGACATTCCTGATATGAATGAAGAATCTCATTTATCGGTAGTATATCCTTCAAATTATGTCAATAAAGCTGTTAACACATCTGAAAATGATTTTTTATTTATGGATGTCCTAAATGAAATACCTGAAGAAGAGTACAGTAGCTATGTTGTTTTTGGAAGAAACAGAAATATTAACGAAGGAAATCTAAGTATTTTGAATTTACCTTGTGGAAAATTAGATAAAGGAACAATAACTAACGATCTTAAAGAAATGATACCTAAACTAAGCTTAAATAAACTTTGTCAACGATTCCCAGAAAATATCTCTTCATTAATTATTGAATTATTTGATAAATGCGAAGGAAATATTGACTGGATTGTAGATATGTTGGTAGAGTCCGGACATAATATATCGAAGCAACAACTGTGTAGTTTTATAGAGTACGAAGAAAATTATTGTATTAAAAATGTTCAACGTCAAGACTCCATTGAACTTTTGAAACGAAATAATGAACTAGATAATAATTTATTTAATTCTCCATCAAATTCACTGTCAAAAGCAGTTAATACAATCGCTGAAGTAACTGATTGTAAAAAGAAAAAACTTGGAAAAAAAGTAGAGAGAACATTTAATTTAAATGATGATTTAAGGAAAAATATTGAAAATAAATTTACATTTGGTGATTCGTTGTATTCTGACCATGTTTTAAAAATAAAAAAATTTAAAGAAAATCAAAATGCAATAGATAATACTGATTTAATTTCTCAAAGTTCTGAAAGTGTTGAAGAAGATCCTATGTTTGAAAAAGATGATGCAGGAAACTTTGTTCAATTAGTTATGGATAGAAGTGTTCTTGCTCAATTATGTGATTATTTCGGCGATTTTTCTCCTAATTTTAGTGAGTATGGTGTATTTTCCATAAAAAATTGTTAATTTTATTAAATACCTAATTTTGGTCCTAGATCAAAATACATTACTAATGCCAGTGAAATTACCTGAAAAATTGGCTGAAGAACTTTATTATTATTTGATTGCAAATACACCTTTAGATGTTTGTAATCAAGATGCCATTTTACAAGGTAATCATTGTTTATTTTAAATATTTTTATGGTTTAAATTTTTTTTTACATTTACATAGGTAGTTAATTATATTAAAATGTATTAATTATATTCTATACTCCATGCCTCGAGAGAAGTAATCTGCGCCCCGATCAAAACATGTTCGATCAATGCATCCCCCTAATACTGAATGGCATAAAGTGAGGGAAACACCAATCAATAGACCAGAGATGGCGAACCTTTTGATAACTGCGTATCAAATCAAAATGTTTGGTTTTATTTTATTTGCCTTACGTGTCAGAAGCTTTTCAGGCCTTTTTTTTGCTTAAAAAATAATTGAATTAAACATAGAAACATGATTTTATTTGTTGTTAGGTATATATATACTTTGTTATATTTAAACTTAATAGCATTTACTATTTACTATTATATATTAATATAGACACATAACTTTTTTAATTACAAAAATTAGCTTTTAATGAGAAATCTGTTGCTGCATTTTTCCAGCTGCTTGGAATTTAATTTAGAGATTTTAATTTAATACATGCTATACTGATATCTGTGATTTTTTACGATATATTACAATAAGAAGTTAAAATTAATTTCAAATTATCAGACATTTTTTTGGAATTGAAACAAAAATTATGAATTATATTTAAATTGGCGTGTCAGTGAAATAATGCGTGAATGTCACAGAGTGATAAGCTTAACATAGGTTCGCTATCCCTGCAATAGACGCTTCTGTCAGTTTGTATAATATCTGGAACAGGTTATTTCTATTGTAGTACTGAGTATAGGAATAACTAATAACCTTTTTAATTTTATGAAGAAGTCTTTATTTGTATACATAGTGCCAGTCAGTGGCGTACTTGGATTTGATTTTTTTTTTTTTGGGAATAGGTGGTTAATTTTGTAATTTATTCATATTGGATGACCTGACACCTCTATATAACAAAACATATAATACATTTTAATAGACTGCTAATTTTTAATTCTGAGTTATTTAAAAAAAAAAATCAGTTTACTGTTCATAGGGATATTAAATGCTGGCATTAGTGTAACAGTTCAAGTAAACTTGGTGGAAATTAGGGATTTGCTTACTTGTATTCTAATACATGGTCCTTTAATAAATGTAGTTTTGCCTTTATACATGGTGATAAATGATAATAGTATATTAAAATATTAATGTTCTTGTTTGGATAATTAATTACTTGATAGTCGTTGATTTAATTTAGTTTTAATGTTCGACATTGGCACATGAATAAAATAAAATACATTGTGAGACTGAATAACAACTCAACTTTAACTACATTAACCATTATGGTTTTTAATTATTCTTAGTAGTATGTATACTATCTAGGTAATAGGTATATCAATTTGAATTAGCTGAAAAATTATAAATAATAATGGACTTAATTTAAAACACAACAAATAACTGATGCTGAGCACCCCCAGTCCCACCACTAGTTGCGGCACTGTATACAACATATAATTTGTGAAATTATGAATTATATATGCCATATTATTGGGGATAGAATGCCTTCAAATTTCTCCTGGCCTTCCATAACATGTTTTTTCTAAAATTGTGTTGTCTGTAAAATGTTCATCTATTTTAATTGTAATTAATAATATTTTTATAGTGCATTCATATTATTGTGTTAATTTATTAAAATTTAAAAACATTTACCTATATATTGATTATATTATAGTGAATAATATTAGAGTAAAGATCTCTTGTGTTGATATATTAATAAATAATATTAGTGCCTATTGCTCTTTTGTCTTTTACTTTTACTAAATCTAGCTTATCATTATTTTGATAATTATTAAAATATTTGTATTGTTTATAAACATTAAAAATTTGGTTATTCTTCATATGCTATATTTTTAAAAAAAAATTTCATTAGTAACACATTTGTTATGTAAACACAAGAATATAATTGAATAAAATAACTAGAGTTGTTAATGATACCATCATATTAATATTATTAAATAATAGATTAATTAATAAGTTTCATAAATTCTGTTTCCTTTTAGACATAATACATTTGATTAAACTATTGTTAGTTGTAATACAAATGTACTATACTGAATATTATACCATTTACGATCAATTTTCTTATTACTTAATATTTTAGTAAGAATGAATTGTTAAATAATAGTAATAAAATATTAGAATCATTTGTAAATCATCATTGATATTGCATATTTGCATATATTTTATATAATAGCCAGTATTCAAATATTTATTTTTGATGTATTAGCAAAGAGAACATTGTTTTTATTATTAAGTTAGTATTACTAGTATTTTTTAAATTGTGATATTTTTAGATGAAACTTTGGCTAGAAAACTACAAGAAGAATCTACAGAAGAATGTTCTTCCAGTAGTTCAAATCCCTATATAGTAAGATATAATAATAAAAAAAAGACATTAATTTTGCCACAATTAATAAGATATTTTAATTTGTATTTACAGGGAGAATTTACATTTTCTGCAGTTTTAACAAAAAAATTGTTGTTGGAAAAATTTAAACATATTAATTCCACACATGTTCTAAATGTTTTGCGTGCTAAAAATTATAAATATCATGTAAATAAGTAAATTATTTAATACATATGTTATGAATTTAAATCTTAAAATTAAAATTTTCCCTAGGAAGCAAATGAATTTCTAAGTGAGGCATCTGGAATTAAACATTCGTTAAACCAAGACACTCCAACTATTCAAGTAATAAGCATTCATTACTCAATAACTAATTATGTTTTAATATGTTAATATAGTCACATATGTTAAAATATTTTATATTTTTCCTGTTAAATATAATGTAGAAATGTTGTAGGAAAATGAAGGAAGTTGTGTAAATAGGGTAGGGCATAATGCATCCAATAATGATCAAGATTATATAAGAGAAGCTCAAGAACTTTCAATCAAAAGACAACAGCTTTTGCAAAAAGCTAACCAGTCTTTAAGTGCAAAACAACATCCTTCAGTCACTGCGCATTATTTAGAGAGAGTAATTACACATCTTAAACTTAATCTTTGGAAAGTTATAAATGGCCTGATTTAATTATGTTTACTGTATAGGCCGACATTGTTAAGCAAAACGAAAAACATGCTAAAACCAAAGCTCTTGTAGATATGGTTAAACAAAATGAAAATGCCACTTCCTTAGATTTACACAATTTAACAGTAATGCTAGTTCAATGTATTTTTTATAAATAAAATGTATTAAATGTTATATTTTGTAAGGTTTCAGATGCTATTTTAGCACTAGATATTTATTTGGATAATCATATATCAAATTTGAAAAAATATTATGGAGGAAATAGAGGTAGACAACTTACTATTATTACAGGCCGTGGAAAACATAGTCCTAAGGGTATTGCTCGGATTAAACCCGTTGTTGTAAGAAGACTTCTTGATAGACGTTTAATGTAAGATGGTATTTTTAAATATTATTTAATCATAGAATTCAATACAATTTTGTTAAAATTTTCTTTCAGGTACTTGGAACCTGAAGTACCAGGGACAGTTATGGTTATTATCAAAAAGAATTCTTTGCTCAGTTCAGAATTTTAGAAGTATGTTTAGATCAGTATATTTATTAATGTTAAATTAGATACTGCTTACATGTATTTAAATACATAATTATAGTTTTTTTCATTGACCTTTTTTAACTTTAATCGTTGATTACTCTAGTTAAGTGAATAGTTTCATTTGATATCCTAATAGACAATAGTTGTAAATTATGCCCACAACATGGATGTTATCTGTTTATTGTTTTTTTATTTTTATACCTAAGTATTTTTGTTACAAATTATATTTGCTATTGATATATCTTATTTAACATTTATTATCTTAAAATATATTAATTTATAACAATGATTTTATTTTTAGTTGTACAATTTATTTATTTTTCACAACTATTCAGTGGCAGATTTATATTTCATTTGGAGCGGCAAAGTATAAAAATAAGTTACTACCACAGCCCACCATCCATTACCCACATAATTATATTGTAAATTTAACTATCATAAAGTTATCCTAATTAAATACAGGGGCAAATCGCCTCATAAAAATATGTGTTCGGCACCACTGCAACTATTTACTGAAGAGGACGTTGTATGTTCCTCTGTCTTACGAAAGTGTAACATAGCAAATTTAAATTTAGCATTGTTATTTTTAGTATTTGAGTGAATTTATTAATAATTAAACTTAAAGATAATAACTATAAAAGTAATACAATTTTTGTAATATGTTGAAAATATTTTTTTTGTTATTACTTATTTGTATGGGATCAACGAAGATTTATAAATTTCAATATTTTGTAGGGATCATATAAAATTTTGGAAATTTTTTTTACTGAAAACAACACTTACATAAATAACTAAGCCAATATTTTATCAAAAATAATTATATAGTAAATAAAAAAAATAGCAATGAAAAAGAAAATTTTGATTACTAATATTATGAAAAATAATAAAAACTACACACTTTAAAAAAATATATGTATGCCATGATATTTGCATAACACTAGCACATTAACGTCTCAAGGAGAGAAATTCAGCTTGTGTGAACAGACATTAAATCCTGATCTCCATATCTTGGATTCATACTTCAAATGTGTAGGCTAAAACATAATCCCAGCCACACAGAGATATCCACGTTCCATCTCAATAATAAGCAAGAAAGCTAATTACGTTTTATTTTTTGACACTTGTTACACCGCATTAGACAACAGTACAGAACACATGTCGCATATATTGGTATATTATCTAAACTAAATTAAAAATATTTTTGGATGTATTATACATACATTTATGATAAGTTATGTGTTTGCTGACGGTAAGAAAAAAGGTAAAAAATGTCTGGTGAAAAAAGTCAGTTTTATAAAGACAATAGCTAATTATTATGTAACAATATAATAGCCAATTAACACAAAAGATATATTTAAAGAAATAATAAATAATACAATTATATTATAAATAAAAATATGTCACTGAATTGTAGTCAATAATATTATTATTGAAAAATAATATATTTCATACATATATCATTAACTCGAATAACTTGTCAGGAATATTTTTACAAAATAAAAAAAAAACATCATGTATTTATAAAAAAAAAACCATTGTATAAATTATTATCGTTGTAACAATATTTTGGGCTATAGCTTTTAAAAAATCTTGTGGACAGTAAAATGTTCCAAGTTTTATAAACTTTATTAGTTTTTTTCCACCGGGACTTTTTTGCCCCGAGACTTTTTTTTCTGTTCCCCGTGTTTGGTGTGGGCGTGTGGCCCATTATAATAGGCACCTATACTATTTGGGCCAGTCCCGTTTCCGCCAAAAAACCGGTACCCTGATTTATGCATAGCTTTTTCCGCCAAAACAAAAAAGGTATGATTCCTGTTGACTCTAAAATTTATTTTTGTGAAAAGATGTTTCCGCCAATTATTTGGGAACAATGAAGAACCATGTTTAAAATGTTTAAATGTCGCAATATATTCTATCGGGCGTAGCCTGTTTCGCCTAAAAATGACCGTCCCTGTTTCGCCCAAATTTTTTTTTATACGATTGCCGTTTCGCTCAGAGTAGTTTAGACCAATTTAAAATTAAGTTGGCAATGGTTCAGTCAAATATTATATTTTAGGGAACGTTATAAAACCTATAGTAATTAAATTACGGTAATTGAGTTAAGAAAATAAATCCAAAAGAAATATCTTTTATAAATGATAATATATAAAATCGATAGCAGATAAGAAATCCAGTCGTTACTCGTTAATTCGTTATCGAATTTAAATCTATAAAGCGCAGTAAGCACACCGAAAAAATTATGCCTACGAATTTATGAATGCGCTACATCATCACCGTAGCTGATCTTATCTAATATAAAAGGTACATAACCCATACAACAAATTACATACTTAAAACTTGTAAAAGTAATGAACAAAAGAGATTATCAGATTTGATCGTATTGCGTATATTAGGTATGTCACGTCGACGTGTAAACATATCAGTAGGTATATCACGAATTTTATTAAAATTTCTGGATAACACTAAATGATACTCAAATATTATAATCATTGCAAACTAAATATTAAATTGGTCTAAACTACTCTGGGCGAAACGGAAATAATATAAAAATAAATTATTTATTTAATTAGTAATAAACTAATAACTAATACGCTTAAAGTCTAAAGAGTTATAGACTATAATAGTATACTAAGTTTAAAATTATTTTATTATTAAATAATACAATATTTAATTAAATATCAATGCTTTATTGTCCACACAATAATGAATTGTACACCTAAATGCCGAGTAATTATGGCCTAATACCCATATCTTAAAATATTATTATTTTCTATATTACAATAGTTTTATGAAATGTCGATTATATTTTATGTCATATATTACGTATTTTCTTTCTTGGAATCAATCAGTAAAACTCGTCATAATTATAATTGAATTATATTATTGTATTATTATCGATAGTTATAATTATTCGACATTTATTGTCATTATTGAATACCACAATCATCAGTAATAAGAATCCGAACTTGAAGAATAAATCTCGCTAAGTTATAATAGTTATTGATGTTAACGATGTAGTAAGCTAGATACCGTCGTGTGTATGAATATACAATTCGATTTCAACATAATATACTTATTTCTTTATTCGCGATCCAAAATAAAATAATACTTATACACGTCAAATACCCACTTACAGAGAATTTAAAGCTTGATGGTCAAAATGAAAACGTCGACTGCGTCTTATGATGTGAGATATTTTTGCTATGACGAGAGAACTCATACAGTCATACATCGTATAATACAGCCGATTCTCGATAATCCAATAAAAAAAACTAAATAATCTAAATAATAAATCAACCTAATAATTAATTAATTGTAGATATGTATGTTGTTTTGCGCATTAATCGTACACACTTTAGTGTCGACTGCCAGAACCACCTATACGACAAAGATCCTCGTATTCGAATCAGAGGAATCTACAACAGATTGGCAAAGGTGAGTAGAAATTCATTACTCCTACACATACCTAATATACACAGGGTGATTCTTTTATCAAACAACACTCATTAATCCAAAAGCTATTGACTTTTTTCGAATTTTTTTTATTCAAAATTTCAGATCTATCTTGTTCTAGAACTATATATTTTTTTAATATTTTCACCCTTATATTTATCAGGTATCAACTTTTGGTTTTCAAATGACAACCTATACTTAAAATTTCATAAACTAAAAAGGCTGATTTTTAATGAATTTTCACGTTTAAATTTTCATTTTCTGTTAGTCCGTTTACAAGATATAGCCACCCAAAGTTGGCTGGTTTTGAGTGGTGTTTGTGTGTTATAGTTGTATGCTAGGTGGTATCAACACATACACAACATAATATGAGTTTTGTCTGATAAAAGAATCACCCTGTATACGTCCGTGAACTTGGCGGCACTCAAGTAACAGATTTCAATTAAACCTATCCAACAATTTTGTTAGACATTGTTGGATAGTTTTTAAAATTTTTTGGACTGTAAAAAAAAAGTCATGTTCAATTTTCCAAAACCATCGCCAAATTTTCATCAACGGCCAACGCACTAAATCAAACACAATAAAACCCATCCTACACTGTTGTTGACGGTTTGTTGGACGTTGTTGGAAAGATCCCACGATTTGTTGGATCTCCATTTATTATATTCGAATTTTTGTAATAACTTTGAAAAGTTTCGAATTCTGTTACAAATATGATGTCATAAATAAAATACGAGTATTTAAATTATATATATATATATATATTATAAAGTGTTAAAATTATACACCTGAAAGGGCTGAAAGCTACAGCAAGATATCTCCAAATAAGACTTTTATTCAGTAGACATTTATAATGGCATAAAAAAATTAAAAAAAAATTAATTTTTGTAAAAATATGTTAGGAGACTTGTATTAGGCTTTTCTGCCTAACAAATAAATTGTTATCAAAATAAATTTTCAAAAAACAAATAATGATCCACATGACCGAAAATTGCAAATATCTATGAATAGTTCAACTTAAGTCAAAATGTTTGAAAATTGCATGGTGGATAGAATATACTTATATAAACATTCAAAAAACAAAATCGATTTTGTCGAAAACTGATTGTGCATAAAATATTTGCATATTATAGGACAAACGAAATAACAACAACTACTAACGCGAATGGGGTGTACGATACGACAACGATTTCAAGTACGCCGTCTGGCACGGATTTGAACTACACTATGGTAGCTGACGATGCCGACGGTAAAACCACGGAGAACGTTATCGTCAATTCGCCAAAATCGACTAACAAGGAATACAGTAGTTCCACTGAGCCGACTTCGACGAACGACTACAATCAGACAAAACTTGGGGAATCGTCTACGAGGTATATAATATCGATCACAAATAATAATACAATTTATTGTAACTTATTATTTTTTTATTAATTTATAAATAGGTAACAAAATATTAAATTTTTCTCAAATTTATAATTATTGCAATCCACAACTTTTTGCATGCGAGGCTAGGAAAGTTAATTCATATTTTTGACTCATTAAGTTAATTCAATAATATGGAAAGATTTAAGTTTATATTCACGATGATGTTATTTTATTTTTCACTCGATGAATCTAACCCAATGGTTACGATTTAATCTAATTTTAAATTTGAATACAATTTCTCCAACACTTCTGTATTAAATCTGTAAATTTTATTAGTAACTTATAAACATTTTGAATTTATCAACATTTATTATTACGTATCATAAAATTATGCTCATTTCAATACAAAAATTAAAATTGTTTGGCAGGTTAAATACATAATTCCAACATCTCAATAGTTCTTAAATAAATGTACAACATCTTTATGAATATCGAGGATAGTCAAATTTGGGAAACAGAATTATTTTTATTTTTTTATTAATGATACCCTCGGAAACATGGGCCATTGGGTTTATAGTGAGACATACTCGTATATGTATATAAAAAGAAAAAAATTACATGAATTGTATCTATATCTAAATTATATTAAATTTTGGTTAGCAGATTGGCGGCTGTGATGAAATGTGTGATGTTGGTAATGGATTGAGGATGAAACAGAAGTATTATTATAATTTATAATGATGTATTATAAAATGTGTTTTATAGTCTTTTTTGCATTAATGAAGTAAACATTTTTCGTGACCCTATATATTATATATAACACAATATATTAGAGGATGATGTAAATATATTAGAGGGAGGGACCTATCATCTACCCTATGACACGATTCACTTGTCCTATTTTGTAGCTACGGTTTGAAAAATCTGCGTCAAGTTTCACATCACATTTTAAATGCATGTTTTCAGTGCTACAACAAGTTAAAAATTTCATGTATCTTTGGTCATTTGTTTTAAAGTTATATCAAAAACCAAAATCGATTTTGTCGAAAACTGATTGTGCGTAAAATTTCCCGTTTTTCCCTTAATTTTTATTTTGTTAAATATAATTTAAATAAAATTAGTAGGGGACTTACGACTAAAAATGAAAAATAGTTGCTGCGCGAGTTATGCCAATACAAGCAATAATATTTGCTTATTATAGGACAAACGAAATAACAACAACTACTAACGCGAATGGGGTGTACGATACGACAACGATTTCGGGTACGCCGTCTGGCACGGATTTGAACTACACTATGGTAGCTGACGATGCCGACGGTAAAACCACGGAGAACGTTATCGTCAATTCGCCAAAATCGACTAACAAGGAATACAGTAGTTCCACTGAGCCGACTTCGACGAACGACTACAATCAGACAAAACTTGGGGAATCGTCTACGAGGTATATAATATCGATCACAAATAATAATACAATTTATTGTAACTTATTATTTTTTTATTAATTTATAAATAGGTAACAAAATATTAAATTTTTCTCAAATTTATAATTATTGCAATCCACAACTTTTTGCATGCGAGGCTAGGAAAGTTAATTCATATTTTTGACTCATTAAGTTAATTCAATAATATGGAAAGATTTAAGTTTATATTCACGATGATGTTATTTTATTTTTCACTCGATGAATCTAACCCAATGGTTACGATTTAATCTAATTTTAAATTTGAATACAATTTCTCCAACACTTCTGTATTAAATCTGTAAATTTTATTAGTAACTTATAAACATTTTGAATTTATCAACATTTATTATTACGTATCATAAAATTATGCTCATTTCAATACAAAAATTAAAATTGTTTGGCAGGTTAAATACATAATTCCAACATCTCAATAGTTCTTAAATAAATGTACAACATCTTTATGAATATCGAGGATAGTCAAATTTGGGAAACAGAATTATTTTTATTTTTTTATTAATGATACCCTCGGAAACATGGGCCATTGGGTTTATAGTGAGACATACTCGTATATGTATATAAAAAGAAAAAAATTACATGAATTGTATCTATATCTAAATTATATTAAATTTTGGTTAGCAGATTGGCGGCTGTGATGAAATGTGTGATGTTGGTAATGGATTGAGGATGAAACAGAAGTATTATTATAATTTATAATGATGTATTATAAAATGTGTTCTATAGTCTTTTTTGCATTAATGAAGTAAACATTTTTTTTGACCCTATATATTATATATAACACAATATATTAGAGGATGATGTAAATATATTAGAGGGAGGGACCTTCTTACATTTGAATTTTGTCTTTTATTTTTTTTTTCAGTGAATTTTTGTAAAGACATATAATATATTGTTATGTTAATGGATTTAAGTATATAACACGTGATCAATGATCATATTTGTATATTAGGACACAATCACCAAGTACAACTCCCATTACGATTCAGAAAAACGGACCGACAACAACTCCGAAACACTCTACAGAGAACGTGACTGACAATTCGCCAAATCAGACAACACCGAAAAATGGTTACAATCTGTCACATAAAAATTACAGTTTCACCGAGCGGATTCTGACAAAACCTAAGATATTCGATATTACGGTTGTTACTATGAGAAATAAACAGAAAAAGTTTCCATTTCTGGACCCCATTTCGTCTATTTTGGCTAATAGGGAACTACCTACAAGGTATATAATTGACAATCTATAAAAATATTATTATAATTTATTAGTGATTGGCTAATTAATTATTAAAAACCATAACCTCCAGCAAGGTAGAGTAATAAGTTGACTATTTTTAACTATTTAAATTAAGTTTATAGTAGAGAAAGTCTCTTAATTCTATACCGTAGCGTAAGCTAGGGGTACCTTAATGTAATAATAATAAAAAAATAAAAGTTCTATACCTATTGAGTTCCTTTAATGGCTTTAATTAATTTTAACTTGTTGATGGTCTCATCGCTTGCTCTTACCTTTAGGTTTGCATTTAAAATAAATTACATTTTTACTTTAGAAATTGAAATAGAATTTGAGTGTATAACAAGAACGATTATATTGATTTTGCATTGTATATCTTATTTACTTTGTACCTGAAAATAGAATTTTGACGAATTTATATAATTATTTTTAAATATTCTTTGTTATGTTAATAATATAATAAATACATTGTTTTCGACAAAAATTAAATCAATCTATACATATTATATACTTTTTCCTATCGAATCTGGACCTATCCCAAAATTTAGTAACCTTTTAGTAACTAATTGTAACCGACATCAAACAATTTGTCACCTTACAGTTTCTGAAAACCTTACATATAGATATAATTATTTTTTTTTTGTATGAAATCAACATGACGTTATTTAGCGATTTCAAGAGTATCATACTTTCAAAGCACTGAAATTTTTAGGAATTTTGGTATAGAGAACTATTATAAAATCCATTTTAAAGGAATTATAATTTATCCATTATAGAAAATTAAAAATATTTAAATTTGTATTTTCGTCGTGTATCAAAGATATTTATTTTTTCATCAAACATCTTAAAATATTATGTTTGAAAAAAAATATAAATGGAATATTATCGAAACGTTGTGTACCTATTAAATATCTAATGTTAATAAAATATTGTTTCCCTAAAATACAAATTGAGGTTTTTCGGAAACTGCAGTTAGATTATAAATTGTTTGATGCCGGTTACAATTAGTTACTAAAAGGTTACTAAATTTAAAAAAAATGTTACATCAAAAACCAAAATCGAAAAATGAGAATGCGTAAAATTTCCCGTTTTTCCCTTAATTTTTAGTTTGTTTTTCTCGATTATTTAGAAAAATATTAAGAATTTTTACTTTTGACCCCCCAAAGTACCAACTAGATTCTCTTTCTGATCGAACGAGGTACTGAAGTAAAAAATCGAAGCATTTTTACTGCCCCAAAACGTGATTACAGACACAAAAAAAAACAAAAAACAAAACACACATCATGGTAAAATCAATGCATTCATCGCTCCGCTCAGAATCTAAAATATACACTTACTAATTGTTTAACTAAAACTAATTGAAAATATAATTAAATTATTGGCTTTTTCTCTCAGTTTGCGGGCCGGTTAAAATGCATTCGCCATTTGGTGACCCCTGCTGTATACCGTTGTAAACATATTATTTAAAGAAATATAACATATTTTTATTATTATTAAAACATTTAAAACGCTTTTAGTTTAAAACTATTACAGCTCAAAGATTAAGATAGATTAAGTCTAATTTTTAACAATAAATTGGCAATTGCATCATACGGCCGTTAGGCTGAAATGCTGTATTGTGTAGTTACTAGTTGTGTCTACACTATTACAAGCTGAAGGAGATAATTAATTTTAATAATCTTGTAAACGTTTATGTTATAGGTATTATAAGCCTGCGGAATGGATTAGACCTACCAATAAAAATTACACATGTGTCTATGGCAAAAAAATATCAAATCTGTGAGTTTTATTATTAAGTGCCTACCTATATTTGTAACAGAATGTTTTGGCAGAATTTCGAATGGGCACCCATAGGTTTCTGCCATGCCCGGGTGGGGGGGGGGGGGGGCGGTCTCACTTTCCAGACAAGCGTGAACTATCCGGTTAAAGCGATGCCGCCCATGGCCGGGATTCAAATTGGCGACGGTGCGCGTCACAACCGACGCCTTAATCCACCCGGCCGCTACACCCCCTATCTGTAACATTATAATGTATAGCTCTGTAATGCGCACAATATAATATCAATATAAAATACACAAAGGGACGTTTGCAGACTAAAGCCCAGATTCACAGCTACATCATATGTTGTGTCTCGTCGATCAAATCGCATTCTAATTGGACGTTACGTTTTGGTATCACGTATTTACGTTGCAACCTGTCATTGCATTCAAATTTAACACATCCATTATAGTTACCTACTCACCATATATCTGCTATATAGCAGAACGATACCCACTTTTCCCGCTTTTTTAAATAGAATTTTTAGAATTTTAATCGATTGATAGTAGATATAAAAAAGGAATTTTTTTCGACCAGGTTTAACATATTTGTGATGAATCAATGTCTATTGATTTTGATTAGTTAAGGTTCAAATAATTCTCAATTTCTTGTCACCGGTCATGTTCACGATTATTATTATTTATGAACTATAGTGAATAGTACACACATGCAGTTTCCTTTTCTGTTTTTATATTAACTATTATCTATATTTACGAGTATGCGTTATATTATTCTGATATTGTATAATATTAATTTATATTATATTTATATCGTATAGTCGCAAGAACAATGAAGAGAATACCACGACGACCAAAACGTTGGGCCCATTTGATGATTCCAATCAATGGGAACAACAACGACACATGATGGAAACGACGACGATAAATTATAATGAACAATTAGAAAAATCAAAAAAACAAGTACAACAGAAAATATTGGAAATGGAATCCAAAAGATTCGACACTATTTTGGATTTATTCAATAATCGCAGATAGGAACTAGTCTAAGTAGTATATACGTTACACATAATAGATACAGCGATAGTTTTATCCATTGTCATATAGTAATGTATTTTGGTAGGCACAGCCGCACAGGATTGTTGTATTATTTTTAAATAAAGACAAAAATACATTAAAAATATAGAATATTATAAAAACTCAGTGGACGTATAATCCTGTACGATGCTGTATACATATATAGTGAATTTTATTAAAATGTCCTTTACCTAGCTATTATTATAGTCATTAGGTATTAGTTATTCCATATATCTATATACCCTATACACTATATAGCCTATTCAGAATAAGAAGTTATCTTTACGGCGACAAGTTTTGCCTTCGAAGGTCAGACACTTCCTCTACCACGAGTCGAGCGCAATGTCAATGTTTTGGAACAAAGCTACGTCCATGCGCAGAAATTTGCCGTAGAATTATCTTATTTGTATTCTGAATAGAGTAAATACTCAGTGGCTTAAATAGGGGATTCGGCTCCATTTGGACTCTAATGTTGAGAGCCCATAAGGCCTTTGTGTCGGTTTTGGATACCAAACAAAAGGCGCAGCCTTCCAGAATAGTGAGTATTTTTTTTTACATACCTAGGTTTTGCCGGTTTTGGTATTTGCATGTTGGTCGAATTTTCATATTTACATCACTGCATAATATTACTGTTTACTTCAGTTCACCTTGAGAGAAACAATAATTGTTTTATTTCATTATTTGGCTTAATATTATAGGTAAACCGGTGTAGGAGTGTCTCCGCCTTATAGAAATAAAAAATTCAAATAGAAGAGAACTTATTACATTACGCTTTCTTTATTCAAAAATATCTCTAGGTGTCAACTCATTCAATAACTATTTACATGGACTTTCGTCCAGCTCGATTCCGGCTTATAAAGCTTGACCAGAAGATTAGCACTGTCGATAGTCCCGACTCCCGATAGCCTAATTATAACAATTTTATGGTATATAATAATGCAAGTTACAATACTCAGATTATGGCGTATGGGACTGTCGTCTTTCCCGCCAGTCCGATTACATGTACAAGAAGAGATGGTTGTGGTGGAATGCGTTGGTCCGGGGTCGATCGCCCTAAACTGCAGGCACATAATCGGTTGTGATACTTTCAGTGTCGTGTTTTTTGAAAACTAAAATGAAAATAATTTTTTTTTTCTATGTAATTCTGACTGACGACTTAAACGTAATTATGGTGAAGAGAAGATTTGTCACTAAAATACTTGGATGGTTACGCATCTGGGAACTACAACGACGCTTCACCTCAGAACATTGCTATTGTGATTTGTGATTGAGTTTTTTTTTAAAGCTGTAATCTATACAGTTTTGATTTTCATAATAAACTATATCCTTTCAATTTTCATGCATATTTTCCATAAAAAAATAATATTTAACGTTTTAAAATTTTTTTATATAAATAAACGCGTCAACAGCTTTCGGGTTTTGTTTTTTTCGTAACCGGTGTAAAACTCTCAAGAGGAATAAAAAAAAAATAACTAAAAGTAGTGTGATATGTCGTGTATATACGCACGGCCATCCGAAAGTTTTAATCCAATGGTACTTTAAAGTATTTTTTAGACAAAATATATAAGCAAACTAATTTTGTTCATTGTCATGCCGCTTTTTCTTGTGTAAAAAACGTCAAAAATGTATTTTTATCTAAAAATCACAATCATCATGGTTTTTAATTTTATTGATTAAATAATGGCACAAAAATATTACTATAATAATACTATATACTATATTATTTATTAATTATTATAACTTATAACTTTGTCGTTTTTTACCGATTACCGTTTTCGCCACATTCCCATAATATATGTACATACCTACTGTTAATTGTTATGCATACCAATAATATATAATTAGGTACATTCACAGTCCAAAGGTATTAATATATGTATATATTTTATAATATACGCATTATGGTGTTTATAATATATTTTAATTTTTACGAATCGGCTGTCGGATTTAATGGCAATCAAATAACTAATAATAAGGTGCAGAAAAAAATAAAGGTGTACAAGTATATTTTGTCACCTGTAACCATATCCCGAATGGTACTCCTGCTCTATCTAATATGTAAATAGGTTGTTTTATATTTATATTCGTCATATCAAAATTATCTAGACTATAAACTCCATAGAGATAAACAATTATCGTATTATTAGGTATGAATTTTATTTTTTTAATCATTGATGATCTGACAATTCAACGTTTATTTATTATTTTTATAATGATAATTATTAAATAGTAATGAAGTAGGTACCTATATTTTTTATCTGAAAACAATACCTATAGGTACGTTTATCAGCGATACGGTTCAGTACCTACCAGCCACTGATCTAAAATTAAACACGACGTAGTAAATTATAAGTATTATTATTCAAATCGCAATACATTTATATACAGGGTGAATCACTAAGCATGCTGGTCCATATTTTAACCTTTAAAATAAATAGTAAATAGGTACACTGGGCTCTGCATATAATCTATTCTGATTCAGCGATTTGCGCTATAATTTATTTTAATGTAACACTTTTGATACAAATATTAGATATACATAATATTAAAATTTTTTTTTTAAACATATTTACCTATTTAATTTGTACAATCTGTAAGAGAAATATTTACAATAAGCACAACGGAGGGGTGCATAATTATAGGCCATAGTTGGCTTGAATAAAGAAGCTACTCAATAATAGCACTTCATGGCGGGATAGTAGTGATTAGTGGACTTTTAACTATATAGTCGACTAGTAGATCACACCGCCAGCTACGCTTTAAACGCCGGCCAGGGTTGCCTGGGATTGTTAGAGAGAAGAGGTATTGGATGAGAGAGTTTCGGTGATTTGAATACCCAACGAATATCCAACGAATAAATTGTTATAGTGACATTAAAAGAAAAAAAAAGCGGGCAAGTCGTGGATGTCGCTCTGCTGTACAGTAGGTTACTGTAATGGATGGAACTAAATTTGAATCCAATGATATTATATCGATGTATATGAAAAACAATTCTGAGCGGAGACGATTTATCTGTCTAGGATATATTATAAATTATTAAAAATGTTCAAATCTTAAATTAAAAAAAAAATTTTTTATGAATTTCTAGCTTGAAATAATTTGCGAATTTTCGTGATTTTTACGTATGTTGTCAAAATTCAAACTTTGAATGCTTGTAGAAATATTTTAGAAACCTTGTATTTAATTTTCAAATCTTAGATCTAAAAAGAAAAACTTTTATGAATTTCTATCGAAGATAATTTGAACATTGCCGTAATTTTTACGTATTTAGTCGAAATTTGAACTCTAAATGTTTATAAAAAAAAATCATGTCCATGTATTTTTAATATTTTTCAACTGCTATTGTTACAATATGTTAAAAGCATTGTATTAGGTTAGGTTACGTTTATAATGTTATTTATGTGTTGAGCTAATACCTTAGTAGAGTAGAGTTATTTGCGAGACCACTTTCAGAATTTTCACATTATTTTCATTGATTTTTTCGATTAAAGTGTAATTGTTATAAACAAATGTAATTCATTTTATATTTTAAATTTTTATATTTATAGATATGTTAGGTTAATCATTATTCAAATTTGATTAATTTATAAATTTAGTAAAAAATAAAAGATGAAACATAGAAGGCAAAAATATACTTTACGCGAAATACGCAAAATAAAAAAGCCATTTTGAATATAAAATAACATAAAAATAAAAAACAACTAAACTAATCAAATAAACTAATTTAATTTTTTTAATTCAATTAATATTATCTAATTAAATTCCCTTTAATATATCAACCAATGTTATTTTTATTCAATTAATATTTTTTTATCAACTGAGGTAGGTAGATATATTTATTTAATACATCATGTTTTTAAGTTTTTTAGTTGATTATATTTTGTTATCCTCAGTTTTTTTTTAATTCAATCAATATTTTTTAAACAAATTATATTTTTGTAATCTAACCTATCAATATTTCGCAAACGGCTTACTCGCAAATTCTCGCAAATTAGAGGCTATCGTTTGATACCAATTTCAAAGTTTTTGGACAACATGGGTGGGCCAACTTCACGGTAAAAAAGTGGGTTTTGTGGGTAAATAGTCGACTCGAAAATTCTAAAAGTGGACTCGCAAATTCTTGCAAATTAGAGGCTCTCGTTTGATACCAATTTCAAAGTTTTAGGACAACATTTATTTTGCTTGCTGCTCATAAACGGCTAACTCCCAAATTCTAAAAGTGAACTCGCAAATTCTCGCAAATAACTCACAAAATATTGGTGAAGATTTTAAGTCCCTACTCTAAAGTGGGTGGGCCAACTTCACACACGTATTAACACTATTTACTATTTATATTTTCCTACAAATGACGATGATAACGTCTTTAATTTTATAATGTCTTAATAATGAAGTCTTATGTTTATTATAGTACCTAATTGAATAGTTGATAGTAAAATTAATTTAATCTATTCTGAGCTAATATGATCGCCAGCATGAGTCATGACCGACCAGTGAACAATAATTAAGTAATAAAAATATCTTTACCGTGCAGCGTTCGTAATGAAGTTGCAGTGATAACTCAAAAGTGCCTCTCGATGAATTGATGTTGATATTCATAGAACAGCAAATTTCTATTGAAACTGACAAAGAAGATATGATTGAAGAATTTGAATTCCTTATACCAGAAGAGAGAAGGCTTAAATTATAATAATTATGTTATATTTCAATGAACATGTTTGTAAAAAAATGCTTCTCATCAAATTAAAAAAAAAAATTCATTTATTCAAAAAAAGATGAAGAATCTAGTTTTATTCTAATGAAAATTAGTAACCAGAAGTTTAAGATGAAATATCATGCACGTTAATTTTAAGGTCATTTATATTTTGTATCTGTGGGAAAGGGGCATATGTTATCAGCCGCATACTCATTAATATTGTATACTATATTATTATTATTATATCATTTATAACTTTATAAGTTATAAATCGCCAACGGGAAATAGGATTTACATTCATTGGTCCATCTAGCTATTTATGTTTTTTTTCACAACATCCTTCTAAAAATGTCATCAGTGTTAGGTCCACGAATCACCTCATAATGATAGGTACCTACATATGATTCGATGATCTATTTTTTATTTTACATATTTTGGCATGGCATTTCAAATATAGATAATACAAAATGCATATCTTATGGAATATTTGTCGATGAAAGTATTGTAAAATGTTGTACACCAATTATACCATATTCCACGTCATATAATAACGCTCCTAAAATTTCAATTTCATAAAATCAGTTGATTTTGTTTTTGATACAAAAGTGTAAAAGATGATGTGGATTTATTTAAAAATAAAGCAAAAAAAAGTTTATGTGAGAGTAACTTCATTAATTTTGTTTTTACCTTTTAAAATACTTTTCTTATGGACATGGTGTCTGTAGCCATCAAGTAATAATTTTAATAAATCAATTTTATATTAACATAATATCATAAGTTATTACAAATCAGTGCCGTAGCTGAAGGGGGCATGGGTGAATGGCCCACTTGGAATTATTGTTTGTTGGTTTAATTACGATTATAAATAATATATATATAATCAATGGTAATACTTAACATAATATAGTATTTTAATAGCCCTTCTTGAGCTACAGCTATAACTGTAATACATCTTATTTTAAAGCTGTGTGCTTACGGAACTGCAAAGGAATAGAAAATTAGAAAATTAGTCTACAAACTGTATTTCGAAAAATTAAAAATTATTTGAAATAATAATCATAAGCCTTAAACAGATCACCCTGTATAATATATTCATAGGTACACTATGAGTGGTAGGTAGTTTAATATATTCCTGTCTTAGTCTTATGATAGTTTGGGTTAAGAGTGGGAAAAGGAAAAAAAATCAATTTTCGATTGCTGCGTCTTATAGAGGTTGCATATGCGAAGCAAACGAATTGCATCCCAAGATCTCTTTTTCAAACGAATTATGTCCCGTTAATATTTAACAAACATACTAATTGTATCCGATATAATATTATGTACCTACATCAAAAATATTGTTTTCGTCGTTAAATATATGAATAAAAGAATAAGTAAAAAAATAGCAAAAAAAAAAGTTATATATTATATCAGTGGGGTGCATCGTGCATAGTATACTTTGATTTCTAAATAATGTTTAAATTAATTTAGTTAAATACGTAGAAATATTTTTTCAAATCATATGACGATAGGTACAAAGTTGTTTTTTTATCGGATACAAAGTTTTTAATAGATAATTATGCAAAAAAAAAAATCTTTCAATACAAGGAAGAAGTTTCTACAATTTTGCACATACAAAAAATGAAAACGGTGTGTAATTTCCATTTGATAAACCGTTAATTGTGAAAAATACAGGGTAACTTTTAAGAGTTCCATCAAATATTGTGTTAACTTGACTTAAGAACTTCAAACTAGTTACTGTTTATTAGTGTTAACTAATAGAAACTTTTCATCTTGGATATTTTTGATGTTTTCTTTCAATGAATTATTTAAATCTATAATATACCTATTATTCGACAACTTGAGAATTACAGATGCTCGGTGTGGTGCATATTTTTGTGAATTTGAGTTAAATCATAACTGATTAATGTTGATAAGTCATTTGACAATTCCCTATGAATGAGTTTTGAGGGCTTATTATCGAGATTGTTTATTGCATTTAGTTTTAAATTGAAGCATATTCTGATTTCAGATAATCGAGACATAATTTGTATGCAGTCTGAATTTCAATTAATGGGAGGGGCGGCCTCAATTAAAAAAAGTAGGCCTAAGCTTTATAAACTTAATACCCTCATCAATTATTTGAATATTTTTGTTACCTGTATCTTAGTACCCACTGTGAAAAAAATTACAATTGGCATTAGATATATTATATAACAATCCAAAACATACGAAAATAATACAAGGCACCTGACACCTGTATAGATAAGATCAACCAAAACAATTAAAAAAAAACCAATGTTAGCTTTTTTTTACTAATATCATTAATAAAATGTTTTTATTTGCGGGTAGAATGGGAAAGTTAAGAAAACTATTGACTACAAAAATGCACAAAAACAGAATTAAATAAATTATAAATTGTTACTATTTGTTCCAGATATATTATTTATAACAATACTATTTTTTTAAGTCATAATATTATATATTTATTTATTTTTATTTTTATATATATAAATGCATTTATTTGCTAGAGTTTATACCCAATGAGTAAATTATTATAAGGCTACTTGTTTATTATGCTTAAGTTTTGCAATTTAGTATTTACCCATTTATTTCCACATTGATCACGGTTAGGTTAGTAATCTGTAACAATATGATTTATATGAATGTAAAGGGTGATATTTTTTTAAATGTATTAATCTACTATAATACATTTGTTAAAATTCTGATTAGTGGAATTTTTAAGTAATTCTATATCAATAACGATCAACATAATTTATTTTATGATTACTTAAGATTCTTAACAGTATTTAATGATTGTGTTTTGTTGTTAATAACATAAATGCATGTTACATAATTTTAAAAGATTATTTTAATGTCGAAATTGTATTTTTACCCTAAATTAATAACTAAAAGTTAGCTTATTCAAAAAAGTATATTTTGGTGTGTTTTTGCCATTGAATTGAATTTTTTTTTAAGCAACGTGCTTGAACATATAATACGCACTATGCATAAAATTTTTACATTATATTAGATAGTTTTAAATTTAATTAATCATTGTTACCTAATAATATATCAAAAACAATATTTGAAAATTGAAATCATCAGAAACAATTTTCTAGAAATATATACATTATATATTCATCATTCTTGAGAGAGAATTATCTAACATGTAGAATTCTAAGAAAATACATTATGGAGATTTATATTTTAATAATAACCAAATTTAATGATTAAAAAGTTTATTTGAATAGGAGAAAAGTACATAAATAATTGAATAAATAACTAAGAAACTTAAAAATATTGCTTTCAAAACTAAAATTACACTTTTATTTGGACTTATTGTTGATGTTTTATGTCTAAGAATTTGAATTAATTGTTTCAATACGACTAAAATAATACATAAATGATAATCTATTTTGAATGTATTAACATTAATCAAAAATAATAAATTGCAAGTTTTGTACAAATAATTGTTGACGTATTCATAAAATATAGTTGTAAAAAATAATTAAGTGGATGTATTATAATAAAGTATAAAAAGATAGTATTATGATTTAGTTTAATTGATAAGCACAAATAAATATAATTACTATATATGTTTTGTTACATTCAAAACATTAATTTTATCTTTACAAAAATTAATGAACAAGTAGATGTTTGTACATAAAAAAAAAATTATTGTTATCATAAATTGAATACTAATATTATAGGAACTCAGTTCTCAGTTTTTTTATGCAATTAAACAACTCATCGTCCGATGAGCTACACTCTTGTGCACAACGTTTACATTCGTTAAGAAATTTTTCTTTATCAGCTTCGTTGATTTCCTAAAAAATGATAAAATTTGTGAGTACCCAGTTTTAATATAAATAGTATATTTAACTACTTTCTGATTGTCTTCCATCATTTGGTTACTTTGAAAACTTTCTAATAGAGTAAGTTTCTTTACTGCTTCCTAATGGGTTTAAGATAAGAAAAAATTATTATTTATAAATTACATAATACTTAGAAAATGTTGATTAAGATGATAATGAGTAAATACTTGAATAACGTTTTTTGGAAATTTTGCCATAGCTGCAACATGAATACCAAAGCTTTTATCACAAGATCCTGGTTTCACTTGGTACAAAAGCGTTAGACTATCATCTGTTGTAACAGCGGAGACGTGTTTATTGGTGATAGTTGGTATAGTCTCGTGGAGTTTAGTTAATTCGTGGAAATGAGTCGCAAATAAAGTAAACGCTTTGGTTTCAGCTGCCAAACGTCTATAGAATATAAAATACAATTTACTTAGCTTCAATCTTAAATTGTTATGATTTGCTTTTATCCATTTATGCCATTAAAGTTAGTGTTATATTTAGAAAATAAAATACTCTCACTTACTCTGCAATAGCACAGGCAATTCCACAACCCTCATAAGTTGATGTACCTCTACCCAATTCGTCAATTATTACTAATGATTCTGAAGTAGCTCTCTAAATTGAAAACATCAATTAAACTAGGTGTATAGACATTTTAATTTATTGTTAACCCACTTTGAGTATAGATACAGTTTCTATCATTTCAACCATGAACGTAGATAATCCTTTAATCTGGGAATCGTTTGCTCCAACTCTAGCTAAAATAGCATCAACCACACTGATTTCAGCAACGTCACATGGAACAAAACTTCCCATGTGTGCCATAAAAACGGCCACAGCAACACTTCTTATGTAAGTACTTTTGCCACCCATGTTTGGACCAGTTATTACATTAAATGTGCATTTTCCTGAAATTTAATTTATTTAATATATTATACATCAATTAAATGGCACTAATCAATAAAATTAATACATTATACAATATCTAAACTGTATTTATTAACTGACCTTGTTTAAAGTAAGCATCATTAGGTATGTAAGACACCGAATCTTGTACTTCAACACAAGGATGCCTCACTTGTTTTAAGTCTAAGAAACCAGTACCTTGAGGATGTAAACTCGGTCTTACATATGGACGTAAAGAACTGGCTGCCAGCATAGAAAAGCTTGTTAAAACATCTAATTGCGCTAGGGTTCGACTTAGGTTTAGTATGGTTGCACTGTAACTACCTACATATGATCAATGATTAAATAGGTAATTGTGGAATGTTTTTAAAATATAAGGTTTTTCATACTAGCTGTTTGAATGACTTCAACTACAATAGACTTTTGATGTTCCAAATAGTTTTTATGTATACTCTGATAATCTGTGTTAAGTTCAGTTAGTTTAGATGATCGAAAACGCATGCCTCCTCCTTTAGTGGTATCTAAAACTTCGTATGATTTATTATTTGAGACAGTCTTGGCATCCTATAACATAATATATAATTTTTAATTATATTCAAATATCAATACACATATAACAGGGAATTACTTTTAATAACACTTTAAAGAAAAATCCATATTGTGAATTTGAATCTAATTTTACAGAAATTCCTAATGCCCCACTAGTTTTGGTCAAATTTGATTTCATTTTTGATTCATAGTCATCCATTTGATTTCTCATTTCTTGCAATTCTTCATCAAATCCAGATTGTATGAGAAACTCGCCTCGTTCAACTAGTTTGAAATCTATTGTCTCCTCAATCATAGCCTGATATTTATTCATGTCATCCACAAGTTCTTTTAATGGAGTTGTAATCACATTATTCAGAGTTTTATTATCAGAATTACTCAATGTTTGTACAAGGTCTGGAAGCTTTTGTATTGCTTGATATATCCTAGATAAAGCAGTACAATAATACTTATATTAATCAAATAATAAAGCAACACATTTAATCACTTTGGGGTGGATTTTTATGCATTATGAAAGTTTAATATATGTTCTATAAAATGTAATAACATACTTATTAAACATCAAAATATGCAACAAAGAATTAAAATATACATCGGGATATCAGATAGTATGTAATAAAATTTGAACACATAAAATACTAGCTGACCCTGTGCACTTCGTTGCCCTTAAAAAATGAAAACCCTTTAAAAAATTGTGATTGTTCAAATCTTTTTGGATGTAACTTGCAGCAGTAAGTGAAATTCAGTCACCCTGGTAAGTCAATCTGTTACTGTGAGCTGAAACTCGATGGCGAACTCTAGCCGTTGACGTCTGTTGTCTTTCTCTCTAATTCCTAAGGCATTCGTAACGTTCAGAGCTCGATTCCTTAGCACAAGCTTGTACATTTCTAATATTTTGTTCTTCAAGCTTTTGTATTATTTATTTATTTATTTATATTACTATTACAGTTACTAGTTACTGAATTACAAAGATAGTAAAATTAAAATATGTTGCTTAAATAATGTGGTTAATGTATATTAAGATAGAGCAGGTAGGCTTAATACATTTGTGTCTGTGAAACTATGGAAATAAACATACAAAATTTCAACCTAATTGTTCAAACTGTTTAGTAGTTGACATACGAACAGTAGCGCTACCTACCAAGTTTATTTGTATTTTTTAAATAATTCAGGAAATCATCAAATACCCAAATAAAATTTCAATTCAATCGGTTCAACTAAGTTGTGTGAAAAAAATAAGTACGGAAGGATAATTCATGCTACCCATCATTCTATTACCCATTTCCCGTAGGAATGAATCATTTTCCTGTGATAACAAGTAGCATATGTTCATCAAAGATAAGATCGGCTTCTAATGGTAAAACAATTTTTCAAATTGGCCAGTAGTTTCAGAGCCTATCCAATACAAACAAAAAATCAATTCTTTTTTATTTATAATAGGTACATCATAAAATATTTCTGTACTAAAACATCAATATTACTCGTTATAAGTAATTTAAACAATTGTGTCAATTAAATATTAAAATTTACGACAACAAATTAAAATATAAAACAAAATATGATTTGAAAAAAAAAGCTTGAAATATGCTAACATAATATGCAACATATAATTTTACCTTTGCGTTCTAAAGGTAACAAAATAAATTTCTGTTATATTCTGCTACTTTTATTATTAAAGGAAAAAATATACAAATGTGTAAACATCCTCCCTTTTAGTAGTAAATTTTTATTTTTATTTTATCAAAATTTTTTTTTATTACCTATAACAGTCTTGTAGATTAGCTTTTTTTCTTTGAATCTTGCGTATAAGAGCTTGGAGGTCAGGTATTGTACGCAAATGTTGATCATATAGTTCTTGTCGAATATCTGTATCCGTAACAAGAGTTTCAACAATATCCAAACGTTCATTAATTTTATTCAAATCTCTCAACGGTTGTCTAATCCACTGAGTTAACAATCTAATATTTGATTTTTAAAATTTGAATGTGTTTTGAGTTAGAGTGGTTAAAAATTTTATTTGTACTAAAGAAATTCAACTAACCTTTGCCCGTGTGGTGATCGACATTTATTAAAAATTCCAAAAATAGAATCATTTTTTGACATATTACCAGAATTGGAAAATAAGTTAAGTGCCTGAACACCAGCACTATCTAAATGAACAAATTTGTCGTATCCCAAATTATCAACACTGAATTGATTTAAGTTATCCGAATCAGATGACAACTGTAATTTACAATTTTTATTACAAAATAAAATATTGTTTTAGATAATATACATAATATCTTGTAATAAATATAATAAATTAAACAAAAGACAATCATTATATCAAAAACTATAAACATTTTTAATTTGTACCTATTTAATGACAACATGCACTTTAAATTCCTTATTTGAGATTACCTAGATAATAATTTTACCTTTAAATTTTATAAGAGATCAATTCATACTAAATTTTAAATTAATGGAGCTAAACGTGATCTGTTGAGCATAACATTTGCTAGTTACATACTTGTAAGATGGCCACAATACATACGTGTATCACATCCTCTTAAGTTATAAATTTATAATTAATAGATTAATAGTACAATATGTGATTTTTTATAACAGAGGTATTCAAACTCCCAGGGGCGTCGCGAGAGTTTGCAAAGTAAGCTGAGTCAAAGGAACATAAACCAACATCATACCTATCTTTTGTATAATTATTATAAATATTATTTACAATTATTATGGAAATGAAAACGGCACACCTAATAACGCGAACATTTAAGTTTTATTTCTAGTACTCACTGTTATTATCAGTAATTTATCACCCATATTACATATTGGCCATATTGTATTTGTGTGTTGTTTTTTTTTCATAATGATTTGGTGGCCGTAAAAATATTGTGAACACTCATAGGAACCACAGGATGAGAAAGTTTGAATACCTTTGTTATAGAATACAATAAATAATATTATGCTTTAGAATATGAAATGGAACATACATGTTGTCATTTAAAAGAATAAAAAACATAAAAATGATATGAATAAAAATATAATTTTATTCCAAAAATATTCTTTTGTTATGAATTAGAATTATGTAAAGAAATCTTTTTCAAAAACATTAGTGATTTCTGTTTATATATGAGTGTCTTACATTAAATGGATCACTCTATATAGGTAAATAATATAAGTATATAACATACTTCGAGGTATTTTATAACTGCTGCTATAGCAGCAGAAGCAATTTCAAGTTGTAATTCAGGTAAAGTATGAGCATTTGGTTGCTGTCCTTCTTCAAACATAATAAGCTTGTTTAAATCTTGTATCAATGTATCCGTGCCGAAATCAGACTTTTTCCTCATTGTTACAAGCACTCCACAACGTTCTACTACTTTTTTTAATTGTTCTACATCAGGATTGCTACTATCCGTCATAAGGATACATTCTTTTGGCGAAATTTTAATTACTATTGATTCAGTGTGAGAAAAATATTCATCGTCAGTAAATTCACTTAATTGAAATTTATTTTCCACTGTATCTACTGCTCCTAATCCAATTATCTAAAAAATTTAAAATAAAGGTAAATAATTTACATAACTGTTTTTATTGAGATATTATATAGTATCAAGTTGTTTATGTATATAGTTAAACCTTGTTGTTTTTGAATTCTGGGCTTAGTTTTAAAGCAATAACAATATTTGCTTCAATTTGTTCTACATTTCCAAACAGAAGGTCTTCAAACTGAGATAAGTTACCAGGTGAACCCTAAATAATTAATTTTCACATTCAGAAAAATGTTAAGATTTTATAGAGTAAAATCATCAAAAATAATCATACTTTGTAATCTAAAGCCCATTTTCCACCTTTGTTGACAAAAATTTCTACTCTGTAATGGTTGATCAACAACAATTGTTTTATATATGCTTCAAAATTAGCTTTGTTGAATATCAATGATTCCAGTGTCTCATCATCTAAATTAATAAAATCAATTTCTTATTTAAGATTTATACTTAATAACTTATTACTAGAAGCGTTACCTGACCCAATAATTTTTATCGAATGATTTGTCTTGTAAAAGTCTTTAGCAGCAAAAGTAGCATCTTGACCATGGACAGTATAATAATCTTGCCGATTGAAAAAACGAATAGTCGTTAAAGGTTTCTAAAATTAAATCTCCAAGACATGAGTTCAAGGCAATACTACTAAAGATTAAAATGTGTTAATTGTATACCATTATCTTTTTTACTGAAATCTGGGATTTCACATTTTCATTTAAAGGCTGAACAAACTCATTTCATATAGATAAAATGTTATAAAACGCAATAATAATAATTTAATACAAGGACATAATATTATTCAAAGCCATTAGGGTCATTACTCAAATATATATTTTTTTTTTTAATAGTAAAATATTTTTTTGTAATATTATACTATATCAATAAATTTAAATACACAAATAATCTACTGATAACATTTTTACATTTAATAAGAGTATGAAATAGATATGTAAATTAAATGTTTGTCTTAAAGGTGTACAATTAACATTAATTATCATATATGACGGAAATTTAAAATTATAAATACATTTATCACTATATAATTGAAATTCAATGGCTAATTTTTTTTTTCTTGCAGCCAACCTAGTAAATATCAATAAAGATTATATGTTTCAAATCAATAGATAGTAATTAGAAAACTAAATAATAAAAGAATAAAAGTTAATTAAATTAATAGCATAGGGTTCAGAATTCTCTAAACAAAATGTAGCAAAAGCATGGAAAAATTTTTACAAAAAATTGTCAGTAAATATAAATTTAGATTTCTAATATTGGCCCTGGGCAGTGGGTGTATTATTATTATTATAATCTTAAAAACAATTCTGAATAAAACTAATTTTATTAAAATGGTTTTTAGATTTTAAGTTTTTTATACAAATTAAATAATGAATAGGTAATTATATATTTTCAAACCTATAATAGAGAATGATTTAAGTGATTGTTTTATTACAGTGATTCATCTATGTGGCTACTAATTTTTTAATTAATGTTTATGGTTTACAGATTACT
Organism: Diuraphis noxia; assembly: GCF_037042655.1. Taxonomy (NCBI): domain Eukaryota; kingdom Metazoa; phylum Arthropoda; class Insecta; order Hemiptera; family Aphididae; genus Diuraphis; species Diuraphis noxia. The sequence goes on along the minus strand of NW_028301714.1, from coordinate 56,619,148 downwards.
TTTTACAATTTTTAACAAAAGACAGAGATTAGGGAAATTAGTGCTTACAAATTACAATATTTTCAATGAGCTCCAAGGGAACTTTAATATTTTTTTCTATTGAAATATAAATTTCATTAAAAAAATTTAAGTTAAAACTATAAAATGTGACCCAATTATGCCTATGAATATTACAATAAAATAACTAACAGTATGTCATATCAATCTAAAAATATTGGTTATTACTAAGGTATTATTGTTACTTATAATTGAATGGACTATGTACAAAACATAGTTCTCAAACAACTTTGGGGTTAAGGTTATCTATAACAGTTCAAGGTCCAAACAATACAAACTATTTTCCATTTCCCCGTAATTCATGATTATTATTTATTGGGTTTTTAGACTATAACAAATAAACACGACAGTGTATTCTATAAATTCAAGAATATGTTTAAACTTAGATCACTCTTTAAGTTTAACTCTGTGCAATTAGGTTTATGTGAACAGTGTTTAATATAACAACAATTATTTTAAGCTTATAAATACAAATAACTTAAGAAAAAAATGCAAACAATGCTTAAAGTAAGAATAAACTTAATTTAGTGATGAATGAAATATTATTTAGTTTATTTTAATATTTACCTAAAAATAATTTTAAATTTAAATTTCAGGTTTGCAAATTGTATTTGCTGTTATGCATTGGATTGTCAACAAATGCCAGTCCAATAATAAATGGATTAAAAACCACTTCATCAGAATATCAACAGAGTGATTTTTCACACCAGAAATCTCAGTTTCCTTCTAATTCAAATTTTGGAAATATGGAAACAAAATTCAATTTACAATCAGGTTCAGCAGTTGACCAAAGCTTGAAAAGTATTCCAGGTATTACCACAACATACAGAGATCAAAACGGGAATCTTGTGACTCAGGTAAAAAAAGAAACTTATAATAAGGAAAACGGCCTAAGTTCTCATGCATTTGAAATCCAAGAGAGTAAACAACTTCCAAATGGGTATTCAAAAAGTTTCAAAAAAGAATATTCATCATCTAGCGTAATAGGATCTCAACCTACTACATTTGTTCAAAAACCATTGAATGCAGAAAAATATTACAACAGTGAACAATTATCAAATGGAGAATTGAGTTCATATAGTCAATCTTTCCAAAATTATCAAGGACAAGTAATACCTACTAATGGAGAAAACTTAGGAATTAAATCAAATTTTAAGTCTACAGTAGATCAAAGTTTGACAAATGTACCAGGAGTTACATCAACATTTAGAGACAAGAATGGAAATATTGTTACTCAGGTAAAAAAAGAAATTGTTACTAATAATGATGGTCAAAATGGTCGTGTTGTGGAATTTGAAGAAACAAAACAACTTCCAAACGGGTATTCAAAAAGTTTCAAAAAAGAATATTCATCATCTAGCGTAATAGGATCATCTCAACCTACTACATTTGTTCAAAAACCATTAAATGTAGAAAAATATTACAACAGTGGACAATTATCAAATGGCGAATTGAGTTCATATAGTCAATCTTTCCAAAATTATCAAGGACAAGTAATACCTACTAATGGAGAAAACTTAGGAATTAAATCAAATTTTAAGTCTACAGTAGATCAAAGTTTGACAAATGTACCAGGTGTTACATCAACATTTAGAGACAAGAATGGAAATATTGTTACTCAGGTAAAAAAAGAAATTGTTACTAATAATGATGGTCAAAATGGTCGAGTTGTGGAATTTGAAGAAACAAAACAACTTCCAAACGGGTATTCAAAAAGTTTCAAAAAAGAATATTCATCATCTAGCGTAATAGGATCATCTCAACCTACTACATTTGTTCAAAAACCATTGAATGTAGAAAAATATTATAACAGTGAACAATTATCAAATGGCGAATTGAGTTCATATAGTCAATCTTTCCAAAATTATCAAGGACAAGTAATACCTACTAATGGAGAAAACTTAGGAATTAAATCGAATTTTAAGTCTACAGTAGATCAAAGTTTGACAAATGTACCAGGAGTTACATCAACATTTAGAGACAAGAATGGAAATATTGTTACTCAGGTAAAAAAAGAAATTGTTACTAATAATGATGGTCAAAATGGTCGTGTTGTGGAATTTGAAGAAACAAAACAACTTCCAAATGGGTATTCAAAAAGTTTCAAAAAAGAATATTTATCATCTAGTGTAGTAAGTGCCCATCCGACATTAATTAAAGATACTAATTCAGAGAAAACTACTTATTTGCCACAAGGGGACACAGAAAAATTCAATGGTTACAACACATTTTTTAACAACCAAAAATATACATTCAATCAAACCAGCCCAATTAGTTCTCAAGTATTTAATGATAAAAAACAATTAGAAACCACTACTCCCCTTATGAGCAATTCATTTAGTCAAAATACAAAAGATCAAATTAACTGTGATGAGAAATGTAGTATTTCTTTTACAAACCAAGGATTTAAACAGAAAACACTGAACTCAAATCTGTCACCAGTTGGTCAATTACCAGTTGTTATAGATCATATTTCAGAACCAACAAAACCAAGTAGCCAAAAGTTTGAAAAAATTGAGTCATTTTCAACACATACACAAGAAGAAGTTGGTCAACAAACAGTAGACTTACACGGATATTCAAAACCATCTCAAATAGGACCACAGTCTGTAGACATTAGCAACCTATATGCACCACATAAACCAACTGGTCAACAATTTGAAAAAATTGAGTCTTTTTCAACACAAACACATGAAGGAGTTGGACAAGAATCAGTAGACTTACACGGATATTCAAAACCATCTCAAATAGGACAACAATCTGTAGACATTAGCAACCTATATGCACCACATAAACCAACTGGTCAACAATTTGAAAAAATTGAGTCTTTTTCAACACAAGCACAAGAAGAAGTTGGTCAACAAACAGTAGATTTACATGGATATTTAAAACCATCACAAATAGGACAACAGTCTGTAGACATCAGCAACTTAAACATACCAAAAACACCAAGTAGTCAAAAATTTGAAAAAATTGAGTCATTTTCAACACAAGCACAAGAAGAAGTCGGTCAACAAACAGTAGACTTACATGGATATTCAAAACCATATCAAGCAGGACAACAGTCTGTAGACAATACCAATCTATATGCACCAAAAAAACCAAGTAGTAAAAAGTTTGAAAAAATTGAGTCATTTTCAACACAAATCCATGAAGAGGTTGGACAACAATCAATAGACTTACACGGATATTCAAAACCATCTCAAATAGGACAACAGTCTGTAGACATTAGCAACCTATATGCGCCACATAAACCAACTGGTCAACAATTTGAAAAAATTGAGTCATTTTCAACACAAGCACATGAAGAAGTTGGTCAACAAACAGTAGACTTACACGGATATTCAAAACCATCTCAAATAGGACAACAGTCGGTAGACATTAGCAACCTATATGCACCACATAAACCAACTGGTCAACAATTTGAAAAAATTGAGTCATTTTCAACACAAGCACATGAAGAAGTTGGTCAACAAACAGTAGACTTACACGGATATTCAAAACCATCTCAAATAGGACAACAGTCGGTAGACATTAGCAACCTATATGCACCACATAAACCAACTGGTCAACAATTTGAAAAAATTGAGTCATTTTCAACACAAGCACATGAAGAAGTTGGTCAACAAACAGTAGACTTACATGGATATTCAAAACCATCACAAATAGGACAACAGTCGGTAGACATTAGCAACCTATATGCACCACATAAACCAACTGGTCAACAATTTGAAAAAATTGAGTCTTTTTCAACACAAGCACAAGAAGAAGTTGGTCAACAAACAGTAGACTTACATGGATATTCAAAACCATCACAAATAGGACAACAGTCTGTAGACATCAGCAACTTAAACATACCAAAAACACCAAGTAGTCAAAAATTTGAAAAAATTGAGTCATTTTCAACACAAACACATGAAGAAGTTGGTCAACAATCAGTAGACTTACACGGATATTCAAAACCATCTCAAATAGGACAACAGTCTGTAGACATTAGCAACCTATATGCACCACATAAACCAGCTGGTCAACAATTTAAAAAAAGTGAATCTCATCAGAATAAACTTAACTTGATAGGACAACAGCCAGTGAATATTAATACAAATGAAAAATCAAGTCAACAATATGGGATGGGTCAACAAATATTTTCTCAACCAATTCCTGGGCAGCAAATCCAAGGATCAGAATTTTTTAAATCAAATTATGGTACAACATCACAATTATTAGACCTAGGAGTACTAGGACAACAACCCACAGAATATATCAGAACGCCTGGTCAACAAAATATGAATAATAATAAATATGTTGGTCAGCAAAGTATTGGAGTGTTTGAAAGTCAAAGCACAATAGAAAAAAATATTAATTTGAGTAACGCAGATCAGTTACAAACTAATGTTGACGGTAACCAAGGAAATGTGTATACTAATTACCAAACATATCTTGATCAGTCAATGAAAAATCCAGCATTTAAAGGACAACAAACTATTGACTATACAAATGATTTTGAAGGACACAAACCAACATTCAAAAAACAATATGGAAATATAGACTTTCAATCATCAAAATTGTCATCACAAACTGGACAATTATCAGTAGATAATAATAGACCTATCAACTCTCAATACAATAGTGTCTTCGATAAATTAGGTCAATTGGAACATGAAATTCTTGGCGCAAATAGCTCAGTAAACATAAACAATGACAATGTTCAAAGAGTTTATTCAACTAACCATAATATAAAAAGCATGCCTATACAAACAAGTCAACAAGAGTCCCACTTTTCAAAAACCACTAATGAAAACACACAATATATTGAACCAGAATCTGATTTTATAGATTCTAAATTATTAAAAACAGATTCAAAATTAGTTGTACAAGATACAATTGAAAATCAGACTTCAGATAATGATCATTTCTCAGAAAACGTAACTACACAATCTTCAGTTTGGAAAAAAATTGGAGATAAATTTAAAGGTACCATTGAAAATGCCAAGAATAAAGCTCAACAGATAGCATCTAATATTAATGATAAAGTAGGCTTTTCAAGCATAACTGGAAACCCATGTTAAATATTTAAACAAACTAACCGATCTATTGTATAAAATATTTATACCTAACAATATTTGAAAAGTTGTTTAAATTTATTTAAAGTTGTTTGTTTTGTTTTGTTTTACTAAATGTAAAATTATTTAATATAATGTAAATATTTAAAATGTATTTAAAAATTTGTTAAACTTATTTACTTTACTAATTTATTGAATAAAGATACCAGTAGTATTAAAGTTGCTTATTTTTTAACATATTACTTTTTACTTTTAATTATTTTAATATTTTCAATGTTATTTATTTTCTTAATCAATGTATAGATTATAAATTAGAATAAATAGATACTCATTAAAAATTGTCATCTTACATCAGGTAATGATTTATGAAACCGAACAAATGTCTTTTGCTGTTCTGGATCTGAAAATAAAGAATATATACCTAAATATAATATTTAATACTAACATGGATAATTATACAGATTTCATAAATATAATTGCATATAAAATTTAATTTAAACATGTTACTTAAACACGGATTAAACATTCCTAATAAATAACCAATAACAGTAATAAGTTTCATCCAAAAAATGTAGAAATAAGTTACCTATACAATTATAATACTCATAAGACGAAATTGGGCTTATAGCAGAGGTGGCAAACCCACGACACGCATGCCATAAGTGACATATTGGGCAAATTCTAATGACACGCGAAAAATTAGGCTAAGTTTGCATGTGAAAAATTCAAAAAAATATAATTTAAACATTTTAAAAGTTTTAATATTCCTATAACCCTATATGTAAAATTGATTATTTAACAATATTATTATAACTATATTTATTATTTTCTATTCGATGTTTATAAATTTAGAGCTCGCGAAAAATTGTCAAACTCTTGATATCAAAAATTTAGCACTAAACCCAAAAAAGGTTTGCCACCCCTGGTTTATGGGATAAAATCAAATAACAAGCAATGGATAGGTAAAGCCGACAGTCGTACACACACTTATTATTATTCAAACATTATAAAAAAAATTTAAAAATACATTTTAATATGTTAATAGCAAGAGAATGATAGTAAGTCAGAGGTAACAACTTAGCTTATGGCTTGAGGGGGGGGGGAAATAATACTCAAGTGTATTTTTTTATACAATAATGCTGCATGGTGGACAAGCAGTGAACAAACAGTTCAACTCCAATCTGGGGGAGCCACAAATGGCACAAATGAAAATCAAAAAAGGAGGATGGTAAAATATACTAACAATATCATAACTAAGAAATAATAGTCGGGAAAAAAGCAACCATATAAGGTGTACTCAAAATCAGAAAATTTTTTTATAATTTTTCTTCTATCTTGGAGACTAAATTTTAATAAAACATTACAATTTAAGTCTTTTCAAAAACAGATTGAAATCTTTGTGCCTGGGTCTCTGATCAAGGACTGGAATAACACTACAAATGAGGATTTGTCATGGAATTTGTATAGTTATCTAGTATAAATCACAATCTCAGTTTTATGTTTCATCGATGGATTAAAATTTTCGGGAATGTTCAGCAAATAAAACGTATCTGCTGGTCAATGCAGTTAAGTGTCTCTGTCTTCTGATAAATCAAGGTATTAACTTACCCAAATTCAAATGGTTTATCGGTTTTTTGGACATTTCGTCAGCAAACAATCGACGATAATTGCGAGGCAAGTACGAGTCAGAACAGGTCGAATACAACAACGATATTTAAAATGCACGAGTTTTTTTTAGTCAGTAACAAGTAAGTTGTGGCTTGTCACTTCATAGTTCATCACTTGTCAGTTAGCAGTATTCAGTATTGACACGATTGAAGATATTTCTAACCGTGTCTGGCGCTTCTAAAACCCACAGAAATATTATAAAATTAGATTTAGATAAATATAATTATAATAATATTATCTGTGCTAAAACTCTACAAGTTACAACTTAAGTCTTAAAATGTGCTCCGCACCACGCCGCCACCACACACGATATGACGATATTCCTTTATCAATTGGCGCCAAAATAGACGACGTCGCGTTTGCTATCGCACAGAATTGAGAATACGTTTTGTATAACCTCTTTGCAGTATAGTCACTGGATTATCCCATAGAACATCTATTTAAACTTCTGATAATAATCTTTTTAATAAAGTCTTGTTTTGTTATGTTTATATATGTATGATGAACATATTAGGGAAGTCGGTAAGTGTATTATAAATTTATAATTTTATAATGTAGGTACTATTTAGTATTTTATTACTAATTAAACTATTATTTATTAATAATGATAAGATTTATTTAATAGAACAGTTCCTTAAAAACAAGTAGTATCATTTTTTGAACAAATTTAAAATGTTAGGTTGAAGTATTAGGAGTCATAATTTATGACTTTTGGGTATGGAGAAAAAATGACTAAATGTCAAAATCAATCAAATAAAATATCAGTAAAAAAGCGGGTAAGTCGTGGATGTCGCTCTGCTGTAGATACAGTAGGTTACAAGTGGGTCACTGTGATGGATGTAATTAAATTTGAATCTAACCATATTATAGATAATTAAAAATTTTCAAATCTTAGATTTAAAAAAAAAAATTTTCATGAATTTCTAGCTTAAAACAATTTGCGAATTTTTGTGATTTTTACGTATTTTGTCAAAATTCAAACTGAATATTTTTTTAAAAAAATTGTGCCTATGAATTTATTTTATTTTCCAACTCCTATTGTAACAATGTGTTTGGAGCCTTGTATTAAACTTTCAAGCTTTTCTACCCAACAAATAAATTTTGATCGATATTAATTTTAAAAAAAGTGAGTAAGTGGATGTCGCTCTGCTGTACATTATAGGTGGTGGGGTGGACCTCTGACTAGGGTAGGATAGATTTGAATGCAATGATAGGTATCTTTGTATACGAAAAACGATTCTGAACGGAGTTGATTTGTCAGTCTAGGATATATTATATTTAAATATTGTCATATATTCTATTTTGAAACAAATATTTTATTTTTCAATTGAATTTTGAACTACAAAATAATTTGCAAATATTCATGGTTTTGACGAATTTTTGTCAATATTTAAAATTCAAATGATAATAAAAATTTAATTTGAATTTCCGGTGGACATTTTTTTTTGTGATAAAGATTGACAAATTTGTAAGGAATCTTGTATTAAATTTTCAAATCTTAGATTTAAAAAGAAAATTTTTCATGAATTTCTAGCTTAAAACAATTTGCGAATTTTTACGTATTTTGTCAAAATTAAAAATTTGAATGCTTATAAAAAAAAAAAATTGTGAGTATAAATTTATTTTATTTTTCAACTGCTATTATAACATTATGTTAAGAGCCTTGTATTAAATTTTCAAGATTTTCTACCCAAAAAATAAATTTTTATCGATATTAATTTAAAAAAAACTAATAATGATCGAAAATTTCATATAAGCTATGAATAGTTCAACTTAAGTCAAAAAAATTTGAAAATTTCATGGTGGATAGTATTCACTTATATAAACATTTGGTGAAAATTTAATGTATCAATTGTGCGCCGTCCGCTCCTACTTTATAATTCGCGGTTAGCACTAACGACTCGCGTAGTGATGGACGGGAGTAGGATCTCCCACGGTGTACAAAACAAGTCTTTTAATAATATAATATTAATTAATTACTAATTATTAATTAATATGGTCGCCAGACATATATTGTCAACAATAAATATATATATATAATAATAATAATAATAATAATTACGCGGGCCCGTACGCGGAAAGACAATAATAAACAATAATATAGTATGTCAATCAAAAGGTTTGATTGCTTACACACACATACAATTTCAATGTACAACAATTAATACACAAAAAAACGGTGAAACCTGTGCTGCTGCTCCCCGTTGAATCCAGACTGGAACGGCGACAGTCTTTTGAGATGATGACGATGACAAATGATAATTTGATAGTCGCTGGAATACATCCGGAATGTAGTGAGCGAGTCTGACTCCAACTATCTCGAAACTACGACAATTGCCACTACACTTCACGGTATAATAAAAACTAGTTATGCTGTACACAGACACAAAAAAAAACACACATTGTAAAATTAATACATTCATCACTTCGTTCAGAATCTAAAAAACTAATAATGATCGAAAATTGCATATGCCTATAAATAGTTCAACTTGAGTCGAAAATTTTTTAATATTGCATGGTGGATATAATATATTTATATAAAACATTTGGTGAAAATGTCATGTATCTATGGTAATTTGTTTTAAAGTTACATCAAAAACCAAAATTGATTTTGTCGAAAATTGATTGTGCGTAAAATTTCCCGTGTTTCCCTTAATTTTTTTGTTTGTTTATCCCGATTATTTAGAAAAATATTAAGAATTTTTTACTTTTGACCCCCTTAAGTACCAACTAGATTCACTTTCTGATCGAAGTATCGAATGAGATGCTGAAGTCGAAAATCAAAGCACTTTTACCACAGAATAGATTAAATGCTTTTACTGTCCCAAAACGTGATGACAGACACGAAAAAAAACTCACATGGTAAAATCAATACATTCCTCGCTCCGCTCAGAATCTAAAAGTTTAGCAATATGCACACTAATTGTATATCCTTTAAAAAAATATATCAATTCATTTTTTAAAGTAGTATACAATTATTGTTTAAATCAAATTCAAAATAGTAATTAATTGTCAATGAACAAAAGCATACATTACTAAGGGACGTGATACCCGCTTGGCCGCATATGTGTCGTCTCCGTCTTTTAAGTGCATAACATGGCAATATTTACGCTCAGCTGCTCAGCAGAACACGTGTAGCTCTGTTAGTTTAAAATTTAAAATGAATTGAAATCTAATACATTTTAAAGGCAAGATAATTATCTAAGATGTAAAAACTATTTACTATTTTAAAATACTTATAACTCGCATCAAAATTAAAATATTATGAAAAGCCTATGAGGTTGTCTATATAATAATCTTACCTTTAAATTGTATTAGATATCAATATTTAATTCAAACTAAATTCCAAACTAACAGAGCTACACGTGTTCGGCTGAGCGTAAAAATTGGTATGTTGTACTACTTGTACTTGTAAGACGGATAAAACTCATGCTGGTGTCACCTCTTCTTAATAAATTAATTATTAATTTATTGTGAATTGTTTTTTATTCGTTTGAAGAATTTGGAGATTGCAGAATGTAGTCTTATATAATCAAGTATGTCCAAAACATCCAAAATACTTAAATACATAATTACTTATACATATTTAATAACATAAAAAAATAAAGATAATTTACATCATTACTCTAGTAGTTTCAAACAGTAAAATTATATTTTATTCTAGACTTTACAGAAAATTGGCAAATATAATAATTGTTATATTTTTTGTTAACAAAATTAATATTATTTTTATACGATAACTGGATAACTCTTTGTTTATGAATGCTTTTAATGCACTAGGTACCTAATAGTTTGGATTATTTAAAATATATTTAAAATTATAGGTACTTGTTTGTTATCGCCCCGCCAGTACACCGTATAAAATTTATCGCCCCGCCACTCTTGTTTGTTATCGCCCCTCCATAAATAAAAAAAAATATTTCAATGTATAATATTATGTTATTTTATTTTAATAGTTTTAAATATATAAATGTATAGTATAAAATTTAAATTCAAAAATGTAGAAAATATGTAGAAAAATGTAGAAAATATATTATGAATATATAGTTATAATGGAGGCCAGAATTCGGAAATATCTTTGAGGATAGTTTCAAATGCGTCTTGTTTTCCGAGACGTGTTCTCCACATAAACTCTGCCAAATATGATTCTAGAAAATTTCTGTTAGTCCCACGACGATTTTTATTGCCCCATTTAGCAGAACCCCACAACCTCTCAATATGTTGGGTGTGAGCCCCTGTGTCCGGATCGACAAAATTATACGTGTGGTTTACAGTATTATGTTTGAATCCCACTTGTTGCAAATTATTGTAACGAACTAATCGAAAATTATCATAAAAATGATAAAATTTAGTTTTCTCATTTTCTAAAATATATCACAAACGATTAGCAATAGCGATAAATTGTATGCGATGTACTGGAGGGGCGATAACAAACAAGAGTGGCGGGGCAATAAATTTTATTCGGTGTATTGGCGGGGCGATAACAAACAAGTACCCTAAATTCAAATTTAAAATGTATCATTGTACTTATTATTTCTTTCATACATAAAGCTGTTTTCCTCGTTTGAATTTTTGTAAATTATTTATTTTAATATTGTAATTTTTAATTTTTGAGCTTATTAGTCTTGTTAAAAGCGCTAATAAAGAAAAAAGATGAATTTTCTTCCATTAAGCCTCATCATACAATGAATAATGTAATTAAGGATCATGTAAATTTCAGAAGTAAAAGCTAACTTGGTAACTGAAGATCCAAAAAATTATTGTATACTAAATATTTACTGTGTTAAAGATATTTTATATTGAATTTTAGGTTAACACTGATAAGCCCTTTCAAAATAGATTGAAAAATGATTTTTTTTGATTGAAAAAAAAAGAATCAAAAAATGATCATATTTTTGGGCGGCCATAAGAGCTGTGTATTCCCTTATCAGTTTTCATTATGATTTAATCACAGACTTCTATAATAGTTAGTAAAGAATATGACGTCTGTGGATTTAATCCACGGTCAAGGGTGTATTTCTATAAATAGAAGATATCTTTCTAACATTCTAACTAGACCACAGAATAATTTATTATTCTGACTATTCTGAGACTAGACCGTGATTTAATCAGCTATTCTGTGGTTCATATCATAAAGTAATATTCATTGATATTAAACTATCTATGGTACCTAAATGGTAATATATGTATCACGGTGGATATCCACCTTGATATGTATATATAATGAAGTCTTGTATCACATGACATAATCCTTGAGTACAAATAGTACAAAATATGTACAATACAATATAATACATTGGATATTGTTCTGTGATATTGGATAAGTTTTTGTTCTATTATTATGACTTATGAGATAGTATATTATATTATAGTTATTAACAATAAATTATAGTAATTATACATTTTTTGCCCGTTGCCAGTCAGTAACCATGTTGTTTTATATAATATATATAATATATTAATATAACATAATTATATTGTTTCATTTAATTATCTTTCTCAAGACCGGCCACTGCATTTGTGGTCGTGTCAGTGTGTCGAAAAAAACCGTCATAAATGTGATGGAAGCTACTACCAGCCCTGAGCTGTAAAATGATAAAAAATAAGATAATATGAGCCCAATAGGAAAAATAATAGTTAACTCTAAATATGTGAAAAATACTTTTTAAAATGTGTGTTTATGCAATAAAAATTGGAGGATCACTTTTAATAGGTAGAAACGATTTAAAAACAATTAATTATTCGCCCATTTATAACACAACAAACATTAGGTACGGATAAATTTGAAAATGTAAAAAATTTTGACAAATTATTCAAAGTTGAAATAAGTACCTACCTTTAATAAATACTAAACATCATTAAAAATTAAAAAGGGAGCTATACTCAAGATTTACAATCCAAGATTGGTTTATTATTTTTTTATTCATCTTTTAAAAACTTAAAAAAGCAATTAAAACTTGTATTAAATTATACCTTACAACATGTACATTGCTAACTTCTACTTTACTAACATTTTTATAAATTGTATTAAAAATTGCATCATTTAATCAGTAATACTATGGTAATGGTTCATACTATGAGTATAAATTGCCATGATGAAAACAAAACCTTAATTCTGTCATGTAGTCTATGTAGCCTGTTTGATATGTTCTAAATCAAACATCGTTCAATAATATATAATAACTTGCATTGAAAGGATGTCAAACATAATCATTATTCATGTGGTCTAATGTAAGCAATTCAACAAAATTGTATACAAATTACAAATTAAAATATATATAAGAAGTAAATAATATTTTAAGTAATTTACAAGAGGTCATGTATAGGCACACTAATTGATGAAAACATAGTCACTTAAAATGGTCAAATATTATTAAAAAATGATTTTAGAGAAAAAATTATATAATAAAAATACTACAGATGAAATTTGTTTAATATTACCTAGGATTTTTGACATATTAATTTTTAAGTAGGAATATTCCTTTAAAGGATATATAAAATTAAAATTGTTCAACAATAGTTACATTATATCGGCATACACTTTGGAGAAACACATTTTTCTCTAGGTAAGTGTCTTTGACCCTAAGTGTAATTTAGATGATTCTCTGCCATGTAACTATTGATATGTTAAGCCTTATATTAAGTTCTTGTCTTAAAATAAAGAAAGTTTATACTTAATCAAACTCATTAGATGTGAGCTTATTTCATTGTGATTCTTTGATTCTAATTGTTAGTGTACAATAATGTGTAGGCTGCTGACATCCTCTAAATAACTGATTTAACACATCATAATAATTCCATAAAAAGTTAGCTTATTTAAAATTTATTTATATTATAATATATTTCTTAAAGTAATTACATAATTTACAAACATATTGTTAAAATTTCAATTGGTAAGACTTAGAAATTAATCTAAAACAACAAAGGGGCGAGTGATAAAACAGTTGTCATTTGATTTCATTTTGAATTTGTTGCCATTTCTGTACCAGTGACGATACATATTTTTGTTTTAATCCCAGACCTACATCCAATTTCCCTACCTGTAAAAAAACCATAGTAAACAGTTAACATTATATTATTTAAATATTTTGTTATATAATAACTTATAATTAATTCTTATTTTATTCACATTCATAAATATAATATTGAATATTTTTTAAACAATTGATTTAATTATGCTATAAAATGTATGAGCTCATTTAAGGGTTTAGTTGGTTAAACAAGACTATTACACCTATCTTTAATAAGATACATATTCAACTTAAAACATATAACTATATAATAAAGATATATCATAAATACATTTATGTATATTTAAATGTTTTGGACAGTAACCTTCTAAAAATAAATTGTATATGTTTTCAATGGAGGTGGACATTATTTTAACGTTATATTACATATTGTACACCACTTTGACTGCCATGTGCTGATGTGTTTGAAAGAAGTTTAATAATATAAATTTTTTTTTTTAAATATACTTATTATATCAAAAAATGTATAATGATTCCCACTACGTCATGGCAATATTTTTGATGCATTGTTGTAATGCCATGAATAAGTTGATATTATAAAGCCAAATTCTGTTATGGCTGCCAGCGGTCATGTGGCATGGTAATTATGATCAATTGTGGCCACCAGCAGTCGCAAGAGTATACCCTTACGAGCTGACAGAAGGGTTGAAGTAAACATAATTTCACAGTAAGCTACTAAGTGGTGATATTGACTCTCTGTCCCTCTTAAATTGCATCAACTTTAAAATCACATCGTTTTTCTATAAGGCTAAGTCCTCCTTTCTTATTTCTACTAGCACCACTAACTATACCATGGACCAACCCCTTATTATGGTGATGAAAATTGTCATTGAGGAAGCATCATTTTGGATCAATTATCCATGTATCACTATAGTAGTAGTGCTACTATTATTATTGTTATTGTAATTACGAGTATTATTATGTTATAAATTGATTATACTTATTTTACTTGTTACAATTTTATCAATATCTATGTATCACCAAAATACCAACTCACAACTAAGATTTGCTAACATTATTAGAACTTAATCAATTTAAATTATTGTATAATGAACCAAATATTGCTTCATTGTACTATTATAACTTTTTAATAAATAAATAAATAATATAGTATAAATCTAAAAAGCTCATAACACTCTAAAAATATTAATGCATCAGTGATCAGTGTTGAAATATTGCGGACAGACCATGACTAAATAAATAGACACAATTTGATTATAAAAAAACTATGTGATATACAAGGAAAGAGTATGCGTATCACAAAAATATGATCTATTTATTTAGATATGAGACAGACTATGAGGAAATAATTTATCCATTTTGATAATTTCTACCAGTTGAAATGATAAAAAAAATATAAAAACCTTTTTCTTCTTTTTTGGTTTTACAATATCTTTTTCTTCTTCAAGAGTGTTTTTTAATGTATAAGTAGGTGTTTTTAATTTTGACTCAGTTTCAATAATTTCAGGTGGTGGAACAGCAATCATTGTTTCAATTTGTCCAGCTGGTTTTGATTCAAACTGAGCAAGATCGGCATAAAATGAATTCAATTCATATGATAGTTCGTCTCCAGGGATTGGTGGCTATAAAAAAAAAAAAAAAAACTAAATAACAGTGAAATAAGATTATCAAACGCAATTGTGTTTTCCATACAACAATAATTTCTGTGTCTTCTTTATGGTTATCTTCATCGATATCCATGTCTACTGGTTCAGGATGACAAGAATTTTGATCGGAAATATTTGGAGGAGGAGGAGTGCTTGAATTAGATATCATAGGTGGTGAAGGGGTACATTCAGATTCCTCGGTTGGATATTGCCATTGAGTACGGCCATCAACATCATTCTGATAGTAATACCGCGTGTTAATTCTAAAATAATATCCAAAATAAAACATTATAAAACAAACAGTATTAATAGTTTTGAAAAGACATTTTAAAATTAAAAAAAATATGCTTAAAATATTTATACTAACATTTTTTCTTTTTTTTTTTTTTCGTAAATTTACATAGCAATTTATAATATAAAACTTTATTGAATAATAATACTTATGTTTGACTCAAATAACCATTTTAATAATGAAAAAATGTTGTTGTAGAGCCTGTTGGAGACAAACCTGTCTTGTAGATATTAATTCTGCCATATTATTCCACCTGCGCTTAACACGACTCATATGCAAATCATACAACTGAATACTATTAAATATAAAGTAGTAAAAATATAATATTATTACAGAAATAATTAATTAATTTGCATATTTCAAGTCAATTTTGTTGATTTTCGTTGTTTCATCTGCACTGAAGTTGAACATGTCTTGTGTAGATGCATCCCCACATACATACCTACTTGTTTTCTGATGAATAGAATAAATACTGTTTTAGCCTTTATCACAAAATATTTTCACTATTGATAATCAATAGTACTTCTATTATTTTGTTGAAAAATTCTCAATAAAAATAAACCCCCTTCTAAATGAATATTAGTAAATAAAATACATGTTTTGATTTTTTTGTAAAGAAATATTTTGTTAGTCCATAATTTTAACAAATTACAAGACACATACTTGTCCCATTGGCATGTCCATCCGTCCGGTGTAACTGACTCTTCTAAAGTACATAATTCAATAGCCATTTCATCCAACCACTTTGAGAAATATTCATCATTCAAACAACTATCTTTCCATGCTTCCATTAAAGTCTAAAAAACACAAAATATTATTGAAAATTTAATAGAAGAACATAAAATTTTGGTTTAAAATTTAAGTACATTAACAGATAATATTGTTTAGTAAGATTAATGTATCATAAAACATTTTTAAATAACTATTTAATAATTATACAGTTATATAATTTAATATTTCACAAAGAAAATTCATTTTTAAAAACACATTAAACTTACATCAATTTTAATAGTCATAACTTGAACTGAAGACATTTTTTCACTATTTTCACAATCTGACAGAAAATGTAATTTGGATGAGATCAGTAAGGACAAATCTTCAATATGGTTTTTATCTAAAAGTAAAATTAAAATTACTATATCAATAATTAAAAATCAACTAATATTAGTTTAAAATAATCAATAATGCATTACATTTTTTCATATCCAAGTTTTTAATAGTATCTTTTTCATGTTTTTTGAAAACATTATTCTTATTTAAGTTATGATTATCATGTACATTTATTGTTTCGCCTTTAACAAAATTGATAGAACCTCCATTTTTGTGTTTGGATGAGACAGAATAACCAAATCCAATTTTAATGTTAGCACATGGGTCTTGGACATATGCAAGTGTTTTCTCAGTTGATTCGCTTTTTTGGTCATCTATAATATATGCAAAAATAATATTTTTAGTATATTACAAAATAGATAACTAATCATATACAGATACATATACAAGATGATTCTCCAAGCATGCTAACCCATTTTTTCTTTAATAATGAAGTTATTCAGAATCTGATTTTTGGAATCTTTAAATATACTCAGACTATGTTTTAAATAGTTGAGAATTTTTTTAAACACTTATCCTGTGGCAATACAAACTTTTGTTTTTCAAATGAAAACCCTTTTTTTACTCCAAATTATTTAGCAGATATTTTTTAGAAAATTTTGATGTATCAAAATCAAAATTCAAACGAGTAGTTTCCTAGTTATTAAAATATTTGTTCAAAAGATTAAAGGATGGTACAAAAAATCTCAAGAATTTGAAAATATGATGTTTGAGTATATTTAAAGATTCCAAAAATCAGATTTTAAATAACTTCATTATTAAAGAAAAAAAGGGGTGAGCATGCTTGGTAAATCATCCTGTATAATTCTCCATTATCAAAATAGGTATTGTTATTAAGTTTATGAATACTTTGAAATATTTACCTAAATCTTCAAGATCATCTTCACCATAATTAGCAATTAGATTAATAGATTTAAATGAATTTTCTTTCAAAGAATCTGAAGTCGAATTGTTTATTTTTTCATCGGTATTTAAATGGTATTTAGAATTTGAATCATTTTCAATAGATTTTGAATGTAGTTTACCAATTGCATTAGCATCCAACTGAACAATTAATTTATTTTCTTCTCCAGTATTATTGTTTGATATAGAATCTACATAATCAGGGGGTACTTCACTTTTTAAAATATCAAGTATATCACCAGTAGTTTTCTTTTCTGAAGATTTTGATGTATTAGATTTTTCTACTAAATAATCTGGAGGTACTTCTTTGTCTATAATGTCTAAAATATCAGGCTGACCATTTGTTTCACACAAACCAGGTGATTTAGCTTTAGATAATTTATCCAATTCCTTTTGTTTGAACATTTCAGCCTTTTGTTGCAACCTTTGAAGTATAGTAGTTTTTTGATCCTTATCATCTTCATTTTCATCCTCACTAGAATCACTTCCATAAGCCACCAATGAACTTAAAACTTTAGATTCTAATTTAGATTTTTTAGAACCATTACATAAATTTGAATCAAGGGTAGGTAAGGAATCACTTGAAAGCCGTTTTCTGGAGTTTTTTGTCTTGTTTTCAACATCTAAAACATAATTTTAGCAATTAATATTACAACATATACTTTGATTTATTTTATCATTCCTCAAGATAATTATTATAATTCATAATAATATATAATCATAGTACACTAATTTGAAATGTTATCAATAATGTCCAACATACCTTGATTTTCAATACTGTGTACAGCTTCATAATGTTCAGGTTTTTCCCATGTGACTTTATTTGTTTGGGTATTCCAATAGTAAATAAAACCTGATACATCATCATAACATTCCTGCCATACTACATTAAAAAAAAAAAAACATAAATCATGCATTAGTTATGTTTATCAAGTATAAGTGCTCAATATCCATTAATTAAGAGGACACTCATGTTACCCGCATGTTTGTCTCTACATATTTTAAGCGAGTTATAAGTATTTTATGTTGTATTTTTAAACTATTATAACTCGCTTTAAAATTCAATTATATTGAAAAGCCCTAGAGATTGTCTAAACAATATTCTTACCTTTAAATTTTATAAGAGGTAAAATAACTCTAATTTTAAAACTAATGGAGCTAAACATGATTTGCTGAGTGTAAAATATGTTATTTAAGTATTTGTAAAGCTAAGACAACACATGTGGATATCACGTCCTCTTGATCAACATTTCAAGATGGCAAAAAATAATTTAAATATTTTACATTAGACATAGGTAAGAGGTAAGTACTATTGTTGAATATAACCTTGAATGTAATACAACTATTATACAAATGTTTATTTCATTCAAAACATATACTTAAGGCTTTGTCCAGACCAAAGAAAAATTTGTCGAAAACAAGTGTTTCCGACATGTCGTCGACAATGTTTCTGATTTCCCATCATAAGCGGTAACATAAATATTTGTCGATGACAGTGTCAGCAATATATGTTCCCAAAAAATTTTTCTTGGTCTGCACCGAGCTTAACATTTATTATGATTTATGATTAATATAGAAAAAGATAAAAATAAATAATGCTGGGTTCTATCATTGGATGGCATTCCTATTACTATAATTCACAGTTGTGAATTATTTTTACTTTTATTCTCTAATTTACTTCTTATGCCTTGTAGCATAGATTGCAATTATTCTTTTTTAAATATTAAAAAAAATATATCGTTTATTATAAGAAATTATAAATAAAATAACAAAATAAGGAACTTTTCCATTACGTCAACTACTGTTGGTCTTAATTTTGTTATATCGACTACCACCTCTAATGCCACGATTACTGCTAGTCAAAAGTCCGTTGTAGCCAACTGCAGTCATTGCCTTTGTATATTGTTATAAGCTAGTTTAGTACTTTAAGTGAATTAGTTAGCCATATCACCCTATCTAACTTTGGAGTTTTCCCAAACTGAAAAGTAAAAAACATAAGAGAACCAGAGTAGATCGTTTGGGGGAGTTTATCCATTTGATAACATATATTGAAATATTTCTAAAAATAATGAAAAACAAGAATATCATGGAAAAAGGCTACTGTTCAAAATCCAATATGCCAGATGTATTTTTATCACCTCCCATAGGAACTTTTAGAAATCCATGTATAATTTCTTTTGATTTAATTTTATTTATTCTGTCGTTATACTGACATATGTTATACTTATATAAATGACAATTTGTCCTCGCTGTAAATTTCCATATAGTTCACTTTATAAATCAACAGGTTCATTATACTTCAATTTTAATACATCTACCAACTCAAAGACGTCTCAAACACGGCATTCCAGATGATCTTATTAGCTAGTTACTACAATATTATTCACGGCATCAGGCAGTAATTGGGAAACGGAAAAGTACCCCAAAATAATACAATAAGTTAAAACTAATAGTTTCTATTAATAAGTACAAACCATTGTCAGAATTATTAAGTTCAGTTGCATTCATAATCTGTTCTTTGACATTACTAACGTAATTTTCAACTTCTTTAGACTCTGTAAACATAAATTAATTAGTTACAGCCGTTACAGGTTATAAATACTTTTTAACTATATACCTAATAGATATAATTAATATAGTATTAGGTATTGTCATTACTCATTATAAATAATTAATAATTGTACCAATATCACAACTTTTTAAGACTTCATTATATTTTTTACTATTTATTAAGCCTAGTTACATTATAATTGTCTAAGAAATACCACCAATTGTATGCAACAAAGCAATTAAACGTAGTATAAGAAAAAAACATAAGTAACTAAAAAGTGATTAGGATAACATGTCATGGTACTTAGCATAGGCATAGATGATAATTTATAAAAAAAGTCTACTTATAGCTCATTATATTTCTGACAGACAACATAATATGTTCTAAAAATATATAAATTTATGGGATGGGAGGCTAAACTAAATTTCAGGTGGGCTGCCTATATTCCGCTTAGATACCCCTACGATACTTAGTTGATTTAAAATCACTCAATAACAATGAAAATTGATACACCCTGGGTTGTGAGAAATAATGTATTGATTATGTGTTCCGTAACAATCAGGAAAAAAACCAGTGTTATTAGTATTAAATTATAGTTTTGAAGATAGTAAGTACAGTTACAACCAATCAGCCTAAACAGCAAGAGATTTTGTCGACTTACCACCATCTGAAGCAGAGTGTGTCATGTCCAATTTCAGTTTTCTTCTGTTCATTGCGGTAACAGCGACGGTACTCTGCGAGATAAGAGATTTGTCAGATGGAAAGGTGAAATCTGTTCGTGAAACCATAAATAGTCGACGATGTAGATTCGACCAGAAGTTAGACCCGAACGTATTTTTATTGAGAAAGCGCAAGAGTCGGGAAAACTGTTTATTATTATTAGTGTTACTGTTAGCGGTAGTGTCAAAGACAACTGATACCGGGCAATGGGCAAGTCTCGTACTTAGAATAATATGCATACACGGTTACTCGATGATGATTCAGATGATACGATTTTCTATTATTCCGATCTTCAACAACTATAACATTAATATTAAATTGTATATTAATTTACATTCACTGGACACCACAACATTCATTATGACGTTTTGTTCTCTTCTAAGTTCTCTAACAACTTAGGTTTGTATTTTGTAGTTCTGAATTATAATACAACTAATGTGTAAGACGTGGAATGAGAAGTGAGAACCATGGACGGAAGACAAGTAGTAAGTACGGAAACGGAACACACTACACAGAAAATTAATAATTAATAATTATTATCATTTATCGCACGACGGACCGTGATAAGGGCCAGCGGATTGTTCAGCGCGTAACATATTCTTACATCATACAGATACAGTCAGTGACCACTGACATAATATTCATACCCCAGTATACCATCATATACCACGTCAGGTCGAGGCGATTACTATTTTCTACTATGGACGAGACCACTCGCCGTACAATGTGACCAACCGACGACATCTGATGCTATATTTAGTATTATCACAGATTATATAAAATAATATTATATATTATAATGTTCTGTGATCATATACTATACTATTATCAGTCATTTACGCATGCGCAGTAATAGCCAAGCTCTAGCGTTTTCAGTCATTATGGCTTCATATCAATACACAAGCATAATATACCGAGTGGCTACATCCATAGTATATTATCTAAGGGAATTGGAGTACTTATCATTGCACTGGGTGCAAAAAAGTGGTGTAGTGCATTGAGGTGAAACATAAAAAAGTCCACTCAATGCACATTAATCTTGCCGATGAAATATCAAAATATGCACTGGTGCAGTCAGTGGAGCGTAGTAGAAAACGCCATAAAAGTGTTTTTGTGCAACCCATTGATATATTATAATATTATATTGATATATTGTTTCATATTACATTCTGTAGTGTGACCGTGCTTCAGTGCGTGTACGAAAACATCATTATCAACTGCAGCTGCAAGCCGAATGTACCAGTCCAGCAGCTGCTACTGTGGTACTAATACTAAACTACTAACTGTGACCTGTGGGACACTGGGACTGTCTTGTCCGTGTCTAGTATTATCTATTTATCTCCTTATAGAGAGCCCATTTCATAATTGATGATTTTACTATTTTAGTTTTCCGAGATTTCGACTCTGGCAGTCTGCCAATCTATTGTGTACTGTGTGTAGTTAACTACCCTCTGCCGAGTCTGCCGTAGACGATACGTGCTTTCTTCTGTTTTTGGCACGGATAATTACCTGTCATTTCTCTCCTCTGATCGATATGATATAATATTATCATTAATTTTATACATTATACCCCACGTGTTGACACTCCGACCGGTCGATACTCTCCCAACCGCACGCCCGTTCGCTCATCGTCTTAGTTTTCGCGCGCTGTGAGACACTAATGCATACAACGTGAACACGCAATGCAGTATACTTCAACTAAAAACGGTAATTCAATTATTTTTTTTCAGTTGGGATTAAAACCAACGGTGTAACTTCAATAATATTTCCTGTCATCGCCGCTTTCGTCCCGATTAACAATTTATTCTGATTCTTGCTTACGCCGGTTGTCGGTCGCGCGGTTCGACGCATAATCAATCCTATGTTGATCAATTATGCATGCAACACATTTCCGTAATATCGTTTGAGCGTTATATCTCATTACTATTATTATTATTACTACTCTAAAGACACTCGATGTAGCGCACGTCGAGAGAGTAGATTAGTTGAACAATGTCATATTGTCATTACACGACCAGTTTTCGTTTACGCAATAAGGTGCCTAAAAAGTAATAATTATAACGAACCGCCGTCGTCGACCTCGCACAGTTACACAGGTTTTTCGTTTCGAGTTCCACCACAACTCTTCATTATAGTTCTCAGAAACCAAATCGGATGATACTCATTATTAAAGATACCGCTCGACGTGCCAAACCTTCGGTATTCGAGATTCACTTAAATAATGTTAATAACTATACCTGGCTACCTATCGTTTTTATTATTTTGCCGGCCGTAACTATTCAATGAAATAATAATTTTTTCAATATTGTAATATTCAATTATCAATCCTTCGAATCCAACTTCACGCTATAATTGATCAATTAATATTGTAAGTACACGTTTTTGAAGTATCTCAGGAAGTTTATTAGCATGTTTTAATTAAAATATCTATAGGGTATGTAGGTATTATATCATGATGATTTGACAAATAATAAAATAAAAAATCTGTTAAAATTAGATATTTAAGATCTAAAACATCCATATTTTTTTCCATATCTGCTTTCATCTTTATAAATTAAACCTTTTTTTCTGAATAATGCAAGACTAATTTGTGCTCACTTAATATTGCGCAGCACCTTTTATATTACATATATTATATAGGAAACAATAATGAATGCTAAATATCAAGCTACCTAATTAACACATTTTTTTTTAAAAATTATAATGAATATAAATTACTAACTGTACCCACCTATTTTAATTTGAATATATTAGGTTAATGGTTAGGTACATGACAAGACTAACATGTGGACAATTTAAATAATTCCATTAGTTTTGTACAATGTATACTGTATCTATATAATTTCTACCTACCTTTCATTAATGTGTCTTATTTATTATCATAAACAATTTATAATTCATCGTATTATGAATATTTAGTAATGCGTTATAGTTGTAGAAGAGTTAGTATCAAAAACTATATAACAAATAACCTAAAAATTGGAATACTCACTTAGCTAAATCACTGAACTAAATATTATTATATTTAGCCACATAATAGGTACGTCATCAGAATTACATAACAATGGTTGAAAAAAATAATATTTATTCCGTTGATTAAATCATTAACATCATATTATAAAATTATTTTTACTCGGTACCTATAA